>NC_047119.1:15392044-15720450 GCF_902500255.1 Thalassophryne amazonica
ATATATATATCATATATATATATATACACACATATATATATATATATATATATATATATATATATATATATATATATATATACACATATACACACATATATATATATATATATATATATATATATATATATATATATATATATAGTGTGCGTGATTTTTATTTGGTAAGTTCAATGTAAGTACATAGTATTATTGTAAATATGTTAAAATTACATGGATGCTACAAGAAAGTAAAAGCACTTATTTCCATTGTGGTCCATTTAAAAACAAAATAGAAGTAAAAATAATAATTATAATAGTGTGTATATGATAACAAGAACCTAAACAATTTATAAATACGTTAAGACAGTAAATTAACATTGAAAAATTACATAATTAACAAGAAATAAAAGTGTTGAGTTCATCTAAAAGCTGTTTGAGGTCTAAGGTTCTAAAACCATTCTGGATTCACACACCATTCCGACTTATTATCGAAACTTTGCTCAATTTATTACCACCCTTGAAAAATGTCAATGCACTCACCGATGGCAGGAATGCAGAGTGAGGCCCCCCCCCCGCTCCGTCTTATCAGTTCATCCACTCTCTTTCATTATTTCTCGGAGATGACCATGTATGCGCTCCTTAACGCACACGTGCTGGGGAGCTTCTCTGCATGGAATCCACTCCACGCACACCGGCTGGAACGGTCACCTCTTCATGGATAAAACAATAAAGTATTGAACTTATTCCCATTGTGCTCAGTAATTTAAAAAAAGATATTAAAAGCATGAGTGCAGACCGCACGGACAAGAGTCCTGAAGCCCTCTGCATCACTGTGTACGGCACGTGGCAGAAGCACTGTTCCTGTGCGATCATCACTCACAATGCAGTTTAATGGCTCACCCACACCTTCCACTGTTTTCTCACAAATTTTGCACATGAGGAGTCACAGGGAGTACATTCAGAAGGTGGCACAACGCAAGCGATGGCTCAAGGAGCAATAGCAAGGACGCTTGTTGCCTCGCCAATTTTGAAGTGTTCAAAATCCAGCCACGATGCCCTGAGATCAAGTGAGGAAATTGCAACACCCAGCAAATGTCAAGCAAAATGAAGCGAACTCCCTTTCAGTTGCCATTCGCACACTGTCGCAGGCCAGTGGGATAGGACCCTAGTTACCCACTGTGAGCTCACCCACCTGTTGCGGATCCATCCGTTGTTGAGAATCAACTTGTGATTGTCATCATCTATGGGCCATTTTGTGGAATGTTGATCTAAATATGCTGGTAGGTTTCAGAGATGCCACCTTTCAAAGGTTTTGCTCTCTGTGACCCTCCCTGTGCCTCAGCCCCCTGTGGGTCAGCCCTTTCCTTAGCATGGATTCCGATCACCACGTTTGATCATTAACACCAAGTTTCTACAAAAAAGTCAAAAATCTGATGGTTTACGGGCAGTGCATAGCTGCAGACGGAGGATTACAATACGCTTTAAAAACAAGCATAATTCTGTGATTTCTTTGTATTTGTCCTGCCACGTATGACATCATAAAGACGGTCAGTGTTTAAAGAAATTATTGTAAAATCTTGAATAAATGGAATCTGATTTTCAAGGTAGCATTAAAGTTAAAAAGTGGCTATTTCTCAGAAGTCTCAGGCACACTAAATATTGGTAAAATGTTTTGCAAAGTAAAACCCCAATTCCAATGAAGTTGTGACGTTGTGTGAAATGTAAATGAAAACAGAATACAATGATTTGCAAATCCTCTTCAACCTTTATTCAGTTGAATACACCACAAAGACAAGATATTTAATGTTCAAACTGATAGACTTTTTTGTTTTTGTGCAAATGGATGCCTGCAACACATTTCAAAAAAAGCTGGGACAGGGGCAGCAAAAGACTGGGGAGGTTGATGAATGTTCAAAGAACACCTGTTTGGAACTTTCCACAGGTGAACAGGTTAATTGGAAACAGGTGAGTGTCATGATTGGGTATAAAAGGAGCATTTTTCATTTTACACAACATCCCAACTTCATTGGAACTGGGGTTGTACTGTTGGTTTACTTACACGTTGTTTTCTTTAGGTTGAGAAATGGTGTGAAATATTGCAAGGTGCTCCGACTGCCAGAAGTACGTATTTTTTATGATCTTCCTCCAGGTAATGAAGTTTGATTTTGGTTGCCTATCACGCGCTCTTGAACGTGTTCATATGTTTCTTTCGTAGATTCTGTGCATTCACCTGAAACGCTTTCGGCACGAGGTCATGTACTCATTCAAGATTAGCAGCCACGTGGCTTTCCCGTTGGATGGTTTGGACATGCAGCCTTTCTTGGCTAAAGACAGTCCGTCCCAAGTTACCACCTATGATCTGCTGTCGGTTATCTGTCACCACGGCACTGCAGGAAGTATGACTTTCCTTTGTGGTTAAAAGAAATTTGCAAATAGGATTTCAATCATTTTTGTAACTGTATGTTGGCCCATAAGTATTTGGACAGCAACATCATTTTGTGATTTAAAAAAACAATCTTTTTTTTTGCTTTTGTGCATGATCACAGTGGAGACAAAATGAAGCAATCAAGATATTCTTGTCACGTACGCTTTTCAATTTAATTCAAAGGGTTTAATTAAAATATCACAGTAAGTGTTAAGTAATTACAGCCATTTGTATACACAGTCTTTCCATTTTCAGAGCCCAAATGTAATTGGACAAATGAAGCATAAGGACTAGTGTTACAGAGAATCATCACTTTTATAGCCAGTGTGCTTTTCGACAGATATGGGGATGGATCCACGAACAAATCACTGAATATTTTTGGACTTTATTTGCATCAGTCATACAAACGATATGACAGTGTATGGTAAATCTGTTGGAGTAAGCAGTTCTAAAAAAAAAAAAAAAAAAAATAGAAATGGCCTGACTGTGTAAGAACAAGATGAGTGAGGGAAGCCACCAAGACACCTATGACAACCCAGAAGGAGTTTTAGGCTTCTGTGACTATGATTGAGAAATGAGAGTGCAACAGTTGACTGTTCTCGCATCAGTTACACAGCTCCACAGTGGAGTGGCACAGAGAAGGTTTTTCTTGAAAATGTGAAATTTTAGCCATAGTTTGCCAGAAGGCACATGGGAGAATAGAGCATGGAATGCATTAAAATTCTTCTCTGTTCTATTCCACCAGAAAGCTGTGACTGGTCGTGAACCATTATCTGGTACACCATCTCCAGCTTCTCCAATTACAGCCATAGAAGCCTGTAACTTATTCAGAGTTCTCATTGGTGTCTTGGTGGCTTCCCTCATTAGTCTCTTTTTTTGTTTGTTTGTTTAGGAAGGTACTGTATGGTAAAACTATAGGCAGCTTTTAAAAAACTGTGTGACTTTGCAAGTAGAGTGGGGTCAGGGAAGCCACCAAGACACCCAAACATGTATGAATGATTTATAGGCTTCTGCACAGTGGTGGGCACAGATAACCAAAAAATTAACTTCGATAACAGATAATCAGATAACTGAAAAGTTATCTTCGATAAAGATAAAACAATAAACCACCCAAAAATGTATCGGAAGTTACAGATAACCGATAACAGATCAATTCCAATATACCTCTGACACATCTACAACTAGTAGTAGAACAAATTTAATAGCTTACAATAATATTAAAAATAAAAACAAACCCCAACAATGAGACCACACTTTTCTTTCTATATTTTGCCCCTGCTGGAAGCTCTTATTTACTACAGAGCTCCCAACACAGAGGCACTCCAAAAGCAGCCATAAAGCCAACTCTCTATCAATTATGACACTCCGGTCAGGCGCAGGTCTTGAAAAATAAATCATGCTGACTTATGGTTTTGATTATAAATAACATTAATACCGATAGAATAACTCCATTAATGTCAATTATGTCATTTGTACAAAGTTAAAATATAACATATATCTTTTAATGTTGAGTAATGCACTAATTCTGAGGTTTTGTAACAAACAGATCGCAAAGGGTTCTGGGTAAAAGTGCCTCTTTCTGGAGCGAGGCGGAGGGGAAGGCGAAGGGCTACAAATCCCTCCGTTTGGAGGGGTAGGAGGAGCTTACTGCTGTCTCTGAAAAACAAACATGGCGCCGAAAGAGCCGCACAAATGAAGCGGCTTTCATTACAAATTACGCTGTTTAGAAAGTTATAACTTGCCAAAAAACTTTACAGGCAGTTGTCTATGACAGCAGCGTGTCTGCTGCTGGATGCATGTTGCGTATGTTGTCGTTCTGAAGAATATCGTAACGTCGCTCGTGTGCTGCGTTATAATGCATATACACACGAATGCTACGATAAGACACTTTTATATCTCACAACGGAGAAAATCATGATAAAGTGTAAGCACATTAATTTGTATGTTCATAAATCCTTTGGATAATATCAATCCCTGCTGTTGGATTTCAAGGTCTGTAACACGTGTGTATTTTGTAAACAAACGGAGCCCTGGACACTCATCTAATAAGCTTTCAGGCAGAAAATGAAAAGTTTCATCAATGGGAATAAGTTGGAAAATATATACACACACATGTATATGTGTAACACATAACCTAATGTCCTAATAGATTGATATTATTTGTCAAGGAAATTTCTAAAGGAAATAAGGCTGGATGCAAAAAATGGAAGAATTTGAAAAAGAAATAAGGTTGTAATTCCATTAAAAAAGTGAAACTTGTATAATGTATACATTCATTGCACACAAAAAAATCCATTTGCAAAGCCAAAAAGTTGATTTGACAATCATCTGACATAACCGGGGTCAAAATAAATAGAACACTGCTATCTTCTGGTTCCCACACGCTTAGTGAACACTAGTGACCAGTAGATGGCAGTAGAGGCCTTGAAAACAAAATTCCAGATACAGTAATCCCTGTCTGCTACATTTAAAATGCATGGAATTTAACAAACGCAAATAAAACCAACATCTATAAACACAGAGAATATATTCAAGAGAGTTTTAGGCACTAGAGTTTAATGCTGTTGTCCGTGGAGCCTGAACAGAGTGTCTGAAATGCATTTGTCCTGTCGTGATGTACTGAGATTACATCATCCTACCCAAAATGCATTGCGGGTCACAGGATGTGCTCACAAAACCTTAAGAATTAGCACATTACTTTAAAACTAAAACATATATCTGATATTTTCACTTAATAAAACTCAGACATGACAGTAATTTTAAATGACTTGTCCAAAATTTGTTTGGTTAAAATTTGAACCATAAGTTAAAAACGTATGCCTCTGGATTACTTAGGTGATATCGGCAGCCTTTTGGTATGGTGTTAAAGTAAATGTTTTTTTTTTATTTTGGGGCTGTTTCGCTTTTGTCTGCACATGATTGAGATGCTTTTTATACAAGCGGCTCTCTTTTATTTGCAAAGGTTATGGCTGTGTGTCTGTTACAAAACTTTTAACAGGTGACTGCTAAACTAATTTTAAAAATGCTTGTTGCTGTTATTGGACAAAGATTAATCGGAAGATAATTGGTCCGATAATGGTTTTTAAAGTTATCTAAAAAGATAATCCGATAAAGAAAACATTATCTTCGATAATTATCTGTTATCGGAAGTGTGCCCACCACTGCTTCTGCATCTGTGGTAAAACTGAATGGTGCAAGTTTTGTCTCTTGTTTTATGGTGGAATGGCATACAGAAGGGTTTCCTTACCAGAAAACAGACCAGTTCTAGACTTGAGTCTCCCATGTGCCTTCTGCCAAACTATAGCTGAAATTTCATGTCTTTTCAAGGAAATCCTTTTCAAATTTGTATAACTGGTGGTGGAACGGACGAAAGTGCCATCAAGCATAGTCAGAAGCCTATACCCTCTTCAGAGTTGTTTGGTGGCTTCCCTCACTAATCTCGTTCTTGCACAGTGACTTGGTTTTTGGGGGAACTGTCTACTTCACAGTTTGTGCTTGATGTTTATTATTTCTTTTTGACTCCATTGTGGTTGAGTACAGAGGCAAAATTACAAAACATGTCACTGTCCAACTACTTTGGACCTGAATGTGCCTTTCGGTCTCCATGCACACTTATTATATTTTTTCATCCAGGTGGACACTACATAGCATACTGTCAGAATGTGATCAATGGACAGTGGTATGAATTTGATGACCAGTATGTGACTGAAGTCCATGAGACAGTGGTGCAGAATGCAGAAGCCTACGTTTTGTTCTACAGGTGAACATTAAAAATCCTACTAATGTGATTATTAGCTACTAAAAATGGTAATACTCACTGTGTGTGTGTGTGTGTGTGTGTGTGTGTGTGTGTGTGTGTGTGTGTGTGTGTGTGTGTGTGTGTGTGTGTGCGTGCTTCTTCTAATCTGCAGGAAATCTAGTGAGAACTCTGTGAGAGAGAGGCAGAAGGTGGTGGCTTTGGCCAATCTGAAGGAGCCCAGCCTGCTGCAGTTTTACATTTCCAGAGAATGGCTGAACAAGTTCAACACCTTTGCTGAGCCCGGACCCATCAGCAACCACACATTTCTTTGTCAGCATGGAGGTTTGTGATTTGATGTGTGTTAGGAAAATCTGAATTAACTTCTTTAACCTTAAAGAAATACAAGAGACTCAGGTAAGGTGTGCCGCAGCATCAAATTCTATGTCAAATTTTGCAAAAGGAGTACAGTTTTGTACGCAGACAGGGCTGGACTGGGGAAATTTTTCAGGCCGGGCATTTTTAACCAAGACCAGGCCACCACCAGGTATCGAAGGGGAAAAAAAATTAAGCCTGCTGTGACAGTGTGGGTTTTTTTTTTTTTTTTGGGGTCCTTTAACCAATCATTGTGCACCAGGAGACACATACATTTTTAACACTATAAGAAGCATTATGAAAAGTTCTCCTGAAATGTTATAAGCCTATGATAACAGGCTTTTGATAAGCCTGTTATCATAGGCTTATCAAAAGTACAATCTATTGACAGTAGGTCACATTACTTTTTAGACATAATAAGCTGTCATTTCATTCAGCCTTGTTACTTAAATTTAGAAATAGAAATTATATAAAAACATTTGTTATAGAAATACTGTAGGCTATACTATAAATAATATATCATTACTTGTGTGATACAATTCATCATATAAAGCAAGAAATGACTGGATGACTGGACCAATGACTGGATACACAGGTTGAACTTTTGAAACTGCAATACACAAAAAGGCCACAAGATGGAGACAGTTGTCTGTCTCGCTACAAGTAACATCAAGGATTTATTTTATTACTAATTTGTGTTGCTAATCAACTTAGAGAATGACTCAATTTAAAGTAAAATGTTAGGTATGTGAAATTATGCCAGGACTTGGGAAAATACATTTTAGACAGGGACACCGTTATACCACGCCACCGCACTGCAGACTGTGCAAAACAGCATACTTCGTATGACCGACGCACGACCGTCACACAAATAGAATAAAGAAACAACCTGGCGGCGACAGCTTGGTAGCTAGCCATGCACACCATTTGCACAGGTTACATTGCTAGGCTAGGTTACGTGACTGGCAGAGTTAGCACGAACGAAAATAATATCCAACCTTAATTCATATCTGAGTGACCCAGTTAGACAGCACTTTACTTTGGACCAGAAGATCAGAATGTCTCTCTCACACACAGATGTCTGATTTATGAACAAGTTAGGTTGCTGTTCATCAATTAATAGCTGAAGTTAACTTTCACTTACCGTCATGGCCGTAGTGGTCCCCGCCTCACTTTATAGTCACCCTTTCTTGACTTCACTGAAAATATATACTTGTTTTATAAAAAGTAAAATAAAGACCTCTTTCTTGACCTCATATTTAACTGTTGACAGCACTGTAACAGTAAAACTTGTAATTTCTAACCTACATTGTTAATAAATGTAACTTAAATTCTTTCTAACATTTAAATTTTCTCTAAACATTTTACTTGTTGAAATTATTATTTTAAGTAGTATTAGTAGTTGTACTAAAAAAAGGCTTCAAAACTGGACCTTTAATCTAGGGGTGTTGTGGGTGGGGGACATCCTTGCCCCACGCCCCCATTCCATCTGGATTTGCCCCTGCTTTGGTGGTTGAGCACAAAGAATGGGTATCATTTATTTGTGCAGAAAACATGACCAGATTTACAGGTCAGAAAGTTTTATTGCGTTTTCACATCATGTGGTCCTCAGAAGGAGAGTTTAGGTGCATTTGAGTGGAAAATAGTGTTAGTTGTTGACGCGTCGCAGAGGATCAGCTGTTTTAACGTGCAGATACGGAGCGGCTCAGCTCAGCTCTAAATAAAGGAGGAAAAAGCATAAAAATGTCTTTGTAAAGCTCAGTGCAGGTGTGCTGTTATCACCGCGATTTAAGAGGTGAGGACGAGTCATAGCTGCTACAAAAAAAAAAACGCGGATGAAAAGCTCACAGCTCGCTTTACTTCGTTAAAAAAAAAAAGAAAAGAAAAAAATCCGCAGACCATCAGGCCAGCGGGCAAATGCCCGTGTGCAATACTATCAGTCCAGCAGTGTACGCAGACCAAAAGTAAAAGTACAGTGTCACATTATCATATTTGCACACAGTAGGGCGCAGTACGGGGGGCGCCTTGCGCGGGAAGATAAGTTGTGTAAAACACAGGCATCTGGATGCAGCACCAGTCAGTTTCAGCCACACCCAAAGGTCAACAGTCCTATTTTACTGTTTGGCTCACAACAACAACTTCAACCCTGGTCACGTAAGCACAGTAGGTCACTGCAGAATACAACATTATGAACAAAGCTCAACAACACATTAAAAGAAATGCACTCAAAAATCAAACATTGATCAACAGCATGGTTTACCAGTCAAGATACCACAACTCTAACACAACATACCAAGCATGAAAGAATGCAAAAGACAACAGAAACAGCAGTAATAAGAGAAAGAATCCTTCCTTTCTGTTTATCAAACCAGTTATCCATGAAATTAAAGAGAGACGTGTCAACACCAGCGCCTTCCTGCATTAGATCACAATGTTTTCCATTTTAGTCAGAATTTCGTCAAGTGGTCCATCTGGAACAGAGTCGTTAGGAATTACAGTGCAGCATTCCTCTCCAAATATTTTACACAGACCACTTTTTTTCCAGCCAGTAACATGGCTACTGCTTTTGCTGATACAATTTTGTCATTTTGATGTTTGCATGCAGGGCTTCCTGGATTAATTGGGCTGCTTTTCTGGTCAAATTACCTTGGTAGATTTAATTCTAGTAAATCCAATCCACATTTTTATTTGTAGTGCACCACCAACAAATGGAAGGTTCAAATCCAGCAGTGATTTGGTTCCTGGCTTTGTACTCATCAGGGACACGGCGGAGAATGCCTTTTGCGTCAAAGCAGATGCTTGCAACCAGATGGTTCTAATCAGCTGCTTTTCTGGTAGACCCTGTATTTCTGCAGAGTCTGAGTTGTGTAACATGGGTGGGAGTACCTGGTACCTCTGTATATGAGAAGGGTTGCAAAAGGACAGTGGGTGCACAGCTACTCTTCCATCCTTTGGTTAGGGAGGTGTGCAGCCTCCTGAGACCACATGCCCACCACATATCCGACAGGGCTGTACTCTGTTTGATCGGAAGTTCCTACCTGCAGAAGTGTTGTAATAGTAGACAAACCGAGTTGGGTGCACATACAAAGAATGAGAACAATGAGGAAATTGTCCTGTCTTTATGGAGATATTTGTATGATTTAGTTGTATGGCTGAAACACGTTCATAATGGGATTTTGAGAATTCTGTGATCTTTGGCGGTTTGGTATTGTTACGACCAATGATTACAGCCCTTGAAAGACACTCCAGCCGCCTGCCATAGCATGCATTTAAGATATCGATGCTGACATATTACTACAGACGCTACCTTGTAAAATGTTGACTGTTGGTACGTCAATGGTGCATTCTTCCCTTTACAGAGCTGGGTTTTGGTTTGAAATAAATTGGAAAAATTCACTTTAGTTGTAGTTCTGTTACTAATTACATTTTGAATACTCGTCTCAACTGTGCAATTGCTGCCTCTCTTCTTGTGCACATCATCCTTTATTTTAGATTGAGTCCAGTTTGTTGCAGATAAGTGTTATAGGACAGGCTGTGGCTACTCACAGTTCAGGATTTGCCCCAGCACATGCCAAACACGTTACAGTGGCATATACTCAAAGAGTATGAATAACACATTGATACCACTTGTTTCCTTTGGAGACATGAACAAACTTCTCTCGATCATTAAGGAGCTCGGCCAAGACAATGACATTCATGGCAACCGCGTGTAGGAGAGACAGAAACAGAAAATACACAAAAGCAATCACTAAAATGTCACTGAGATCAGTCAGTTGGAATGGCATCCAGAAGGATTTTCGAACCAGAAAACAGGCCAATTTACCAGGTTGAGATGTCAATGGCCCATTGATCACTGCCCCGACACAATACAAAAGTTGCATGCGCAAACACACCTCCATATTTGAACCATTGGTGGCACTGGAGGGAAGAGATTGTGGACATGAAAGCTGGTGAAAGAATGACAGGATTGTCAACAATGGGTGTACCAAATTTCACAACTTTTTATTGTACAGTTTTATTCTACAGACAAATCCACTGACAGAGTGCATTTCTATATTCTTCATCCTGGGGATTAAAAAAAACAAGAATATCAGATTGCAAACCTCCACCAAGATCAAAGAACTACAGAATTTTGTGTTTGAACCTACAACTTAAAGGCGTGTTTTGAGCCCAAAACAAATCCAGATCCTTATCAGGATCTTTCTCTGAATCTGCATTAAATTTCATTTTCAGTTATTGCCTGTCATGTGTTACGTATGAATGACCAGGTTCCCTGAAGATCAGTTCACTATTTCATGAGAAACTAAAAACAAAACAACTTTGTTTTATTTTGGATTAAACCCATAATGGAATAGGCTTATTTCACCCACACTTTACTGATTTAACAGGCAGCTAAGACAAAACAAAAATTACAGCAACAAATTGTCAAAACAATCATGAAAATCATATCCACATAACTCAAAGAACAATCCTCCAGGATAGTCAAACAAGAACCATTGAGAGATAACATGTCCCCACAAATTACTAATACAAAGTGTTGGGGGATCACCCAAGTACACCCGTATGCTAAATATGAATGAAACTGGTCAATTGGTTCTTGAGACATCGCTCTAATGAGAGTGGCAATGACAATATCTTGAATATGTTGCTGTGGCCTTGAAATGGGCCCCAAGGTCACTGTAATCGAATAATGTTGGGGATTACCCAAGTACATGCTTATGCTAAATATGAATGAAGTTGTCAACTGGTTCTTGAGATATCACGCAAACAACTGAAAAGGGACAGATAGACAGACATACTGATTGTTATATCTCCTCCCCCCCATTAGTTACTAGTTCACCATGAAACAATCTGTGCCAAAATTGAATGTTCTTCTAGATTATATCTGTTGTCCACTAATAATAAGCAACAGGTTGGTTGTCATTGGTGGTGTCCCACAGCACCTTATACTCGAGGCTCTTGAAATGGAGCAATAGCTCCGCCTGGTGGACATTTGCCAGTAATGCAGGTACAATAGTGTTTCACCAAAAGGTCTAGTTCCACTATATATTTTACGGAGATAGACGAGAAGGGAATTTCCACAGGATGTGATAAAATCAATGATTTTCAGAGGTTCATGGCTGCAAATTAAGAAGGTTACAACATGTACAATTTTGACCTATATATATATATATATATATATATATATATATATATATATATATATATATATATATTATTTATTATTATTATTATTTCTTCACAGGGATACCTCCCAGTAAATACTGCTACATAGATGACCTGGTGGTGATAGTTCCCCAGAATGTGTGGGAGTATCTTTACAACAGGTAATATGTAGCACACTCACACAGGATATACAGACACATAGACAAGGTAGCCATACATTTTTAAAGGGGTCATAATGTGCAAAATGTGTGTGTGTGTGTGTGTGTGTGTGTGTGTGTGTGTGTGTATATATATATATATATATATATATATATGTATATATATATATATATATATATATATATATATATATATATATATATATATATATATGGGAGTCTTATTTATCCCACACGGGGCAATTTGTTCAGAGAATCTCATCTATTTACTTCTTTAAGCATTATTTCTAGTATGTAGCCTTCCAATTGGTGATCGATTCTTCTGTAAATACGTAACATTGCTGCCAAGAAATAGCATGTCCGTTCATAATAATCAGCGTATTTTTTTTCCCCAGAATACTAAAAATGTGGCAAAATAACAGTAAGAACGCATAAAAATGTCCTATTTCATGCAGCTCTCACGCTCTGCTGTTGTTGTTGTTGTTCCAGTCCTTCAAGAAGCCTCAGAATGCCCCATTTTGATCACAAATTGTCAAAGGAGGGGCCCCCCACCTTCTGCACCATCCTGCCCAGTCGTTCCGGTCCCTCACAGCTGATGTTGCCCCCTTACTAAATACGCGTATTCCTATAAATACTCCTGACAAGTGAATTGCAGAAAGGATAAAGAACCTTAAATAATGGATTGTTTTACACTCAGGTAAAGCATAGCGCCATTGAGATGGCAGCAGAGAAAATTTATCTGCAAGAACGTGTCCAGCTGAAGTTAAAACATTTGAATAATTTGTTGGTTGCAAAAAGCAGGCACATCTCTTTGCTTTACTCCAATAATCTTTGATCTTAACAGTTCTGTTCACCCTGTTTCTGTCTTTAAATGTGAAGCTGGGAAACCAGCAGATAAAAGAGAATCAGAAGATTCTCAATAAAAGATTGATTAAAAACAACAATGCTGAGTGAAGGAATTCTTTTTGCGAAGGCGGTGAATTCTCTGCTGACCACGCCCGACAATATCATCTTTGTTCAACTCCCATCTCATCTGGTCATCAAAAAACGTTTCCAGATGTTTGTATTACTTGATGGTTTCAACACTCTGCCCTTGAATGACCCACACTTTGGCTATGAAAATCAATAATGAATTATTTGGGTAATTTTAAATGAGTAACATCGTTAGCGTTGGTCTGACTGGACCCCGAAGAAGCAGTGTCATGAGAAACCGTCATAAGCTAGTTGTCCTCGCTGTAACGTCTGCAGCTATCATTGTGCAGTGTATGTTGAAATTGTTCTGCTTTAAGCAAACTATTTGTACTTTCTGTACAGTTTATTCACCGTACAGGAAGGACAGTTCAAATAATAAATATGAAATAAAAATGGTCGTGGAAGATAATTGTGATAATTTAATTTTGGCTTGCTCCTGCGTCTCTTCACGCTAATGCTTGTTGCCGTCACGCAGTGTGTCAGTTTTGCTTCTTGAGTTAGTGCAGTCCTTCTCAAATATTGGGGTGTGCCTAGGGGGCACAGGGTGATGCCAGGAGGGGGCACGTGTGATGGTTGGGAACAAGCTTTTTTTTCCGTACTAGAAAAAAGTGTAATTGCACATCCACTACAATAGGTGGCAGTGGCGCCCTCATTGTCAAAAGTGTGCGCAGGGAGTATTGAGGACTCTAGCATAATGGAACGCTATGTAGTAGAGGTGGGCGATACCGGGAATTTTGGTATTGATCCGATACCAAGTAAATACAGGCCCAGTATCGCCGATATCGATACTGATACCAATACTTTTTCATATTTAAGCTTCATAGATCCAAAGGATCCAAAAGACCTAGGATAGAATTTCACCAAACTTTGTACGTGACAACAAAATACTTTATTATCACAATCAACCTTTTTGTTTAAAAAAATATCACTCAACACATCCATCCATCCATCCATTTTCTTCTGCTTTATCCAGAGTCGGGTCGTGGGGGCAGCAGCGCAAGCAAAGCCGCCCAGACCTCCCGATCCACACACACCTCCCCCAGCTCCTCCGGGGGAACCCCAAGGTTGTAGTCCCTCCAGCGTGTCCTGGGTCTTTCTCGGGGCCTCCTCCCAGTGGGATGTGCCCGGAACACCTCTCCAGCGAGGCGTCCAGGGGGCATCCGGAAAAGATGCCCGAGCCACCTCAACTGACTCCTTTCGACGTGGAGGAGCAGCGGCTCGACTCCGAGCTCCTCCCGAGTGACTGAGCTCCTCACCCTATGTCTGCCACTCCCCCTCTAGCTGCCACCTTATCGTGGTGGGGGAGTTTGCGTACCCGGATGATCCTAGGAGCTAAGTTGTCGGGGCTTTGTGCTCCCTGTAGGGTCTCCCAAGGCAAACAGGTCCTAGTTGACGGGTCAGACTAAGGGCAGTTCAGAACCTCCATGACCAGTAAAAGATCAAGGACCGACATGTCGCTCGGTATGGCGAAGCCGGGGTCCCACACAGGAGCCAGGCCTGGGGTTGGGGCTTGCGAGTGAGCGCCTGGTGGTCGGGCCTTAGCCCATGGGGCCCGGCCGGGCTCAGCCCGAAAGAGTGACGTGGGCCCGCCCTCCTGTGGGTTCACCACCTGCAGAGGGGGCCATGGGGGTCGGGTGCAGAGAGGATTGGGTGGCGGTCGAGGGCGGGTGGCCCGGCGGCCCGGTCCATGCTCACAGCCCCTGGCTGTTGGGACATGGAATGTCACCTCACTAGGGGGGAAGTAGCCTGAGCTTGTGCGGGAGGTTGAGAGATACCGACTAGAGATAGGCGGGCTCACCTCCACGCACAGCTTGGGCTCTGGTACCCAACTCCTGGAGAGGGGCTGGACGCTTCATTTTTCTGGCGTCGCCCACGGGGAGAGACAGAGAGCTAGGGTCGCATTGCTTATTGCTCCCCAGCTCAGTCGCCAAGTGTTGGAGTTCACTCCGGTGAACGAGAGGGTCGCGTCCCTACGCCTTCGGGTCGGGGACAGGTCTCTCACCGTTGTCTCGGCCTTCTGGCCGAGCGGCAGTGCAGAGTACCCAACCTTCCTGGAGTCCCTGGGAGGGGTACTAGATAGCGCTCCGACTGGGGACTCCATTGTTCTCCTGGGGGATTTCAACGCCCACGTGGGCGGCAACAGTGAGACCTGGAGGGGGGTGATCGGGAAGCATGGCCTCCCCGATCTGAACCCGAGTGGTGTTCAGTTGTTGGACTTCTGTGCTAGTCACAGTTTGTCCATCACAAACACCATGTTCGAGCACAAGGATGTCCATAAGTGCACGTGGCACCAGGACACCCTGAGCCGGAGGTCGATGATTGACTTTGTAGTCGTATCATCTGACCTTTGGCCACGTGTCTCAGACACTCGAGTGAAGAGAGGGGCAGAGCTGTCGACTGATCACCACCTGGTGGTGAGTTGGATCCGCTGGGAGGGTAGGAAGCCGGTCAGACCTGGCAGGCCAAAATGTATCGTGAGGGTCTGCTGGGAACGACTGGCGGAACCCTCTGTCAGCGAGGTCTTCAACTCCCACCTCCGGGAGAGCTTCTCCCAGATCCCAGGGGAGGTTGGAGACATGGAGTCTGAGTGGACCATGTTCTCCACCTCCATTGTCGATGCGGTTGCTCGTAGCTGCAATCCCCGAACCCGGTGGTGGACACCGGAAGTAAGGGATGCCGTCAAGCTGAAGGAGTCCTACTTTCTTTGTTGGTAGGTGGGACCCCAGAGGCAGCTGACAGGTACCGGCAGGCTAAGCGTGCCGCAGCCCGTGCAGTCGCAGAGGCAAAAACTCGGGTCTGGGAGGAGTTCGGGGAGGCTATGGAGGAGGACTATCGGTCAGCCTCGAAGAGATTCTGGCAAACCGTCCGACGCCTCAGGAGGCGGAAGCAGCTCTCCACCAGCACTGTTTACGGTGCGGGTGGGGAGCTGTTGACCCTGACTGGGGATGTTGTCGGGCGGTGGAAGGAGTACTTCGAGGATCTCCTCAATCCCGTCGTCACGTCTTCCAAAGAGGAAGCAGAGACTGGGGACTCAGAGGCGGACTCAGCCATTACCCAGGCCGAAGTCACCGAGGTGGTTAGAAAGCTCCTCGGTGGCAAGGCTCCTGGGGTGGATGAAATCCGTCCTGAGTACCTTAAGTCTCTGGATGTTGTGGGGCTGTCTTGGCTGACACGCCTCTGCAACATTGCGTGGCGATCGGGGACAGTGCCTCTGGATTGGCAGACCGGGGTGGTGGTCCCTCTGTTTAACAAGGGGGACCGGAGGGTGTGTTCCAACTATAGGGGGATCACACTCCTCAGCCTCCCCGGTAAGGTCTATTCCAGAGTACTGGAGAGGAGAATTCGACCGATGGTCGAACCTCGGATTCAGTAGGAGCAGTGTGGTTTTCGTCCTGGTCGTGGCACACTGGACCAGCTCTACACGCTCCATCGGGTGCTCGAGGGTTCATGGGAGTTCGCCCAGCCAGTCCACATGTGTTTTGTGGATCTGGAGAAGGCATTCGACCATGTCCCTCGAGGCACCCTGTGGGGAGTGCTCCGGGAGTACGGGGTCTGGGGTCCTTTGCTAAGGGCTATCCGGTCCCTGTAAGACCGCAGCAGGAGCTTGGTTCGCATTGCCGGTAGTAAGTCAAACCTGTTTCCAGTGCACGTTGGCCTCCGCCAGGGCTGCCCTTTGTCACCGGTTCTGTTCATTATTTTTATGGACAGAATTTCTAGGTGCATCCAGGGTGTAGAGGGGGTCTGGTTTGGGAACCACAGAATCTCATCTCTGCTGTTTGCGGACGATGTGGTTCTGTTGGCTTCATCAAATCAGGACCTTCAGCGTGCACTGGGGCGGTTTGCAGCCGAGTGTGAAGCGTCCGGAATGAAAATCAGCACCTCCAAATCCGAGGCCATGGTTCTCGACCGGAAAAAGGTGCTTTACCCTCTTCAGGTCGGTGGAGTGTCGTTGCCTCAAGTGGAGAAGTTTAAGTATCTCGGGGTCTTGTTCACGAGTGAGGGACGGATGGAGCGTGAGATCGATAAATGGATCGATGCAGCGTCTGCAGTGATGCGGTCGCTGTATCGGACCGTCGTGGTGAAGAGAGAGCTGAGTAGGGGTGCAAAGCTCTCGATTTACCGATCGATCTACGTTACGATCCTCACCTATGGTCATGAGATTTGGCTCATGACTGAAAGAACGAGGTCGCGAGTACAAGCGGCCGAGATGAGTTTCCTCCGCAGGGTGGCTGGGCGCTCACTCAACACAACTTAAAATAAAATCTCCTGAGGTAGAGGGCTGACAAACCACAATACAAGGGTGCGCTGCTTCGTGTTGTGTGACACAGCGCTGCTCTTACACACAGAGAGTAGACTTTGATGAATCTGCGTGCGCAGCAGTCACTGCGTGTGGGAGAGAAAATGAGGATCGTTCAATATCAATACCAGCGTTGGTATCGATATTAGGATCGATCCACTCACTACTATATAGGGTTTTTTCACAGTACAGTGGGAGACGAGGAAAGACTGCTGTGTCTTAAAATGTTGGCAGCAGACAGCATGAAGCCAAATAAATTAAGGCATCACTTAAAGACATTACACCCCAATCACGCAGATTAGCCGCTTGAGTTTTTTCAGCGAAAACGTGCCGAATATTGTCAGCAATCATCCCGCTTTGTGAATGGTGCTTCAGCAAACCAGCTAGCACCCTTAGCATCATAGCAGAGGAGCTGAGCAGCAGTCAACATGGTCTCAAGTGCTGCAAAAATAAAAACTAATAATAAAAATAAAAATCACAAAAAATAATCATAAAAAAATCAGTACAAATTGTTTTATTCATTTTTGTTTTGTCTGTTAAAGTGTTTTATATATTTTGCTTCTAAGTGAGTGTTCTGATCATGAGTCTGATCAATTTGAATTTACTGATTTTATTTAATTTTGTTTTTCAATATCAAATGGCAGTTGGTCAAAAAATGTTGTTTTTTTTTTGTTTCAAAAAAATGATTATTTTTTTATTTCAAGCAAAGTGATGCAAATTTTTTTTCTGTTACAGACTAAAAAGCAATGTTAATAAAGTTATTCTTTGCTGAAAGTTGATCTAAAGTTCTTTCTTTTTTGTTTTCTTTCATGCTAATAAGGATAAAATGTTATGCAGAGGTGTACTTGTAACAATTTTATGGACATCAATTTTATGGATGTCTATTTATAGTCACAGCAGAGAGTGGGGGGGGGCGCAAAATGTTTTCTTCTTCCTGGGGGGGCGTAACAGAAAATAATTGAGAAGCACTGGGTTTGTGTTTAAGTGCCAATAGGAACAAACGTGTGTGATTTTAGCTGACTTCAATGTGAGATAACAGGTCCAGTCATGTTTTCAAAGTTATCTGACAAGCTAATCCACGAATGAAAGACTTAGCTTGGCTGATTCACTGTTAGATGATGACAGGGGCGCCGCCAGGGATTTTGAGCCCCATTCGGGGTTTTCATATATCCCATAATCCCTTGCGCGCCAGAGTTGCTGCAGTCAAAACAACATAGATCCACATGATGACAATTGTAAATGAATATTATACTACAAAAATGTAATTTTTTTATGCTTTTCATCACGTTAATAAGAAACTGCTGCATGATACCCTGAAAACTTGCCAAAACAATTATAACAAATAATCTGTGTCTGCTACGTTTAATCTGCATGGAATTTAATAAATGCAAACCGAATTTCAGACATATTATATATATTAGTCTGGAACAAAGAGGACAAACAGTGTTGTAAAGAACAATAATCAAGACGTTAAAGAGCAAACCACTTTCCCCCATAATGACATGCTCAGGAAGCGAGGGTCGCTCACAGCAGCTCCCATTGAAAATAACGCTGAGACAGCCTGTGATTCTCACATGTTTACATAAAACAAATGCAATAACAACATCTATAAACCCAGAGAATATATTCACAAGAGTTTTAGGCACAATATAAAAATAGTTTTATGTTGCGATGTTAATGGTGTTGTCCGTGTGCAGCGGTTAAAGTGCAGCGTGATCAGAGCGTCTCAATGCAGTTCTCAGTGTTACTGAGATCTCGCAGCGTGGCGACCTCTCCGAGGTTTTATGGGATTTGAAACCTGAAAAGGGCAAATGAAAAGAAGTCTTACTGGGACCCCCCCCCCCCATATTACTTTGTCATTTTTTATAATTGTATTGGGGTCCTCTCTGGGCCCCCGTCAATCACACCCTCCTAGAATCCTTGTCCTTATTCTCCCCTTTTGGGCACCCCTGGGTGATGAGCTGCACTGTGTCCACCACCAGTTAGAACTTACTAGCCTAATGTGCAGAATTACAAACTGAATGATGGAATGTAATGTGTTATTGGTGTATTTCTGTCCTCAGTTTTGGAGGCGGTCCTGCAGTCAACCACCTGTATATGTGTGCAATCTGCCAGGTGGAGATCGAAGCTCTGGCTAAACGCCGGAAAACCGAAATAGACACTTTCATCAAGGTAAAGTCCTGAATGTGGGCAGTAAAATGCGTTTTGTGGTTTTGTCTTTGGTCGGGTGTCCGATAAGGTGGTCTCTGTTTTTATAGCTAAACAAAGAATTTCAGGCCGAAGAGGCTCCGACAGTGATCCTGTGCATCACCATGCAGTGGTTCAGAGAGTGGGAGGGCTTCGTTAAAGGGAAAGATAATGGTATGAGGCTGCAGTTCTACAAATTTAACAACAAAAGTCTTTCTCCTAATTAAAATAAATCATTGTCTGTCCTCAGAGCCTCCCGGTCCCATTGATAACAGCAAAATTGGGGTTATGAAAGGAGGTCACATACAGCTAAAGCAAGGTAGTGCCTATATCTGTTTGAAAATGTGGAAATGGTGTGAACAGTGTCCTGGTTTCTCTTGTAAGTGTGGACTGACCTCATTTTTGTGTCTGGTCTCAGGTGCTGACTACGGTCAGATCTCAGAGGAGACGTGGCAGTACCTGCTGGGCATCTATGGTGGAGGCCCTGAGATTGCAGTGAGACAGACTGTGGTCCCGGCTGACCCTGACAGCCTTCATGGAGAGAGGAAGATTGAGGCAGAGACCAGAGCACTTTGAGATACAGGTTGCATATTTAGCCTTGAATGTGGGGGAATTGTTTTCTGTCCTGTGTGTCCTGCCATTTGTGAACAAAATAGGGGGAAGAGTTTTGGTCCAGTTCAAACTTAATGCAGTAATTGAGGGTCAGCTAAGTTACAAAAAAAAAAAAAAAAAAAAATGGGTAAAAGTCAAGATCACAGGCAAAGATCAAAATTCTTATATAGTAACAGAAATACTTGTTGGTTATGTCCTGTAAAAATTGGACTTTTATGTTTGTTTGAGATGTAGGAAAAAAGTTGCAGAAACATTTCAACTTATGCTGTTTTGTAATAGTGTTAAGGTATTTGCAGTACGTTAAATTATTTTATTTTTCATTGTATTGTTTGACGTTCTGTATTGTATTGACTTAGAATAACGAATAATAATATATATTTGTTTTGTGAATTGTTCTGTCATTTATGTTTGTAGCATGGCCCAAGCAGAGGGTCACCCTTTTGAATCTGGTCTGCTTGAGGTTTCTTCCTCAGAGGGAGTTTTTCCTTACTACTGTTGCTCTGGGGGTTGGTAAGGTTAGACCTTACTTGTGTGAAATGCCTTGAGGCAACTCTGTTGTGATTTGGTGCTATATAAATTAAAATTGAGCGCAGTCTCGTTTGAGGGTGGGGGCTAAAGGGTTAAAATATAACAGATATCACGCAGTTATCCTACATCCGGGGGCAGCCCTCCTATGTCCCCATCAGAAACATGGCACTTTCTCTGAGTTTTTGCGCAAATTACATAGCATACAAAGTGAAAATGCAAAGAAAAGGTGACGATGCAGTGGACAGCGGACATGTGTTGCAGTTTGTTTATGACCCGGAGCTCAAACATGTCGAGGCGGTTGTGCAGGAGAGAGAACGCAGCTGCTCTAGCGAGGTGTGTAGGCTAACACTTACCGACACGATGTCTCCTGTTTGCCTCATCTTCCCTTCTCCACTGGGAACCGAAAAAAAACTGCACTTTTTGCGACTGCTTCGGTGATTGCAGCTGAAAACAAAACAGTGCACCATCTTTCCGTGTGAAGTGATGCCGTGTTTATGTTGCGCAATGGCAGGCTGTCCCCAGAAGAGGTCAAATCCCATGATATCATGCGGGGGTTCAAACGAGACTGCACTGCTCCATTACCAGAATGGCGATACTAGGTGGTGGAATGCACCCCTAAAGGTGGTTAGCGATCTGCCGATAAACACACGAACAAGTTGTAGTTCTATTTTTATTTATAAGTGCTGAGTTTATTTTCAGACTGTCGGGGAGCATCTTAAAGCAGTGTTTCATGTTGTATTTAGTAGTTTACATGTCTTGAAACAATGTCATCGTTTTGCAGTGGCTACCATGACATAGCACAATGCTAACGGCTAATGCTGCCATTAGCAAATGGCGCCTTTGTGAGCATTTTATTACAAATACAGGTAAACCCCTTTAACTTCGGCTTTACTTACAGTCGATTTATGGGACTCAAACATTTAGACTACTTTATAAACGCCAGTTTTGATTAGACCGTTTTTGCGAGGGGTGGTTGCGTGCCTCGGGCACGAGGGGTGGCTGCGTGTGTAAGTTCTTGCCCAATCAGAACCGATGGGAAGGATCAAAAAGGGATGGTCACATCCAGATCCATAAACGAAAAATTGTCCAGAATCGTCCGCACTGACGAAGCCCTCATCGCTGAAGTGTAGCAGCCCGAGGAGCAAGAAGAAGATCCCAAACCCACTCCAGATGAAGAAATCGTCACCATTCAGAAAGTTCAAAACTATTGTAATATGGCAAGATAAGCTGATGTTAAGGTTTTTTTTCTTCTTCTTCTTCTCATTCAACCTCATTAACTCGCAGTTTCAGATAACTCATAGTCCCATTTTGTGAACCCCAACTTGCGCGAGTTAACGGGGTTCACCTGTGTCTGTAATAACACGGCTTTACGTCGAGTGAGGTGGCGGCTTGAGCACATACAGAGCCAAATCCGTGAGGTTATTTCTGTAGATATAGAAAGATTATTTCCAGGAAATGGTTAAAGATAAATCTGTGATTCCTATGGAGCACTAAATTGAAGTCATTGAATTGAATGTCACATACGTTTTTACTCTTACTTAAAGATCTTTATATAAAACTGCATTCAGAGCCTATTAACATAGACTGTCCATATTATTTTATTGATAAACTGTTCTTGGCAGCTGCAAAATGTGGGTTGCCGGAAAATGTATCCTCTGCTTGTTTTTCCTCTGCAGACACTTTAGGATTAAATGGAGTTAATCACATTATAATTTGATGTGTTTTGAGGTAATTTTGTGAATTTCATAGATGTAACAGTCATCTTGTGTTTAAAAAAAAAAAAAAAAAACAACAAGCGGGTGCCTGAAAATGTATCCACTGCTTCTGTTTCCGTATATGTAACAGTCATCTTGACTAAAAATAAAAAGAGAGAAGCAGATGTTGGCAGAACTGATGCCAAGTTCTGCTGAATATTGCTTCACCATAGGAATCCAATGCAGTCATGAATCTTTTTGCCATTTTAGCTCACACTGAATTAAATCGCTTGGTTTGAAGGAGGACCTTGGATCAGCTTTTTGTTGGTGCATCCAGAGCCACAAAGATATGGCACTGTTACAATAGCTACAGCCTTTCCCTTTAACAGCTGGAGTTGAGAGCACAGCTTCTTAGTGCTGAAGCTTATTTTAAGCACCAACAACTGTGACCGCTGAGAGGTTTTGGAATATTCAGCTGTTGGACTGTTGAGGATGGCAAAACAGCTTTGCCATGGTTAATAATAATGTACAGTTTATTATTACTTGGCACTTGGCATATTCACCCTCTTTTAAAAAAGCCTAATGCTGATCCTTCACTCCTTCAAAATTTTAGACCAATTTCAAAGTTGCCTTTTATTTCCAAAGTCTTAGAGAAAGTGGTGGCCAAACAGCTTAATGAGGTTTTAGCTGAACATAATATTCTTGATAAATTCCAGTCTGGGTTCCGTCACTTGCACTCTACAGAAACTGCCCTTCTCAGAGTTTCAAACGATATTTTAATGCGCAGAGATGGAGGTGAATATTCTGTACTTGTCCTTTTGGATCTCTCTGCAGCTTTTGACACGGTGGATCATGGAGTCTTAGTTGAGAGACTAAGGACTTCGGTGGGAATTTCTGGGTCTGCTCTGGACTGGTTTTTGTCTTATCTTTCACACAGGACTTTCGCTGTTGCTGCTGGTAAATTTATGTCCTCCTCTGCCATGCTATCCTGTGGTGTGCCTCAAGGTTCTGTTCTGGGACCTATATTGTTTGCTCTATATTTGCTCCCACTTGGTCATGTCTTGAGCAGTTTTAAAGATGTCTCCTACCACTGTTATGCGGATGACATCCAGCTGTATATTTCATTCACTCCTCAAACGGTCTCTAGGGTATCTGCTCTTCAGAGCTGTGTTGAGGTTATTGATGACTGGATGGCAGCCAACTTTTTGTCCTTAAATATAGCAAAAACTGAGGTCCTTGTTTGTGCCCCTGACAAGTTTGTTCCCACTGTGGTTGG
This sequence comes from Thalassophryne amazonica, assembly GCF_902500255.1. NCBI lineage: Eukaryota > Metazoa > Chordata > Actinopteri > Batrachoidiformes > Batrachoididae > Thalassophryne > Thalassophryne amazonica. The sequence continues at coordinate 15,415,453 of NC_047119.1, forward strand.
GAATCTTGGTTCTCTGGCCCCTTTTGTTCGCTCAGCAGTGAGGAACATGGGTGTTACGTTCGATCACTCCCTCAATTTTGACGCGTATGTTACCCGCCTGGCACAGTCTTGTTTTTTCCATTTGCGCAATATTGTCCGTCTGCGCAGCATTGTGCCTCGGGCGGAGATGGAGATGATCATTCATGCATTTGTGTCATCACGTTTGGATTACTGTAACTCACTATTTTTTAGCCTTAGCAAGTCCTCTTTGGACCGCCTACAAACGGTTCAGAATGCGACTGCAAGGCTGCTGACGAGGTCATCAAAGAGGTCACATATAACCCTAATCCTCTCCTCCTTGCACTGGCTCCCCATCCATTTCAGACTCCAATTTAAAATTCTAGTACTGACTTTTAGAGCTCTGCATGGTCAAATGCAAACTTATATCACCGAACTATTACATCCATATGTGACAAGTAGGTCTGTGAGGTCTTCGGACCTGGGCCTATTGGTTGTGCCTAGGACAAGACTGAAGACCAGGGGAGACTGTGCTTTCGAGGTGGTGGCACCTAAAATGTGGAATGCACTGCCTTTGGACCTATGCTCTGTGGACTCTGTTGAAACATTTAAAGTGAAGCTAAAGACCCTTTTGTATAGGCTGGCTTTTACCTAGTTTTTTTTTATGGTTTTATGTTTCTGCTGCTTTTTATTTCTTTGTTCTTATGTGAAGCACTTTGTGATTTCTATCTTGAAAGGTGCTATATAAATAAATCTTACTTACTTACTATGTGGCATCGTAATTTACGGTTTTACGTTATTTAAATGCCCACCCCAGTCAAAAATGTTCTCATCCCGCCCCTGGAAGGAATGACTGTGATGAAACCTGTCATTCATATTATGAATTTATTTCTTTAGATACATGAATCAAATGGTTTAAAATATATTTGGCCCACTTTGTTTGGACCATTTCAATGTGAACCATTTAATTATGACCTAAACTAAAAGAAGAGATTCATTACTTCACAGCTTTAATCCGCTCAGAAGCGAGTAGACAAAAAAAAAAAATCTGACATCAGTGCTTATTATTTCATGAATCTTAATTGAGTGAATCAGAATTGTGCAAAACTTTTCACTGTCTAAAGTACCTAAAACGCTTGCCGTCACAAATTTTCAAACGGAACGGAACAAAAAATGTTCCTCTGTCTCGTAACTCCAGGCATTTCTAAACTATAGACTTCAGATATTCTGGGAAATTTCATGCTTAGGTTAAATTGTTTTCAAGCCCCACTTTGTCCTGAAAATATTTGATATCTACCTGTTTGTTTGAAAAAAGTCACATTTCCTATTGTGGCAGAGCGTGCATGTGAAGTGTGAGGCATGCTCACTTTGCGCATTCCTGCGAGGCGCATGCAGTTTTCAGCAGACAGGCAGAACTCAGCATAACACCTGCTCCTCTGCAGGGCTCACCATTGAATATGATGCCTTCCACAGTGTCATGCACTGCTTTCATGCATGACAGCAGCAAACTCAACAGCTAAGATTTTTATGTTTAGATTTAGGTGATATTGGCACACTCCTGGCTACACCGTAGGTTGGCATGTTGCTATTGTCAGACAGCAGAAAGGGATTACATCATAAAGCATCAAAACCTGGACCTAAAGTCAAGAGAAACTTTTCTATGATTTATACAGCACGATATTTAGATATGCCTTACATATGTGGGTTCCTGATGCATGTACACTGATATATGTTAAGTAAATGCTAATTAAAAAATACAATGCTTCACCTTAGGTAGCTTTGGTGGCTGCTGCAGAGAATAACTGCTCGCTGACTGAGGCTTCGTGTGCAGATGCTTTTTTTTTTTTTTTTTTTTTTTGCTAAGAACCTCTCACTTGTGTCCTTCATCGAAATACTGTAGCAGTGTGGTGCTCCCAATGGTCCCAGCTCTTAATGCATTGACTGCTAACAATCTGATTGCTGTATTGCTATGTATACAGTACTGCGCAAAAGTTTTAGGCACATTTTAAAGTTTCATTAAAGCACTAAAAAAAATAAAAACCTGATAAATATTAATAATTAAACTAGTGCGTTACCCTTGGGGATCCAAGGGCTCTCCGTAGAGTAGTGCTTATAAAATAGGTAGCTGACATTTTTCAAGAGTGGTAATAAATTATGCAAAGTTTGTGTAATGATTTGGAATGGCGCGTGAGTCCAGAGTGTAATTATCAACGTCCATTGTTCACTGTTGTTAGCTCATATACGTAGTTTTTCCAAAAATATTAGTCTTATCAATGTTCCATTTTGACGGTGTTCATCCATGACCCAAAATGCATAAGCATACCAGATGGCAAATGTCAGCTCTCCCCAGTTTCTCCGTTATAAAAGTTACACACACAAGTACACAGAGGCCCCTTGGCTTTTAAGATACAGAGGATTTACCGCTCCCTGCTGCAATGGCACGAGTCCAGAATTGAATTATCAACTTCCGTTGTTCATTGTTTTTACTTAATATATGTGATTTCTTTAAAAATATCAGTACTATCAACTTACCATTTTCGCGGCGTTCATCCTTGACCCAAAATACATAAACATACCAAATGGCAAATGTCAGCTCTCCCCTGTTTCTCAGAATGAAGTCATACACACATACGCATGCATACTCGTACACAGAAGCCACTTGGCTTTTATTATATCGATGAAATGTGTAATGTAATTTCAACTTTAATGATGTTTGACATGACAATTGGGTTCTATATACGTGTTTTTTTTTTTTTTTAGGTATATAAGTCACAGGACCTTAAAACTATTTTAAGGATAAGGTAACTTAAAATTAGTTTAACATTGCATGATCATTTACAACTGTGTTTATGTTGTATTCTAACGGCCAGTACAGTTACAAAGAAATTATTATTATTAATGTCATTATTGTTATTATTATGGAATAAAATTGTTGGCATGCCAATCTAAAAGGGAGTGAGGGCATCAAACACTACTTGTATTATAACTCTGGAATGCCTAAAACCTTTACACAGTAGTGTGTGTGTGTGTGTGTATATATATGTGTGTGTGTATATATATATATATATATATGTATATATATATATATGTATATGTGTGTGTGTGTGTGTATGTGTGTGTATGTATGTTTTCATAGTAGGCCCTGGAATTCTTACATTCGGGAATGATTCATGTAATCAATTGTTTATTTCTTGTTTTTGTGTATGCGCATCTGTCCACGCAAAATAAATTCACCGTTTACTGCTCATTTGTTTGTGAGGACTAGATGTAAGTGGAAAATGCTGTGAGGCAGATTTGTGTGATGTTCCTTTTGCATGATTTTCTAAGAGCTCAATTCCCTAAAAACACAATGATCCCAAAACCCACCCTGTAAATCTTGGCTTCAGACACACAATAATAATCTGCTAGTTTACTGGAAACCACAGCTGTTTCATCTGGTTTTGGATCGCGCGTCATTTCCACCCACGTCGTCAACATTAATCACATGAACTCTGGCATTCCTGCTGGCCAGCAGCAGTCAGATGGGGAAGAATAATGGAGACTCCACATCCAGCTTATAAACACCCATAAATCTGAACTTGGCTCTTTCAACAGAAGGCCAATTATGAGTGCATTTGTTTTTAACGTTCTTTTATCTTCCATTTTCCACTTCTCCAGGTCTACTTTCTGCTCCTGCCCTCACAAGACCAGGAGGAACTCACACCTCGGTGAAGAAGCTTCATTCTGTGCACTTTGTAAATGTAGCAGTGCTCTATTCCAAGAGGATGAAATGGTACTGAAGTAATGCGCATTTTTATTTATTTTTTTGTAATTGCTTAAATTGATCCTCAATGTCAACATTTAAAATAAGGCGTCGCGCGACGTCTTTTGTTGCCGTGTTGTTGAGCGCCGCGGACAGCAGGATGAGACTGCATACTGCTAACCCAAGATGCTGAGAGGAGCGTTTTGTACAATTCTTTGTTTGAAGATGCAATTTGTTCATTAAGACTCACTGGACGCAACCGCCTAGAGACATTTGACAACATGCACTCTGCTGTTTGCCTATTTGTATATATGTAATCACAGTGTATGGCATAGGGACAAGTTCAGGCGAGAGACACTGCATAACTCACACTGTTGCACCTCCAACCTTAAATACACAGTATAGCTGAGCCCTCAGGAATGGACGTTGTAAGTAAAATGATTGAATGAATCAGGTATGACCCGAAACACCGCAGCAGGGTATTTTCAAACCAGAGGTCATGCATGTGCATGTTACAAAAGACTGTTTTTGGAATATTTGAAACTTATCACATTGCATGTAACTGCATCTTGTGACAGGATCCTGCAGGTGCCAGATTCATGTGCTCGACCCCATAAGAACAAACAGCTGGACACACTTTCCCCAGTGAAGAAAGTGTGTCCAAACGTTTGACTGGTAATGTAATGTGCTGAAACTGCAGGAAGTTTGACCCGATCTTGCACAGTTTGCAGTAGAAAGAGGAACTGCATAAAAGGTGCAAAACAGTGCTGGGACTCTATATCAACAGCATAGATAGAAGAAACTGCATTTCTGAAATGACCTACAAATTTAAGTGTTAATAAGAGTGGTTATTAAAATTACATTTCTAGCACTGTGCTGCTTATTGTGGTAAGTTACTCTGATAAATTCAAAATGTAGACATGTTTTAGCAGGACATATATTTGCACATAGTCAAAATGCTGTTAAGCGTGAATTTCATATGACGCGTAACACTTTACATACAGCCTTTGGAAGAGTTAATTCACAACTTATCAGTATAGATACCAGTATTGCAGCACTGACTCCAACAGGACAAAGGCGATCACACTCATAACTTGTCAAAGAATGAAATATTCCCCCAGCATCATGAATAACATGGACGGACAGCACAACATGCACAAACCTAGACGTGCTACAACAGTAAAAAAAAAAATAATTTTTGATTATTTTCAAGTGACTGCACATAGCTAAAATATAAATGCATTTTAAATTGATTAACACAGATGTGGATTAATAGAATCACTGATAAATGGGCTGTTGTAATTGCTATTGTAATAACATTAATTATCATAGTAATTATTACAGTAGTAGGCGCGAATGCGAAGTTAACGCAACCAATACTCTGAAATGTTAGGAATTAATCTAATGCCTCTCCATGAATATAGCAGTCTTTTTACAGAGTCTTAATCAGTTAATCACTTTTCTAATAATAATTATGTGAGTACACGTGCATGACAAACTCAACTGCTATTATTATAGTAATTACAAGAGCAGGCGAAATTGCACAGCAAGTCCAACCATTACAACGATGGGCGCGAATGTATGGGGAAACTCAACCACTTTGCAGTAACACTTACAATAGTATGCTAAAATTACATAGCAGACTTAACCGCTATTATCATAATTATTACAACAGTGGGTGCAAATGCATGACAAACTCAACTACTGTTATCTTAATTATTGCAACTGCAGGCTGAGGTTGCACAGAAAACTCCACCAATATTGTAATAATTACTACAAAAGCAGGTAAAATTGCCTGGGAAACTCAACCACTTAACCGTTGTAATAACTGTGACAATATTGGGCACAAATGCACAGTAAACTTTACTACTGTGGTAATAATTATACAAATAATGGTTGAGTTTCCCATGCAATTTAACCTACTTTAGCCATACTTATATCTGGCTAAAGTGGGGAAGAGGGATTCCACTAATGCCACTAATCTCTTTCCATTAGTGGCATTACATTTTGCAACACATTTGCACCCACTATTGTAATAATCATTACAATAGTGTCTGCAGCAATGGGCTCAAACAACAAAAGCATCACACCAGGGTTCATTTGTGTAAGAAACATGCTGAATTATTGTTTACATTATTTGTTGCAGAGCTTTAAACATATAAAATGCAGTTTTCTTTGTCAGTACTAATTCTTCAGTCATTTAGTTCAAATTAAACGGGTTTGGCCAAAAAAGGGAAAAAAAAATAATGAATCTGATTATAGCGGAATGTCATTTAAAAAAATTATGTGGATTATGTGTTTTGCTTCTTTATGTAAGAAAATATCTGCTATCATGAATTGAGACGTGTTGATCTTGAAATGTAATTTTGTTTAAGGATTGAACAGAACATGTTAGATCTAAACCAACAACTTATTTGAATACTTCTGTGTTCTTACAGATTTTACACTGATCTTACACTCTTGTCTGCTATACCTTTTATTTAACAAAGTAAATACCAGAATTCCAGACGTTAGAAATGTTTTACAACACTGCCCCTTTGGTTTCCATTTGAACACTGCCAACCCGTACAAATTCGGACATTTTCATATTTTTGACAACCAGCAGCTTCTCACTCGATTAGTCTAAACTGATGTTGGTATGTCTTCTGTTTTACTGCTGAAAAAAGCCTTGTTGGTCCAACATAGCTTCTTCTTTCTGAGAGTATTTGGTATTTTATTATAGTAATATATGTAATGTAATAAAATGCATTTAAATGCCAGAGCAAAACATATGAGAAAGTCCAACATTTGTTAATGGATACAGAGCTCTAGGAAACTGTTCATTACTGTCATGTTGTAGATCAACCAAATATTCCCCTTGTTGTTATTCAGCAGATCTGCACATACATATTTGTGCCCAGAACTGAAGGCGTTAAAACCGAACATTGTGTTGGAGTCACTATCAGGTCACAATAATATGGTTAACAAAACTTGACAAAATTTGACTTTGCAGAAACCATGTAATGGTATGATGGATTTGTGGGAACTGGTCAGATGTCTCGTGTAGCATGTGACTATTATTGTGAGGTCTGAAATCTTGGATATTACCTGGTACTTGGGAATGTAGTTGTGGAATCCAGCAGTGTAGGTGCCTTTGTTAACTAAGAAAGGTTTATTGACTTAAAGACATTCATTTATCTCAGCAGTGACATTCATGTGTCTGGGATCTCATCTTTTGAGAGACTCCTGAGAAGACCTTGTAGAGTCTTGAGGTTGCTGGACAGAGTGTCTTTGCAGGAGAACCAAAGTCCAAGTCTTTGAGATCCTGGTGTTACCCGTCTTACTCTATAGTTGTGAGACTTGGACACTGACCAGTGACTGAAGGTGATGACTGGTTGCTTTTGTTACGAGGTCTCTTTGGCGGGTCCATGGCTACAGTTTGGATGACTTTGTGTCGAACAGTTATTTTATGATGCTTGATGAGACATATTACTTGTACTGTATGGAATCATTCAGCTCCTGCTCACTATCTAAGCAGGTTGAGTCAGGTTAGTTACTTGAAAATGTTATGCTCTTCATCTAAAAAGCCTCATCAGTTCTAGTTGGAACAGTGAGAGACTCTAAACATTTATCCTCTGTTGGGTCACTGATGTCACAGTGATGTAATGACAGTTGTTAAGAGTTGTATGATTATGAAAAATCTTCAAGGAACTAAAGGAGAGTAGTTGAACTGAGGCTGCTGGATACCATGACCTGAATGACTGAGAGGCCCCTGTTTGCCAGCTCGCTGCTGCACATTACTTTGCTTATCTGAGAGATACTCTGGATTCAACTGCCACGGTGTCTTTAGATGATAGCCAGTTGGGGTGCAGCTTTAGTGCATCATGGCAACGAGTGGCCTGGTTCACCGCCTTGAGGTTGGACTGGACTGCTCGGGTTACATTCATTGCAAACAAATCTGCATGGATAACTAAACCTAAACTGGCTTCTGTCATCAATAAATTAAAGTGGAATGAGGCAAGGTCAAGGTTGTGTCATCAGCAGAAACTGGAGATAATTCATCAAAAACCAAATAATTTATGTAAATCTAAAATAACTTTTGTGGATAGACTAGTGTTGTGTTCAGGGGGAGTCGTGGCATACTGTACATTGGATACCGTAGCATGAAGCATGCTACGTTGTCTGGGGATAAACACCAGCCCAACGGGCCTCAGGGCCTGTATAGGATGTACTAGTTCCTAAAATAACAGTGGTTCAAGGATAGACCCATGTGGAACTCCGTATTATGATTAGTCTTTGTTAGCATTTCTAATCTACTGTACATAGAGATAAATTGCTCTTACAGCTGTTGTTTCATTCTACTTACAATATATCCAATAACACAGAGAGACTCTTTTTGGGGGGAGTGCAAAGAGCTAGCCAATAATAAGAAAGAACAATTTTTATTTTTTTTTTTTTGTAAAAATGGCATTGTAGTGTTTATTTATTTATTTAAAATTGCCAAAGTTTAACTACAATAGATAATTCTGTTGGATTTACATGTGCTATGGTTAGCTGCTGTTTTGAGAAGTGCAATGGAAGATGAAAAATCTCAAGTGTATAAAGAACATGTTTAACAGATATTGGTCAATTTTACAATAAAAGTGAAGGTAGAGTATAGAGCAATACTGATGTACAGTTGCCTGAATTAGTCTTTGCTTGTACCCCAAAACTGAACCATGTGTGTAAGATTTCCATTTCATGTTCATTCCACTGCAGGCAGTACTGCGATTGGAAAGATTTCACCATTAATGCCCCAACACCTTTCATAGAACATAACAGGACATACTTAACTCGTGTTTGCGTCACATTTACAGCATGTGGCTGTTGTGGTCATCATAATAGTCATGTTTTGTTTATGTGGGACTTAAGTTGTTAACAGCTCAGTGGGATGTCTTAATGTCTGTATAGCTGATGTAATCATGCCTGGTTACATGAATAAAGTCGGTTGGTCTTTCCATGTTTCCCGGGCTGAAATTTTGAAAATCTGCATGCCCAGTGTTACCTTCAGAAGCCCCGCCTCTGTACATCTGAAGCCTCCTTACTGCATAAGCACTGATCTCTATACGCGAGATTGGATGCTATACTAGAGACTGTATTATACATTTAATGAAGCCATTAGGTATATATTATGGATGTAATGATAAACTGGATCTATGTATCAATTCAACAATCTAGTATAATCAATACAAACTGGAAACATCTATATCATCATTCCTTTATTTTGAAATTCCCACGGCACATCAGTGTCACCCTTTCTTTCCATGTGCATCTCATTCCAAAACATTCAGACTGTGGTAGCAGCCTAACACCAGGCAGACGATATGCATATGTTGTCACCTGATATTTGTCGCAGACCCCTGATTGAATCAAATTGTGGCAGACTTTGTGATACAGTGCATCCAGTATTCACAGTGCTTCAGTTTTTTTTCCATATTTCATGTTACAGCCTTATTTCAAAATGGAGTAAATTATTTTTATCCCTCAAAATTCTACTCACAACACCCCATAATGACAACATTTTTTTTTTTTTTGCAAATGTATTAAAAATAAAAAACTAACACACCTTGACAATTTAGCCATTGTATGACGAGCATATTTAAAGCGCTGGCATACGCTAGCGTACATCTAATACAGTATGGGTAAGTTTTATATAAGTTAAGAGGATGTTGAAAAATTTTGGGCGTGTGCAATATTTTCGACATGCCAGCGTGTGGCTCATACATCCCACATACGCAGAGCATAAGTTGTAGGTAATTTATGGGAATGTTAACACACATTTCTTGTAAGTTACGCATAAGTCGAAATAAGTACATTAATGCTATCCACTATGAAAGCTGCACTTCTCATGCAAATCGATTGTGACAAATATTAAAACCATTCACACATGGAGTAAATATAAAGTCTTAATCTTATGTGTTCATTTCATTCAGATTCATCATCACAGCCTGATGAAAATGTATCCACATAAAGCGTCCTTATTTTGGAAAGGACATCTGACAATACTTTAATACCTTGTCATGGCTGAAGAAATGTAGAGTTTTTAAAGAAGTCCCACCGGCACTTTGTGCCAAAACAACTAACTTATTTTAAAAGTTGAAAGTCACAGCGCCTCATTCATTCATGTCAACGTTTACCACAGACATCAGCCGATTCTTCAGCACTCTACACGTATCCCATGATCCACCAAGACAAAAATAAAATTGCAAAAATGTTAAATTCCTCTGTTTGGCCTCCGTGTGGAGTGGAGAAGCTGTGGAACAGTGTACGCCTGCTTGATGACGTGCTCATCAATATTTATGTGCTCTGCCTGCCAAACAAAAGGGTTTGGCAGGTAGTCGAAACACAAGCCAAGCCAGACTAAACTGTTCTGACCCACACCATACCATGCCGTACTGACCCGGACCACTCAGTGGAACTGGGGCTGTTACCATGTGCTGCCGAAATTGTCATGGTGTGACAGCTGCATAATGTATTCGGTGTTCACAAATGTGTGATTTTTCGCTATAAAGTTCGCAGGACCTCCCAAACTATATTAATAATTATGCATAATTACCAGTCAGCCATTCTGTAAATTTACCAACTAGACAATCATTATCACATTGCGGTTTTTGTTAATACTTACAACAGCAAACGTACAATGAAATACCTAAAACAATTTAATAAAATTATTAAAAGAAATGGCATAGCGGTTTAGACTTCTGGCTGAATCGGACAACATTGTATCATTGCATTGTTTAAAATCTTTACATATGTGGCCCAAAGGTTGTTCGTGGGGGCTGTTAAACTGTCGAATGGAGATAATGCAGAAGAAAGTACAAAATAATTCTTAAGGATGCGACACAAAATGGAGCATACCATAAATTTCGGAAACCCACAAATATTTGCCCCTTTTTAATGTATAACGCACCAAATATCCACATATATTCAGGAATTTGAATTCCAGCAAACCGATGTCATGAAGAAGTCTCTACTAACCATCCTTAACCAGCTCCATCTGGCAACGTAGCTGCTAGTTATAAATTATTAGTTGACACATTGACTTTAAAGTAGGTTATGTTTATTAGAGGGAGTTATGACCAACGTGGTTATCCAGCCAAACAATTTTTAAATGTGACTGTGAAACATAAATAAATAGAATGGAGAGTTGGCCTGTTTATGTTGATTTGGAGAGAAAGACACTATGGGCAGAAGTGATGTCATCTCATGCGTATGCTGAGCTGGATGCAGCCCAGACGGAGGAAGGAGAATACGCTGGATAACAGGAGCTGATGCACAGATTTCTTTCCCCCCTGATGGCAAGAGCATCAGCTCACTGAAATGCAAGTAAGTGCAATATATATATATTTTTTAAAGAAGAAGGGGTTCAGGAGGTGGCTTTAAAGGCTGGACTGATATCTGCACTTTACCATGACCAAAACATAGCTTACATCCGGCACTGTTTGAAAATGACCGACAAAGCTTCAATATAATTATAGGTCATATACGCCATAGAGTTCAAAAAACACTAGAAACCTTTGGTTGTTCTCACTGGACTCTGTCCCCTCAGTGGGATGACATGGGTGTGGCAGGTAGCAGCAGCAGATCCGTTGTCCCATCTGAAATTTTGGCTCTCCTTCCAACAGACAGATTTTCACGATGAAGATTTCGGAAGGCCAGGTTCACATCTGGCAAAATGACTCATAGGAACCCATGCACAGATTTCCCTGCAGCCCCACTTACCACTTACTTTATCTGGGATGTACAACACCTATAAATGTAAAGATGATAAAATAATTAGTGCACACAGATACAATTATGTGTGGGACGTCAGAGGATCGAGTCATTTTATTAGCTAATGCAGCTTCTATGAGAATGATTGCTTTTCTTTTTGTTTAGTTTTTCTTCTCTAAACTGCATCTGCACTGGTGGTTCTAGGAAGGAAGGGCCAGGTGGGCCAGACCCCCTCTTCCCATGAATGCACAAGAATTGAAAGTGCTGAAAAGTCAGCATAAATAATATTTTAAAATCATTCACTGTCTTATTGTAATAAACCATAATCATAACAATCCAGTCTCATGCCTTTTTCATGCTCCTGTCACGAAATTAGTCTTTATTTATTTATTTATTTTTACAGTTTCTAGTTCTTCCCCTAACCATCACGAAATTAATTTGTGCTCCCATTACGAAAATGTGGCTGTTTTCGTGACTGTATCACAAACTAGGTGATACCATCACTAAATGGTGTGAGATTGGGTTGGATATTTGGGTATCATCCGCTTCCTTAACCTTACTCTCTCCTACAACACGGCTCAGTCATGCTGCTGTATCCTTTGGATCTCCAGCTCCGATAGTAGCTTCCTTCTATTGATGTCACGACACTGAGTTACCAGGTGCTTCTTGGTCAGTGTGGAGGTTGGTCTTCTGTTCATCCATAGTTTTCCACGTGTTGCATGTAACCTTTCTCACTGGGTCTTCTGTCATAGGAGCATTCCGTCAGATCAATGTTGTTAATGCTCTTGTATCACATACTATGACGACATCATGCATACAAAAATCAAATCTGGTCTTATGGTATAAAGAAAATAACTGGCTCCGTTCTGGACCCACCAGGTGAATTGTGCCACCACCGCCTCTGTATAGCTATTCAAACACCAGATTTTAAATATTTCACCTCAGTGGTTATACAATTTTTTTATTTATTTTTTTTACCTACTTTTGATGCCACAGCAAGAAAGTAGAAAGGGTACTCAAATGTGTTCTCACTTTTTTTGCAACAGTACACAAGAGGATGATATTTTCATGTGGGGAGGTGATGGTCTAGTGGTTACGCAGTGGACTTGAGACCAGAAGATCCTCTGTTCAAACTCCTGTCTGGCCAAAAAAATCACTCAGGACCTTTGGTCAAGGTTTTTAAACCTCAAATTGCTCCCAGTTTGTACTGAGTACTTTCCATGGCAACACCTTCACATCGGTGTGTCTGTGAATGGGTGAATGTGAGACATCACTGTAAAGCGCTTGGAGCTTCTGATATAGATGGTGAAAGCGCTATATAAATGCAATCTTTTACCATTTATATTTTGTCTGATGATTTCTCATTTGGAAATCAAAATCATTTTAATCTATGTATTAAGCTGCATTTTCTATGTTGTCCTCTACAGGTGATGTGCATGGCTTGCAGGGTAATTTCCAATTTAAGATGAGAAGACAGCAGCGCTCTTGAGTGCGTACAACTGCCAACAGCCAGCAATCTACCATTGTCTTGTTGTACAAATCACCCAGAATGATTGTGTCCCCTGGAACCACATTTGGACCATCACCAGATTTTGAAGGATTCCAATATTTTTACAGATTTTTATTTTAAGTTGTTTTTTGGTTAATCCCGAGAATTTCAATTTTTAATATGAATTTATTTTCATTTATATAGTGCCAAATCACAACAAAGTTGCCTCAAGGCGCTTCACACAAGTAAGGTCTAACCTTGCCAACCCAAAAAGAGACAAAGATCAAACTAGACTGATTTTCTGAGCGTTCAGACAGAAGAAAGAATATGAAATGGTTCATTTACTGGTGTTTGAACCATCTGCCTTCCTTAAATGATGCGGCGCTCACAGGAATGTAGGTCCAGATGAGAGTTCTCAGAGACTGTGTGACCCTCGTGCACTGACTCAGCTTTCTGGAGCATCGGTAAATGTTTACACACCGTGTGCGGCAGCGTTGGAAGACAAAGAACATCTTGAGAAAGAGCCTGGTTATTAAAACTCTGTAACCTTTCAACTTGTTTTGAACGCCATCAGGAGCTGTGGTGCTGCCCCACTTGTCCTACCGTTTTTACTGCAGAAATACTTCAGGAACATAATCCAGAGGAACGTAGTCATGTTCCCTGCGGTGGTGGGCATAACTAACCTAAAAGTTAGCTTTGCTAATTGCTAATCCGCTAAGTGAAATGTTAACTCTGATAGCGCTAAACTGATAAAGTGCTAAAACATTTAGCTGAAGCTACCGCTAACTTTGGTTATATGAAATTTTTTTTTTTTTTTACTCCAACCACGCAAAAAAGATTTAAAGAACTGAAATTTTAATATATTGTGTAAATATAGAGGTTCTCCAAAACATTTAGAACAGCATACCAACATCAGATGCATAAATAATTAATATGAAAAATAATTACATGAACAAATGAAATAAAACATTCACTTCCTTTTACCACACATTTTATTCACAGTGCAGAAACAAATAAGTATTAAGGAATAAAAATGCACATGGAAAAAAATTGTAATAATCTAACAAATACGTGATGCTTGTGGCCTTTGTGCTATATGTCAATTTCACTTATTGGATTAACAATTGTGTATCATTTTTGTCTTTACAAATGTTTTTGGACATTATAAAAAAATGTTAGTTGACTTAATGTTAGCAGAGATAAAAATTTAGTGGAAGCTAACTGGGCTGCTAATGATTTTCAAAGTTAACTGCAAAGCTAATCTGCTAACAAATTAGCTTCACTAATTAGCCAGTTAATGTCACTAATTAGCTGTTAGATGATTAGTTGAACTGTGCCTACCACTGGTACTCTGCCACAATACTGTTAAATAATTTGAGATGTAGCATATTATTTACTTTCTTGATAGAATAAGCAAATTTAAGACAATGCAGTATATATTTAAAAACATGAAAACATTTCACATTCAACTTCTTTAAGGTGTTTTGCAGAATGTGTAATTTCGACATGTTATCAAAATGCATCGCAGAAAATATTGGCAATAATGAAAAATATACCAAGAGTTAGTTTAATCTCACATACTTGGCAAATATATCAAGTGCAAATTGTTACGTGTACTGTGTCCAAGATGCCCACCACATAAGACAGTAATGTGTACCCTCACATTTTTATTGACACCCCATTTGTTAATGACTATAGTTCAAATGGGGTTAACTACAGCTTAGATGAGGTGACTATAGTACAATATGGGGCAAATATACATCACTTACAAGTGAATATAGCTCAGATCTGTAACTACACAGCTAGAATGGGGCAACTATACCTCATCTGGAGGTAACTACACCATTTTAGTGGGACTACAACTCTGTTAAGGTCATAATACCTCAGTTGGTGGTGACTGTAGTGCATTTTGGATGATTATACCTCAAATGGGGCTGCTATGAGTCAGTCGGGCTGACTATAGCCTGTTGGGGTGACTATAGCCCACATAGGGGTGAATGTAGCTATGTTAAGGAGACTGAATCAATTGGGGTGATTATTTAACTCATTTGGAGCTGACCATACAGCTGAGTCTGAATTGCTCTGTTTATTGGACTATAAATCAGTTGAGGGGATTATAGGTCATGTGGGGAAACAGTAACTCAGTTGAGGAAAGTATAACTTGGTAAAAGTAACTATAGTTCATTTGAGCTGATAGAGTTCACTTGAGGTGACTGTCTCTCTTTTAAGGTGACTGTAAATCAGCTGAGGGGACTATAGGTCATTTATAGTGACTACATTTCTGTTGTGATGACTGTAAATCACTGGAGATGATTATATCTCAGGGTGAATATATCCCAGTTTGGGTGGGTACAGCTTGGTTATGGTGGCTGTAAACTAGCTGAGTAGACTATAAGTCATTTTGGGTGACGATAGCTCTGTTGAGATGACTGTAAAGCAGTAGGTTCGTTGAGGTCATTTTAGCTCAGCTGGCGGTAACTATAGTTCGGTTTGAAGTAACTACAGCTCATTTCTATGATTTTAAGTCAGTTGAAGTGGGTATAGCTCAATTGGAGGTAACTACTTCAGTTGGGGGCGAGTATAGCTTAGTCCTACAACTATAGGTCAGTTGGAGGGTGTTACTTCTTAAAACTGCTCAAGGAGCCCATTGCCCCAGAACATCAACCTCACAAAATTTTGGAACATGTTCTTCAGAAAGAAGATTCAGAGATTATAAGTATAAAGTGTCTTATGAGCTGATTGCATGCACCGACTAGCCATGGGCTGCGCCATGTGTTCCCAGCTGGTTGACAAGTGGACCATGAGAAGGACCAGCCGCAGTGCCATAGAGCTCACTGCGTACCCACAGGTTCCGCAGGGAGCGTACCACAGAGTGACAGGTCTCCACTACGCATCGTCCTTTTCTGACGCTGAAGACTGCTGTGATGACACCAGCTCAGGCAACTCTCTTAATCTGGACTGGAACACCCAGGGAACTGATGACTGACACGTCAGCTGCAACAACCATAAGAATTTTTACTACACTGCAATGTGAAAATATACAACAGTGTACAAAAAAAGTACAGTAAATGTGCTGCATTCATGAGCCTTGCAATGTTAGAAAATGAATTTTTAAGTTAAATTTGCAGCCACCGTCTCTAATAGGAGATATCATCAAAATTTAAAGTTTCTGTTTTGAGTTTGTCCCAACCTTTTCACCACATTTTCTTAAAATCACTTTTTTTTTTCAGAAAATGAAAAAACACACTTTTAACTTATATTTCAATATTTTTATATAGATTCTACTATAAAGTAATACGTATGTGTGTTTCACAAAACTTTTCACATTTTCACCAAGTTATCTAACAGTTATACAAAAGTTCTAAAGTAAATAAATAAAATAAAAAACATTTCTTTATGGTTTTGCATTTGTTTCAGCTTCTTCTTTTTGTTCAGGGTTGCCAAAGCTAATTTTTCTACCAGATGCAACTTCACATGTACACAAAGATTTTGGCTACATACTATATTTTCCTCAGGGATGGATCCAGACTCCAAAACTGACAGACGCACATTTGTGAAAGTTCCCCCCATTTTTCCAAATCGTAACTGTTGTGATTGTATGATCACACGATTGTAATATGCTCTGGCAATCGACGCACGATTTCAATTAAAAATCAAGAATGAAAATCACTCACACACACACACACACACATATGTGTGTGTATATATATATATATATATATATATATATATATATATATATATATATATATATATATATATATATATATATATATTCTCAAAACAAATCCCATTTCAGATCCATTTTTATTTTTTTTCTGTTCACATCATAAATTCCATAAGTACATGACAAAAATGGTAAAATAAAACACAATGTGGAAATTTTCATCAAAAATAAAATAAAATCAGTAAAGCTATTTACCATTAAGGAAAGTTTGATGGCTTAAGTATATATTTTATGATTACTTAACAAAACAATATATTATTTGAAGGCATAATGACAAAGTTGACTTTCAAATCAGTTATAGTTGCTTTTACCTTCTCTGTATCACGTAAACGTATAATATTTGAAACTTGATATTTCAAACATATACCAGTGTATGTGTCCATCTAATAAATTATGCAGCTGTCACATGATGACGATTTAGCCAGCGTATGCTGACAGCCCAGTTGCCACCAAATGGTTTGCACGGTATGATGCGTGTCGGAACAGTTAGCCTGGCTTGGTTTGTGTTTCCACCGCCAGCAGAACCCTTTCATTTAGCAGGTGATACATGTAAACATTGACACGCACGACATCGAGTGTGTGTACACTGTTGCGCAGCCTCTCTTCTTCATCAAAAAGATTAATTTAGCATTTTATTTTATTTTTGTCTTGGTAGATCATGAGATTTATTTTCATTATGGGAAGAGTCGACTGATGCCTGTGATAAACATGACGTGAATGGATGAGGTGCTGTGACTCTTTCTACTTTTAAAATAAGTACATTTTCTTGTTGTGGGACAGGCTGGTTCAGGCTGAGAAATACACAAAACACAAACACAAAAACATTACGTTTCTTCAGCCACGACAAGGAACTAAAGTATTTTCAGATGTCATTTTCCAAAATCGGGACGGATAAGTTTTCATCAGGCTGTGATGATGAATCCGACTGAAACAACGTAACAGGTAAGACTTTATATTTACTCTGTGTGTGAACGGTTTTAATATTTTTAACAGTCTGAACTGTTTGGATGAGGACAACTCAGGTGTTCAGCCAATCAATGGACGTATTTCAACTTATGAGTAACTTAACAAGAAAGGTTTGTCAACAATTGCATAACTTACCTACAACTTATGGCCCATGTCATTTGCTGGCATATGTGAAAATATTGTGCGTGCCAAAAATTTTTCAACATACTCACCGTATTACGACGTATATCAGCGTGCTTCAACGTGCTCTTAACATACACAAAACTTGCTCATAACATATTCGATGTACGCCAGTGTATGCCAGCATTTTTAATACGTTCCGCATACGCTGGCTAAATCGTCATGGTGTGACAGGGGTATAGGTGTAACAAGGGTCACAGAAAGAAAAAATGTAAAATAATAACAAATTTTCAATTTTTTTCTTCATGTTTTGATTAGGAAGAGACTATGCAGTGTTCCCAATGCATTTGCATGTATAGAAATAAAAGCTGTTACAAAGATTTTGAGCTTTTTAAACACACTGCTATTATTTTGAACACAACTCTGTGTGTGTATATATATATATATATATATATATATATATATATATATATATATATACACACGAGGTCTATTAGAAAAGTTTTCGACCTTATTATTTTTTTCAAAAACCATATGGATTTGAATCATGTGTGATTACATCAGACATGCTTGAACCCTCGTGGGCATGCGAGAGTTTTTTCACGCCTGTCGGTTACGTCATTCGCCTGTGGGCAGTCTGAGTGAGGAGTGGCCCACCCTCTCGTCGATTTTTTCATTGTTTAGGAATGGCTCAGAGACTGCTGCTTTGTTTGATCAAAATTTTTTCAAAACTGTAAGGCACAACTGAGTGGACACCATTCGATAAATTCAGCTGGTTTTCGGTAAAAATTTTAACGGCTGATGAGAGATTTTGGTCTGGTAGTGTCGCCGTAAGGACGGCCCACGGCGCCTGACGGCGATCTGCACTTCGAGGTGGCAGCGTCTCGCCGTTTCAAGTTGAAAACTTTCACATTTCAGGCTCTGTTGACCCAGTAAGTCGTCAGAGAACAGAGAACTTTCAAAAGAAGTCGGCGTGAGGCGTTTATTCGGACATCCCATTGTTAACGGACATTTTGTAATGAAAGAACGTGCGGGCAGAGTCGCATGTCGGGCCGGACCCGACCGCGGGGGGTCGCGACAGGAAAAACACCTCCGTTGGAAACCTTAACGGGCAAGTTGGAACATGCCCAAGCTGTTAAACAATTTCTCAGTTACTCACTTGTTGAAATCCATCAAAAGCCGCCTGAATTTTACAAATGGTTTTCAACACTGAGGTGTTTTTCCTGTCGCGGCGCACACAGATTTGCCGAGTCGTCACGGAAACGACTCGACGAATTTGCGCGCGCACGTCTTTCATTAAAAAATGTCCTTAAACAGTGTCCGCATAAAGTCCTCATGCCGGCCTCTTCTGAATCTTCTCTGTTCTCTCATGACGTCCTGGGTGAATTAAACCTTAAATTAGGATGTTTTCAGCTCGAAACAGGCCGACGACGGCGCCTGGAAGTGCTGCAGGACGTTCCGCTCCGTGGGAAGTCCATACACCGACAGAAACACCCCATAATCTCTCATCAGCCGTTAAACTTTTCACCGAAAACCAGCTTAATTTCTCGAATAGTGTCCACTCGGATATTCCTCACAGGTCCAGAAAAAATTTTGATAAAGCAACGCGCGCCGTCTCGAGCAGCATGTGAAACAAAGGAATTCAGCCGAGAGGGCGGGACCACGTCTCACTCAAGGCCTGCTCACAGGGAAATGACGTCACCGACAAGCGTGAAAAAACTCACGCATGCGCACAAGGGTTCAAGCATGATTGGTGTAATCGCACGTCATTCAAATCCATATAGTTAAAAAAAAATAAATAAAAGGGTTGGTTTATTATCTAAGAGACCTTGTATATATATATATATATATATATATATATATATATATATATATATATATATATATATATATATATATATCCTGTCAGGTGATCCTGTTATCTCCTAAATGTTGTCATAATCACGTGGTATTGAGAAATCTGTTGATGATAGACCTTTGGGAATGTAAAAGACTATGGAAATTTTTCATGTTTTGTAATCAGCCCCATAAGTCATATTTTGACAGACGTTAATCCACTACGAGTGTGAGCACTACGCCATGAAGAAATGAAATATTTGCAACGAAAGTCTGTCTGAGTCAGTGTGTGGTGGTCTGAATGTGGAAGGAAGTGCTTTGCCCTGGTAGGAATATCATTTAAAAAACCAACCTAGTAAGATGTTTCCTGTTTAAGAAAGAATTTCGAGTTACATTTGGCATTCTTTGAGCAATAATCAAGGGCAAAGGCAGCATTTTTGAAACACTAAACCATTTTTAAAGCAGATTTTTGTTTTAAATTAATTAATTGTTATTATTTTCTGGACTGGTTGGTCCTGCTCCCAAAATCCCTCTAATATCCTTGCAAGGGTAAAGAACTGGTCCACTGTTCCATGATCAGGACGGATCGTGGAATCTGCATTGCTCCTCAGGAATCTGAGGTTCGACTAAAGGTCTAAGTCTCCTCTTTAATACCTTGGCATAGGCTTTCTCAGAGAGCCTGAAACGTGTGATTCCTCTATAATTGGAACACACTGTCTGGGTCCCCTTTTTTAAATATGAGGACCACCACCCCAGGTTGCCAATCCAGAGCTAGTGTCCCTAACACCCAGAGACTTCAGCAACTCGAGACGAAGCTCGTCTTCCCCCTGGTAACTTGCCACCGAAGAGTTCCGCTATGGTGATGGCACCAGATCCACCTGAGTCTTCCATCCTTGCCTCCTCGATGGAGGGCATGTCAGTAGGGTTGAGGATGTCTTTAAAGTGTACTTTCCACTGCCTGATGATATCCTCAGTCCATGTATAGCAGCTCTCCTACCCTGCTAAACACAGCCTGGCCTAAGAACTGCCTCCCTTTCCTGATTTGGCTGACAGTTTGCCAGAACTGCTTTGAGGCTGACCTAAAGTCATTTCCTATGGCGTCGCCAAACTCCTTCCATGCCCGGGAATTTGCCTCAGCCACCACTGAGGCTGCAGTCCTTCTGGCCTGCCGGTACCTGTTCAATGATTCCGGCGACCTCTATGCTAACCATATGTGAAAGGCCTCCTTCTTCAGCCTGAAGGCTTCCCTTACCACTGGAGTCCACCAGCAGGTTTTTGGGTTGCCACCATGACAAGCACTGACATGTCCCCAACCTCCCTCTGGATCTGGGAGAAGCCATTTTATTACAGATATTTGTAACAAAATGCTCAGAAAGGACAGACACTGTGAGTCCAAAGCAAGTAGCAGCAATAGCTTGCAGCATCTGTAAGACTGGTGCCTTACGCTCAGTTCACAGCGGCAACACGAGCCATCACTCACCACACCCCTAATTATACATAAACTTTATAGCTTAAATGTCTTAGTTTTATATAATATACATCTGACTGAAATCCTTTGTTGTGATTGGCTGATTCGTGTGTAATAATTGCAATACTTTTCACAATAAATTATCCAAAGTTAAGAATAGCCACATTATTGACAGATTCTGCACCATTTCGGGCAACATAATGAGTGATTGCGGACCAATTTTGTCAACCATGTAACCATGTTTCGCGCATGCACAGGGGTGATGCATCACAGACGACATCATGGCGGAGAGCAGAAGGTTGGCGTCTGTGGATACTGATGGGATAAACAATCTTCTATCCAAGAAAGACAGTGAGAGTACCATGAAAAGTATCAAGAAAAGTTCCCCACGGTTCAAGGAGCTTTTAGCGAAGGACGGCGGGAAAGATTTGCATGGTGTTTCACCCGGCGAGTTCGAGAAGCTTCCTACTGCCACACTCGACAGTTCTACGCATCAGTGCGCTCCAAGTCTGGCCAGAGGCTGAAACACACCATGAACTCACTACGGTACAGGATATCCAGGTACCTTAAGGATAAGGGTATTGACATTATGGGGAATCCTGAGTTTGAACAATTAAAGAATAACCAAAAATAAAAAGTATAAAAAATGACAGCAAATTTTTCACACAATTGTAAAGATAAATGTATTAACTACACACGGCCTTGGGCAACAATGATCTAGAGGGGTGACATTCCATTATGCTGGCCTCCAAACCAGTCACTATTTGTATTATACTCTACCTTAGATTTGGAATGTATAATACGAGATATACCTTACCAGTGTTGTATAAAGTATCGGAAAATCACACTTAAGTAAAAGTACAGATACCCATTAAAAAAATGACTTTGGTAGAAGTTCAAGTCACTGATTGAAATGCTACTCAAGTAAAAGTCTTAAAGTATCTAGTATTTATTGTACTTAAGTATGACAATCAAAAACGGACTAATTTTTTTTATATGAAGTTTATCTAGGCTTGTAAATGACTGGTAGTATTAGTCAAAATACTGAAAATTGTGCACATCACACAAAAACACTTCAGAAAAAAGGTTTCAAAACCTAAACGAGAGTAGGCTACTCACTAGGTGTTCACTGGAAAGTTATTTATTTCTATATATATTTATTTATTTTCATTGTTACATGGTTTTATCTTTTCTGCTGTGTTTTGTTTCATTAGGTTCTTTTTGTCTCTTTCTCTAAAATAGTTTAGTAACATTATTATTATTGACTATTGTCTGTTATGTAGACTATTGTTGTTGTTGCTATAATATATGAATAAAAATAAATTTAAAAAATTACAATTTAACTCTTTTACGACAACGAACGCTGAGCCATTAACTATTACAGAAAACAAATCAACACAAACGTGCTGATGCAAACAGCTTAATGCTAACTTTAACATTGAAAACGCCATAGACATGCTAACATGTTAGCATCGGTTAACACGTTAGCACGTTAACAAGTTATAAAATACATCTATCAACTGTTTCAGAAAACCATAACAAGTTGGTTTAACATAAAAATTTGGCGCATAGAAAATGTATCGGAGTAGAAGTATATAATTAAGGTCGGAAATGTAGTGAAGTAAAAGTGAAAGTAAGAATAAAAAAAAAACTCAAGTAAAGTACAAAGTCTCCCAAAACATACATAAGTACAGTAGTGAAGTATTTTTACTTCGTTACTATACAACACTGTACCTTACTGAATTTTCATGGAGGAGGAAACTAGCTATTGATACCAAAGCTTTTTTTTTGTACCAGCCTGTAAACATGTTTATTTCTCTTATGAAATAGGACATTTTAACATGGGCTTCCTCATTCCATGTTAGGATATCTCCAGGTGGAAGTCCTCCCCTGTAGCTCCGTATATGGAGAGAAGGTAACATTAGATGATGATTGTGAAATTAAGTACTTGTCTTTTCGCGTTGTTTCCCCTTTTTATTGGAAGACGCACAGTCACGAATGAAAAATAAAAAGGAATTTCTGGGGGAGAACTTGACATGATGTCGGTGAGGGGCGGAGGCTGGCTGACTACAAAAAGTGTTCCCCTCGGGCTTCACTCTCACTTTCCAGCAGCTTCACGCACGCACAGCATCATGATAGGAAACGAGGTTTTCTCCTGTTTCGTTTTTTACGGCGTCCTTCTGGTGATAAAGATGTACATCATCGCGATAATAACGGGACAAGTCAGGCTGAGGAAAAAGGTGAGCGCGCGATCGGACCCACGTGGAAACTGAACGTCAGCAAACTTCGACATGGTGTTTGATTTTTTTTTTTTTTTTTCTTACTCACTTATTTGAATTTGGTTTCTGAAATTTAGGCTTTTGCCAACCCCGAGGACGCGTTGAGACACGGAGGTATGCAGTATTACAGAGAGGACCCGGACGTAGAAAGGTGCCGCAGGTGAGCTCAAAGTCTCCATTAAGACGTCATAGAGGACTTAAACGTTACATTTCTGAAGACCACGTATTGTTTGTATTTTTTGTCAAACTTACATTACATCCAGTAAGTGATCAGCTGAGGCAGCATGTTTGTTGTGTTTCGACACACTTGCTGTGTTCCAAACTAAAAATTTAAAGGTAACAGAGTTTGATGACGTGGTTTTTGGAGACTGCTTTGTTTTAACATGTCAGGAAAATGATCCGTGAATCCACACAGGAAAGAGGCTGTAAAAAAATAAAAAAAAAAAATTCCAATCTGTTTTTCCCATTCTGTTTAAATGTCCAGGCCAAAGCTGAGGTCAATTTTTTTTTTTTTTTTTTTTTTTTTGAGACCAGTAAATCTTTTTTGTTAAACTGGTTAAATGGGTTTTTCCACAGGATGAGGTTTATTGGAAGCAGGAAAACTGCAATGCTCTCTTTTGGCTCAGTTTTACAAGAGCAACAGCTTTGTCAAATATACAAGGCAATGAATGCCACAGTGAAGTGACTCACTATGCTTTTTTCCCCATTTTTTTTCCCCCCAAATGGATTTAAGACAAACTAAGTGTTTGGGAGTTTATTTTATTTTATTTTTATTTTAAATTTTAAAACTGATGAAACACAGCTTGTCAGATGGTGATATATATATATATATATATATATATATATATATATATATACACACACACACAAGGTTGGGTAGGATGACTTTGAAAGAATACATGTGGATTACGTGTATGTATGTACATACATTTGGATTACTTGTAATCTGATTACATTTCAAAGTCATCCTACCCAACCTTGTGTGTGTATATATATATATATATATATATATATATATATATAAAGTTAAAATGAACAAGCTGCCTCAGAAAGCAATTCGCTTTTCAAAACACTTAATACAATTCACACGGAGGTGTGAATTGTATTGTCACTGTATTGTACTGTATTATCACTGTTTCAAAACATTTTTAAACACTTAAATGTTTGTGTGTGTATATTTTCATTGTTACGCAGATGATACCCAGCTTTATCTATCCATGAAGCCAGAGGACACACACCAATTAGCTAAACTGCAGGATTGTCTTACAGACATAAAGACATGGATGACCTCTAATTTCCTGCTTTTAAACTCAGATAAAACTGAAGTTATTGTACTTGGCCCCACAAATCTTAGAAACATGGTGTCTAACCAGATCCTTACTCTGGATGGCATTACCCTGACCTCTAGTAATACTGTGAGAAATCTTGGAGTCATTTTTGATCAGGATATGTCATTCAACGCGCATATTAAACAAATATGTAGGACTGCTTTTTTGCATTTACGCAATATCTCTAAAATTAGAAAGGTCTTGTCTCAGAGTGATGCTGAAAAACTAATTCATGCATTTATTTCCTCTAGGCTGGACTATTGTAATTCATTATTATCAGGTTGTCTTAAAAGTTCCCTGAAAAGCCTTCAGTTAATTCAAAATGCTGCAGCTAGAGTACTAACAGGGACTAGAAGGAGAGAGCATATCTCACCCTTATTGGCCTCTCTTCATTGGCTTCCTGTTAATTCTAGAATAGAATTTAAAATTCTTCTTCTTACTTATAAGGTTTTGAATAATCAGGTCCCGTCTTATCTTAGGGACTTCATAGTACCATATCACCCCAATAGAGCGCTTCGCTCTCAGACTGCAGGCTTACTTGTAGTTCCTAGGGTTTGTAAGAGTAGAATGGGAGGCAGAGCCTTCAGCTTTCAGGCTCCTCTCCTGTGGAACCAGCTCCCAATTCAGATCAGGGAGACAGACACCCTCTCTACTTTTAAGATTAGGCTTAAAACTTTCCTTTTTGCTAAAGCTTATAGTTAGGACTGGATCAGGTGACCCTGAACCATCCCTTAGTTATGCTGCTATAGACTTAGACTGCTGGGGGGTTCCCATAATGCACTGAGTGTTTCTTTCTCTTTTTGCTCTGTATGCACCACTCTGCATTTAATCATTAGTGATTGATCTCTGCTCCCCTCCACAGCATGTCTTTTTCCTGGTTCTCTCCCTCAGCCCCAACCAGTCCCAGCAGAAGACTGCCCCTCCCTGAGCCTGGTTCTGCTGGAGGTTTCTTCCTGTTAAAAGGGAGTTTTTCCTTCCCACTGTTGCCAAGTGCTTGCTCACAGGAGGTTGTTTTGACCATTGGGGTTTTTCTGTAATTATTGTATGGCTTTTGCCTTACAATATAAAGCCCCTTGGGGCAACTGTTTGTTGTGATTTGGCGCTATATAAATAAAATTGATCGAAATTGATTGATATTCTTCGGTCACAAATCACTCCTGCCACCTTTCTCCACCCACTCCACCCTGCCTGCACTCTCTTCTTCACCTCTCTACCACACTGCCTTTCCACTCTTCATCCTCTTCATAGCAGCCCTCACTTCTTCCTTGCTAATCTCTTTTACTTCCTGATTTACTCTGACCACATCATCCAGCCTTTTCTCTCGCTCATTTTCTTTATTCATCAACTCTTCAAAATATTCCCTCCACCTTCTCAGCACACACTCCTCACTTGTCAGCATATTACCATGTGGATCTTTTACCACCCTAACCTGCTGCACATCCTTTCCAGCTCTGTCCCTTTGTCTGGCCAATCGGTACAAGTCCTTTTCTCCTTCCTTACTATTCAACTTCTTGTACAGCTTGCAATATTCCTTTTCCTTTGCTTTTGCCACTTCTCTTCTCGCCTTACGCCGCATCTCCTTGTACTCCTGTCTTTCTTCATCTCTCCGACTATCCCAAAACTTTTTCGCCAACCTCTTTCTCGTTATACTTTCCTGGACCTCTTCATTCCACCACCAAGTCTCCTTGTCTTCCTTCCACTGTCCAGATGTCATACCCAGTACTGCCCTAGCTGTCTCCCTCACCACATCTGCAGTACTTTTCCAGTTGTCCAAAATTGCTTCCCCTCCAACTAGTGCTTCTCTCACCTGCTCGCTAAATTTCACACAACAGTCTTCCTCCTTCAGCTTCCACCATCTGATCCTTTGTTGAGCTCTCACTCTCTTCTTCTTCTTTAACTCTAAAGTCATCCTACAAACAACCATCCTATGCTGTCTAGTGACACTCTCTCCTGCTACCACCTTACAGTCTGTGATTTCTTTTAGCTTGCATCTCCTATAAAGAATGTAGTCCACCTGTGTGCACCTTCCTCCACTCTTATATGTTACCCTGTGCTCCTCCCTTTTCTTAAAGTAGGTATTCACCACAGCCATTTCCATCCTTTTTGCAAAATCAACTACCATCTGTCCTTCCCCATTCCTATCCTTGATACCATATCTACCCATTACTTCCTCATCACCTCTGTTCCCTTCACCAACATGCCCATTGAAGTCTGCTCCTATCACCACTCTTTCATGCTTGGGCACACTCTCCACCACCTCATCTAACACACTCCAGAAATCTTCTTTCTCCTTCATCTCACAACCTACCTGTGGGGCATATGCACTGATGATATTCATCATCACCCCCTCAATTTCCAACTTCACACTCATCACCCTGTCAGACACTCGCTTAACCTCCAACACACTTTTAACATACTCTTCCTTTAAAATGACCCCAATACCATTTCTCTTCCTGTCCCCACCATGGTACAACAACTTGTACCCACCGCCGATGCTCCTGCTCTTACTTCCCTTCCACTTGGTCTCTTGCACACACAATATGTCTACCTTTCTCCTCTCCATCATATCAGCCAGCTCTCTCCCTTTACCAGTCATACTACCAACATTCAAAGTCCCCACTCTCATTTCCACCCTTCTAGTTTTCTTCTTATCCCGCTGTTCGTGGCAACGTTTTCCTCCTCTTCTTTGTCATCTTCACCCAGCAGTAGCCCAATTTCCACCGGCACCCTGTTGGGCAATAGCACCGGTGGCAGACGTTGTTAACCCGGGCCGCGACCGATCCGGTATGGGAATTCGATTCTGAGTCTGCATAGTTGGGTTGGCTTGTTTTACGCCGGATGCCCTTCCTGACGCAACCCTCCTCATTTATCCAGGCTTGGGACCGGCACTCAGAATGTACTGGCTGCACACCCCATGTGGCTGAGTTAGCACATGAAGTAATTCAATGATTTAAAATACAAAATGAAATCCTGGCTTTTAGAAAAATCAACTTTTTCAAAACTCTAAATGACCTAAAATGTTTTGGACATTGAGTCATTTGAAACACTTGAAACTTAGATGCTTAAAAAATTATCACTTCTTAAAATCCTGTAAATCATAATTGAATTCTTAGTTTAGAAATGAATTCACTTTAATTTTTAAAATTCTAAATCAAATTTTTAGTCCAGAAAATAATTCCGTTTGGAAGCAACAGGAAGTAAATTGTTTGGAAATAATCAAAACTGATGAAGAAAACTGTACGTATATATGTTGTACATCGTTGGGGGATTTGACCCCCTGACACTGGCCACTCTTTCTGTAATGGCGCTGCATGCTTCTGGATTTGAAACCAGGGTCTAAGCTGGTGTCTCAGCTGCTGAGCAATCCTGGAAATTTTCTTAAATTGTTCAGGGATGTGATAAGGGTTGGGGTTTAATTTCAATGATTTGCATAAAAAGTTTGGAACTTTGAACAGTATTTGTATCTGTACAGCAGCTTTGCACACTTCTGGAAGTCTTGCACAGTACCAGAATTCATATTATCTGGGTCCAATTCCAGAATTTTTCACATTCTCATACTGCACAGAACAAGTACTTAAAAATTCTATAACACAAAATTAAATTATTGTTTCATAAAATAATTATGTTTCATAATGTTCAAAATACTAAATTGAAAGTGACTTAGAAACATTTGAAGGACTAAAATGCTGACATCTAGTGGACAGGTAGACTTGCAATTTCCTCCCCCCATACCAATCGACATTTCTTCATAGAGATTCATACGTCCGCCAAGGATGTAATTAAAATCATCGGCATTTTTTCATTTGTCTGACTGTTAGCAGGATTACGTCAAAACTACTGCACGGATTTTGACGAAATTTGCAGCACAGATAGATATTAGGCCTTGGAGGACTCCACTGAATTTTGGACATGATCTGGATCCAGATTCTAGGTTGGGATTTCAATTTATCTGCTCCACTTTGTTGGATTTTGAGGTTGACGTCAAAACTACTTAACAGATTTTCACCATATTTTCACCACACATTGGTGTTAGGCCTTGGAAGACTCCATTAGATTTGAGAGATGATCTGGATCCGGATCCAGATTCTGACTCAGGATATCACTTTGTAGACTTTTAACGATTACGTCAAAACTACTTCACGGATACAACATCACGATGTAAAACCAAAATCAGGAAGACACTATTTTGTTTCAGCTTGTGAATTAAATATCAGATTGCAACATCTTGATCAGTCGGACCATTCTGGATCAGTATGCAATTATTGCATTGTGTTGTGGAATCCGGATCTAGGTAAAGTCCAGGTCACGATGTGAATCACATATATTTTATTTTGAGTCCTCGTCAACGCTTGGCAGAAGTCAGAAATCTCAGATTGCTCTTGTTTTTTATTTATTTTGACCAAGTCGCTGTTGTTGTCTTTCTTGCAGAGCTCACCGTAATGACCTCGAGAACATCATCCCCTTCCTGTTCCTTGGTGCTGTCTACTCCATTATAGGCCCTTCCTTGACTGTGGCTCGCTTTCACTTCCTGGTTTTCCTCCTCGCCCGTGTGGTCCACAGCATAGCCTACCTGTTTGTGCTGCGTGCGCCGACCCGCTCTCTTGCCTACATTGTTGGACAGATACCTTGCATTTCCATGGCACTGCAGATTCTCATAGCAGTTGCTGCTTACGCGTAACATCTAGACTTTAATCCGCAGAAGTAGAGGTCATGACCTCTAACCTATGCCACAGAAGGAATGAGGAAGAAATCCATGAGGCCACCTCGAAGATGTGGGCTATAAGATGGGAATGACTGCATGCGAGATACGGTGTGTTGCTGCACCACAAGCTCCTTTGAAGTTTTGTATTTTTTATCGTCAGATTTGAGAATGTGAGAACTACTTCTTGTACAGCACGGAGAGTTAACCGAAGGTGATCATGGTGTACTGTACTCGTACGTAAAATGCAAACAAAGACTGCTCCCTGAATGGCTGAGTTTAAACCCATTTTCCAGCGCTTCCAGGCCGACCCCTGACTTTGGTATTTATATACAACAAACCGCCATCGAGTTCTCCCGTTACCCTGTTATTACCTCAAAGGCATCTTCTCTTTCCTGTTCCGTATTGTTTGCACGCAACTCTCCAACAAAAGACTTAACTGATCCTGGCCGGTATTGTCGTGAGTTGTGCTAATAAGTGTGTCAGCGTAATGGTTTCTCCGGCTCTTTTTAAAGTGCCGCAGAGACCAACGGATTGTAGACCGTGAAATATTTGTAGGAGAAGGAACACATTAAATATTGCAGGTATTCTGAAGTGTAATATTTATATTTAAATGCTCATTTCTGATAACATGCATATTTAACTTATTTACTTTCTTGCCATAAAGTGTAAAACCTTGACATATTGTTGTAGAAAATAATAAACGACTTTTTCCAAGCAATTGTTGAATTAATTAGTTTTTTGATGTAGTGTCTGGCCAACGTTTTCCTGATTGTGAAGTTATGTTCCACTGGTGAGACGCCACGGACTCACTCTGTGTGAGACGATCCAGAAGTCCATGGCAAACTTCCAACATTCCACCACGTTACATAATCTGTTGGGATTTGATGTTTTCACAGTCGTATCCTGAGGGGCCAGAGGCGGGAAGCCCACAGACACTCTGACGGGCCTGTGCTCGCTTGTGGAAAAAAATTCAAATCACACAGGATGGCCTGGATTGTACTGTCCTGCTCTTTGGAATGAAAAAAAAAAAAACTTTGGACATGTTTAGTTTTTCAACAATTTCTTTTTGAATCCTAGCTGAGATCCCACAAATCCTGTTCTATAATTTTTTAATGACTCAACTCTACACCACAAAGCATGAACGTTGTGTGGTTATGGAGCTCTGTCCTGAAAAGAAACTCATTAAACACCCACAGGTGGGTGGGCCGTGACATAATCAGCAAATCTTTAACTTTGAATGGGCAAAGACGAACAACACCTAGGATACGGGATGTAACAAAAATCTAATAGCGTGTCAGGAAAAGGGTGTGTCGGTGTCCCGTCAGTTTTCTCAACCCGTCTGTACCTACAGGACAAAGGACAAAGAACCCTCATCTTCCTTTTATCTTGCGTGTCTATGTACAGCCAGGTGACAAACTAAAGCAAAACTGTCTCGGTAAGTTATTGAACCACCACGTATCCGAACATGTCTTCAAAATGTCTTGTAGGTGTGACTACATGAGTTGTATTCATTGGAACACTTTCAAACGGCTTGTTTTGCAAGTTTGCATAAGGGTTGTGTCAGGAACAGCATCTGCTATAAATTTTGTGGGAAATCTAATGTTCATTCATTCAATTTCTATAAACACTTATTCTAATTAAGGGTCATAGAGGAGCTGGAATCTATCCCAGTGGTCACTGGGTACACCCTGCCAGTCCATCGCAGAACCACATATAGACAAATGCATTCACAGTCAATTTAAAGATTTCAATTCACCAGATGTGCATGTCTTTAAAAGCCAGAGCACTTGGAGGGAAGCCATGCAAACAAAGGTGAAGCGGACAAGCTCCACACAGAAAGCACCAGGTGGGAGGCGATCCCACAACCTTCTTGCTGTGAGGCAATAAATAGTGCTAACCACTAAGCCACTGCATAGCTCATCATATTTAATATGCAGATTATAAATTTGATTCCCCTGCTGCATCGGTGGAGGCCTGGGTTTACGATGACCATCATCACCTGAAAGCTGAAGGGGTGGTCATTATGAATATCATCTGCACATATGCTCCAGAAGTGGGCTGCAAGATGGAGATGCATTTGATGTGATGGACTATTATATTTTACTTGATAGACTGGAAAATTATTTTGGGATTAGTGGGAATGTTGTTGCATGGTTGACATCTTACCTAACCGGTCTCTCTCATTGTGTCCTGTACAACAACCCTACCTCTAACTTTGGCGACAGGAAATATGAGGTTCCACAGGGGTTCGTCTTAGGCCCCCTGCTTTTCTCCCTTTAATAGCACCCCTTGGGCACATACTGCAGCATTATGGGATTACTGTACTTTGCTGATGACACTCAGTTGTACATGCCGATAACTGCTGGTAATCTCGTACACATAAAGTCCTTAGAGGATTGCCTTGCATCAGTGAAAAGCTGGATGTCCAGCAATTTCTTATTTTTAAACTCGGACAAGACCGAAATGATGGTTCATCATCAGCATCGGTTTGACCAGTTAACTTTTAATCTGGGCTCGTGTGTCATACATCACACTGACATAGTGAGGAACCTTGGGGTGATTTTTGATCCTCCTTGTCCTTTGACCTACACATTAGAGATATTACGAGGACTGCTTTCTTCCACCTGCAAAACATAGCAAAGATGTGTCCCATCTTTACTATGGCTGATGCAGAGACTCTGATCCATACATTTGTCTCTTCCAGACTGGACTACTGCAATATTCTATTCTCTGGTTTACCACAGTCCAGCAATAGGGGTCTCCAATTGGTTCAAAAAGCTGCTGTCAGAGTTTTGACAGGAGGCAGAAAGGTTCTAGGAACAGTGTGCTAGAATATGAGTTGGGCAGGGTTGGTAGCCAAGTGGTTAGTGTGCTTAGTTTCAGCGCAGAAGGTTCCTGGTTCAAACCCCACCCTGCCACATTTTGCCATGTATGTGGAGTTGCGTGAGGAAGGACGTAGGGTGGATGCTTTCCTTGTAAAATTGACTCGGATTTACTAATTGCTTTTGGCGATATAACTCATCATGTGGCGTGCTATTACTAAATCCAACACATTTCAACTGTTGCTTTTTTAACATGTACTTATTTATATTTTTAAGTACATGTTAATGTATTCAATACTTTTTAATCAAAATTGAAGAACTTAGAGAGTGATGAATGGATTAAGCTTCAGTCAGCATGTTGGTGAAAAGGTGGTGATGAATGCACTCAACAGTACCTGCACATAAGGTGGCTTTTATGTTCAAGTCAAAGTTGTTGAACAGTACCTGTGTATAGGCTGAGGTGAGGAAAGTTAAAGGACAGTTGCTGGTGGATTTTCAAAGCAGAGCATGGGGAGATGAAAAATGTGCAGGCGGGGGACCAGAATGGGATTCATGGCTGAAGTAAACATTCATTTGACACAATGTTATTCCAGAGAGAAAGACATCCAGCCATTGCTTTAAATCACTGGTTAGCATTCAAGTCTTGCAACCACACAGTAAGACATCACACACCAGGACCATAACACTACTTGGCCTTTTGTTCTTCTGCAAAGATACCAACATCACCAAACACTCCTTCATCCAGGGACCTGATGACTCCATAAACTCTTTCCAGGTGTCTCCAGATCTCAAAGGCAGACGAACCCTAGACAAGAATATCTGTGCTGAGTTCATCTCTCTAAACGTTTGACACTTTCACAACATTACAGATACAGTTCTGGTGGCCGAATCCAGGAAGCCACTGAAAGCCTGTATCATCTTGTTCAAAGACAATTGCAAACCCAGATATTGTGTTTCCTCAGGCGTCTTTTCCAGTTCTGGAATCAGGGTATCTATCGAGTCTGAAATAAATAAGATCAGCAAACACTTTCTCAACAACAAAGACATCTAAGTCGCTGGTTGCAACATGATTACCCAACACACAGTCTGTGCAAAGCTTGCACAGTGTAGGACTCACAACATAACCCTGACAAATGTCAGAATTTGCCCCAAGACACTTGACAAGAGGAGGTTGGACCCGGTGGCCACCCACTCTGGTCACTGCATCAACAAATAAGAGTTAAAAATTAAAACAATTAAATGTAATCAATATAAATAAAGGAGTTAGTCAAGAAACCAATCCACAAATAAAAAAAAAAGGTTTTTTTTTCAGTCAAATAAAAAAATGTAATGAACAACTGGAATAATCCTCCATATAAACATGATGGAACAAACAAACAAACAGCAGGAGACCAATGATAAAACCCACTCTTCAATTGCAATTCAACACAAGTCTGTGTCACTTATTCCAAAGCGACAACTAGACCATCGCTCGTAGAACGCAAACCTCCGCCAACACTAAAATCAAAACACTAAAAGTGATTTCACACTCCTCTCTGATACTTTCGCATGAGGCTTCTTGGAAAGTTTCCCTTTAAATATCGCCTGCCGTCAATAAATTGAACTTTAAAGAGTTTATTTCAAAACTTGAACAGAATATATAACATGTTGGAAACTTTTACCCCTTCTATGATTGATCATATCAGCTCAATTTAACCTCCCTAATTTTCTATACATCTGTCAAAATCTTCCTATTTTAACTCACATCAACCTTTTTTAAACAATTGGATGATATAATCTTGTCTTAGATCTGGAATTATAAGATTCACAGGATTAAAAAAAAAACGCCCAGAAAAGGCGAAATGTGAGGGAGGACTGGATTTACCTGTATATCACTAAGGCCCTTAGATTGTTGGCCCTAAGGGCCTTAGTGAACTGACAGCATGGCATTCCAGGGAATCTGGCCCCAAAGATAGATGGTTTCCTTCCTTTAAATTCCAAATGTCTCACACATTTTTTTTTACAAATATTTACACGTCCAGTTCAAAACTCCCAACACTGAAGTCCTCCCACCAAATTTTAAATATTTTTGACATACTGAAGAACCCTCCTTCCTCCAGGCACCATGTCAAAGTTTTATGTTTGTTTGGCAGTTGTATGACAGCCTCTGTACCAAAAATCATGGATGCATGGAAAGAGGAACAGGCATCGATTATCTGAATTCACATGGGATCAGCGGCAGCTCCAGGACATTTACAGTGGGGTGGTCAGGATTGCACCAGCTGTTATTTTGGGATGGCATATGTATTCTAAAGTGCAACATTATGTCAATGGCAGTGACCAAGTACTTCAGGACCTGACTATATTTCCTTAATTATAAAACACTGCAAGAAATTGCATAAAAAATCCCTGACATGAAACCTCTGATACTTACACCTGCAAGCAAAATCATCTTTATAAGGGTCTCTTCACACATAACATGATTGAGGCAGAATGGCACACAAGGGAGGACTCAAATACCACTCGTGAAAAATCAGAGCCGCCTCATACAGCTGTTGCTACAACCATTTGCGCACAACAGTGGCGAAAGACAGCGAGTGCCCTGCGCGTGATCACTCGACCCCTCTCTCGGCAGGTGTCGGCCAAATTCCAGGTGTCACACATGAATATCTAACACTGCTCGCTGGACAGTTAGAAGAGGTGGGGCTATTTGCGCTCCCAGGATGATAATAGAGAGCAGCTGACCACATTCGAACTGTCTGTGAAAATTGTCTAACAGTCTAATGACTGTGTCGTTTCCAAGCACACACTGTCAAGCAAGGTGCCCCCCCTCAACACCTGTCACGTGCGTGTGTATCGCACCATCCCGCAGCACAGATGTCCTGAGGAGTGTGTCGTCCCCCCCTCATCCACGCCATGATTGTATATTGTCGCTGACATGGCTGTGATGCGATCACTGTCCAGTGCAGCATGCATCTGGACAGCTGTAATGTTAAGCTGGAACCAGCTGACTGCTGTGTACCAACACTCAGCTGGAGGACAAATGTGCATCAACAACATGAACACACTCCAGCAATGCACATGTGTGCGGGCTCTCATGCTCTCGGGAGCTCTTCTTGATTTGACATCACAGTCACTTATGAACATAACTTCAACAAGATTGGAAAAAGGTTTATGAAATGGACTGCATTTATGTAGCGCTTTTCCATCTGCATCAGATGCTCAAAGTGCTTTACACACCAATGCCTCACATTCACACCGATGTGAGGCTGCTGCCATGCAAGGCGCCCACTACACACCGGGAGCAACTAGGGGATTAAGGACCTTGCCCAAGGGCCCTTAGTGATTTTCTGGTCAGGCTGGGATTTAAACCGAAGATCCTCTTGTCTCAAGCCCAACACTTTAACCACTAGACCATTGGAAAAAGGTTTATGAAGCTGTAACAAGCTCACACCAAGAACCAGAATGAAGCCTTTCAAATAACAGAATAACTACACAATTATTTATCATTACAGTTGTCCCAGAATCTTTTGTGCTTCTGTGACATCAATGCACTGCTGTCTTCACTAAGATAAAATCTCTTCTCAAAATTTGAGCATTCTTGCACACCAGTATCGCAGACAGGCCACTCACAATTTATTTGTACTTTTTAAAAATTTTGTCCTGCAAAATCTAAGTTTATTTTGCTGCTCTTGTCTGTTTGTCCTATTGTTCCCAAAAGCTTCAAAATAGTAACACACATAGCAACATTTATGTTAAAATGCGGTGAGAGGATGTTAATGAAAGTTGGTGAACAGACACATAATGTCCTAGAAAATATTACTTTTGATCAAGACTCCAGCATCACGTCTGTCTGTTACACAATCACATGCGCAGGAGTTTAATAAAACCCCCCCTGCAACAGTGTAATATCCTGTTTCTTCAACCACAAGATTCTTTTTTAAATATTTGAGTGATAGCAGTGAGGACAAATCCTCTCTCTTAGACAGCAGGTAGGTCGGGATACGAGTACCTTGAGGTTTTGGATTTCCGGACATTAACAAATTTTACAATCCTCTGACGTGTGCGTTTCTCACACCTCTGCCAAATGTACCACTGCCGGGAAGCTGATCATCATGTAGATAATCTGGATCGTCTTCAACATCTCCTGTTTTCACCGGCTCCAAACAGAACAGGCAGGTTAAATTTCATAAATATTTATTACATATCAATGAACAGAATCAACTACTTTCACAGCAGTGGTCTACAGCACTTATTTAAAATAACTGCTCAAATAATAGACATAACAATATAATTCAGTTTCATTTGAGGCCACATTTGATACACAAACATTTACAAGTAGTACTTGGCATTAAAAACGATGGCGATACAATATTTTTAAGACACTTGGTGTTTTTTTTTGTTCATTTTTCCTTTCATTTTGATATCACAGAGAGGTTCAGCAACAGTCTAAACAGTAAATATAGATTGAAATACAAATAAAAACAGAAAAATGCCAAGGGGAGGTAGAAATAAAGAGGTATGGGACAAAGAAAGAGAAACGACAGATTGAGAGAAGCCGAAACTGTCGCCCGCGATCATTCAGAGGAATTAACCGTACCTTTGTTAAAACAAACTCTTCGTTCTTTTTTAAAAAGTTCTCTGAGTTGTTTTTTAGGGTCAGAGGAAGAAAACAGAGGATAGGCCTGAGCGGTGAAGAGGAGGAGGAGGAGGCACATGCAATATCTCAAGGCTGCTGTGTTGTGAAACCACCACATGGAGGTGCTCTCGTACCCAAATTAGCATTGTGTCACTGCTCCTAGTTTGTTAACCTTAAAGGGGTCATATTGTACAACTTTTAAACAAACTTATACAAGTTATCAGCTGTTTAAGGGCCCGGTCACATGGCACACAGCGATAGCCGGACAAAGGAAATAAAGTCAAAAAGTCACAAATCATCGAGAAAAGGTGGACAAAAGATCCGGCACCTTTCCCATCACCGATAAGCCTGCAAATCAACAGCGAAAAAAGGAATAAACAAAATTGAAAGTAACGAAAGAAAAACGAAGGGAACGTCGACCTCGATGCTTTAAAGCAGGGGTAGGCAACCTGTTCCAGAAAGAGCCATGAGGGTGCAGGTTTTCTTTGCAGCCACTGACTCCACCAGGTGATTTCACTGATCAACTGATTCCATCTGCTCAAAGTGATATTAATCAGTAAAATCACCTGGTGGAGTCAGTGGCTGCAAAGAAAACCTGCACCCTCATGGCTCTTTCTGGAACAGGTTGCCTACCCCTGCTTTAAACAAAACATTCACGATGACATGACTGAAAGCGGGTATAAGACCGAGCGGCCTTGTCCTCATGTCCGCAGTACCTGCAGGTGTGGGATTTTGTTTGTCTTGACAACAGGTGAGAGAATTTGTTTGTCTTCACAGTAACGTGTGCACACACAGGCCAGCCACAAACTGTTGAAACGTGTGTGAAATAGTTAAAATAGCGCTATTGTTTCTGTATGAAAACGTTGCTTTTCATTCCAAACATGGACGACTCATCAGTGATACAAGGATGTTACATTCAGCTCGTCAGAACTTTAGTTATTGATCCGTTCAGATATCGTCAATGTTCATTGGACGAGGTTGTACGAAGTTGGACAATAGACGGAACGCTGAAGTTACGGAAACTACGTAAAGGATATGGAACCATCAAGAAAGAAAGCAAAATGAAATACGGATGAATTGACGTTGTAGTCAGGATTCATTCAAATTTTTCAACAGTTTAAAAATTCTGATGAAGCGCCAGCTGCAGGAAGGAAGCTGGACAACAGTTAAATGATACCCCCGAAAGTCAGCGAAAGTCCAGATTTCTTGTTTCGTTTGGACTTTGTTGTCCTTTGTTAGTGCTGTGTGACCGGGGCTTGAGAAACTGTTAAAGCTATTAGCAGAAATGGAATATGTCACTCCTAACATTATCATTCATCATTAGTGTAGGTGGACAAGCGGTTAAGTGTGTTTGTTTCCAGTGTGGAAGGTTCCTGGTTCAAACCCCACCCCTGTTCATTCTCCATGCAAATTGGAGTTGTGTCAGGAAGGGCATCTGGTGTAAAACCTGTGCCAAATCAAGCCGCAGATCCATCTGGTATCTGCTGTGGCGACCCACACTGAAACCAAGGGAGCAGCGGAAAGGACTTGCTAGTGTATAATCACCTAGGACAGTGAATCAATGTGTTTTCTTAAGCAGGGAATGAGTCCTTATTATCTACACGGGAGTGAAGCCCCTCATGGAGGCCGCCATGTTGGTGTGGTAGCCCTAGAAACACATACTTACTCAGTCTTTCATGTTTTTAAGCACGGTCAGAACACTGACAAGAAAGACGAGGAAACATTGGTTACTCCCTACGCACTCACGCTTTTAATATATAGATGATTTAATGCCCCCTGCTGGAATGGTGTGTGAATCCAGAATGTAAATATCAATGTCCATTGTTAAGCGTTGTTAGCTAATATGTGTAGCTTCTCTAAAAATATTAATCCTGTCAATGTTCAGTTTTGGCGCCGTTCATCCTTGACCCAAAATACATAAATACATACCAAAGGGCAAATGTCAGCTCTCTCAGATTTCGCTGTGATCGAAGCCCCCCCCCCACACGCGCCACTTGGTTATTATAATATAGAATAAAAAGGTCACTGAAATATACATGTACAGTACAAAGGCTCACTAGATATAATCCATAATGCATCCAACAACACCAAGAAATAGGTTTCAAACATTTTTAGCAGGCAAAAGTATATCAATCAAAACTTCTTGTCAGATAAAATTAAACTCTGCGAAATCAGGGCTTGTCTGGCAATGCAGGTTCTTACCGTACCATGAAACTGAAGGCTTGTGCAGTAAATATTCCTACATTAATGTTATGTAATGTAACGTGCATTTTCAGGATGGCTTCCACATTTTACATTTTCTGTTTTGCCGTCATACATGATGCAATGCAAAATGTAAACAAAAATAATGCTAAAAACTTTATGTCTGTACATGTCTAGCGGTTTTATGTTTGACGGCTGTTAGGGTGACCCTCAAAATCACCGCTTTTACAATTTACAAGATATTTTTGTCTACATTTTATGTTTTGGGGTGTTTTACGTTTCGAAGTGGCCATTTGTATGTAGCTGTACTAAATTATTCGTACATAGCGCAACTTTGTTATGGTTAAGGTTAGGAGTTATGGTTAGGGGTTAATGTTGTGATTACGGTTAGGGGTTGTGGTTAGGGTTAGGATTAGTAGTTGTGGCTAACGTAGTTTAGGAATTTACATATCAACAGCAATTGGGCACCGCAGTCTCATTTGAGGGTGGGCGCTAAAGGCATAAAATATGACATAATTTCTCTACTTCCAGAGGACCAACCACGGTATTTTCAATGGGTTTTCGGGCAAATTACACGCAAACAAAGTGAAAATGCAAAGAAAAAGTGACAATGCAGTGAGAAAGTGGACATGTGTTGTAGTTTGTTTATGACCTGGAGCACAAACAAACAAACATGTGGAGGCGATTTTGCAGGTGAGAGAACGTAGCTACTCTGGTTAGCTGTGTCGGCTAACACTTGTCGACACGACCTCTCCCATCTGCCTCGCCTTTTCTTCTCCACTGGGAATCAAAAATAAAAGATTTTGCGACGACTTCACTGATTGCAGCTGAAAACAAAACAGTAGACCATTTTCCCGTGTGAAGTTATGCTGTATATATATATATATTGCACAACAGAGCACAGGTCCTCTTAAGCGGTCAAATCCCGTGATATCATGTAGGGTTCAAATGAGACTGCGGTGCCCTATTACATTCACAATAAGTTGGTTCCACTCCTCCAGCCAAGGCAAATGAGTCTGTATCGGGTTATTTGGTCACGTGACTTTTAGTCAGGATTCTGACATTTTGCTGATTGGGTAGTACGCTGCTCTCTGATTGGCTGCAGCCTTTGTTTACAACGTTTCAAAATCAAAATAGCGGCAATGCAAGGAGGATGGTAAGTTGGTTCCACTCCTCAAACCTCCAAATGTTTTCAGTTGCCGTGCAAATTCCAGACACACAAAGCAAATACCTGGTTTCCATTTTGGTTTGACAGGGGTGAGATAAACTCCCACCCCGACATTTGCGACATTTTGCAACTAGTTTGTCTCACTTTTCAACTCTTTCGGTTTATTTTTCTCATTTTCAGTGGTTATGCCACAGCCAATCACAGAGCGTGGCGTGATAGCCAATAGCGGCTGACGTATCAGATGGACCAATCACAGCCATGTTTTCAAAAACACGCTACCAGTCTCTTTGCACAAGAGACTGTGTTACCAGTGCTACATACACAAGTACATAGCCTCATAATCACATTACCTATACTGACCAATAAGAGAGACTCGACGTAGGAATAGAATTTCACTATACGAATATGGCATGTACGGATAACCACTGCCTTTACGTTGTAGGCTGTACAAGGCACAGTTCAGCTAATCGGCTAATTAGTAAAGCTAACTTTTTCTTTAACGATTAGACTGTTTAAAAAACAAAATGATCAAAAAATTTGTAAACCCTAAAATCTTACGTTTGTTGCTGTTGGATCCAATAATCCAATAACCAAAACTAACATTGTTTTAAGGTGACAAGTGTCACCTCGAAGAGATGGAGGAGCAGGAGGTGAAGCCCGAGTAAATGCATTAATTCAATTTTAAAAATGATTTCTATGTGTATTTGTATTTTTAATATTTCTTATTTATTTAATACTTTTCTGTACTGTAAATAATATGCATGCTAAATGTTAACTACTGCTTAGCTTCATTAGTTAATTATTTATGCACGTCTTGATCTTCTTTTAATCTTTGCATGCTAACGTTTTAGATAGCGTAGTAGCAGTTGTTGAAGCTAACATTTAGGCTAGCTGTGCCTACCAGTGAGGATCATATATATCATTTAACACAAGCAAAGGCAAGGGAGCATGACTCCCCCGCGGCTCAGGTGAGCACGTGACGGGAAACAAAGTCATGATAATACAATATGCAACCTCACCACTAGGTGACACTAAATCCCACACACTGTCAGTTTAAAGTGTTTGGTCAAAAGATGGTTTAAAAAAAAAAATAAAAAGTGTAAAATTTAAAAGAAATTTAAAGGTGTTACAGAAACAACCTGTTTGTGTGCCTGTTGCTTGAATAAAAAGGCGCTGTCATTAGCCACACCCACTTTTGAGACACACGCATCTGTCTCTCTCCCACAGACTATGTGGGAGTGTCCTAAAGGGTGTACGTTGCCTCAGTGGGCGTGTCTCACACAGCAAGCGGGATGTTAAATATTGACTTGTGTAACACGTGTCATGGAAGTCTAAAACAAGCCTTTTGCATGACAACGGTATAATTTCTCCACACACAGCCATACAAGTATGCAACTTTACTGAAGTTTAACATGGAACCTCACCCATATTTAACTAGAAAGGGTAGAGGGAATAATAATTCAGCACAATATAACCCCTTTAAGGCTTTCTGTTTTCCCCTTTCACTTCTACTCTTCAGTTTTCCACCAGCTGAGTCACACAACTATTTAAACTTTCTCAGCATTTAATGCAGTCAAGATATATAGATTTACAACGTCAATATGAGAATTGAAAATGTAATTTGTCGTATGATCGCCTTGTTGAATGTCAAAAAACAATGACTCTGCTTGTTTCAGTACCCAAAATGCTCCAGTGTTTTTAATCCAACCAGGCTTAAAGAAGGGCCACAAACATACTAAAAGTGTGATATTTTAATCACACTTTTAGTATGAATCAGGTTGCGAGCAAATTTAATGAAAGTGAGGGGTGCCTTCGAGTAAAAGCAGGTTTACCGTATTAATGCTGTATATTTTAAAGGGGGTTTTCAACTATTTTCAATTTACGTTCCATTTTTAGTTGTTTTGGAGTTAATCTTTCCTCTTGTGAGTAAAAATGAAATTAGTTTGTGCAATACTGATTTGGAATGCAAACAGTGCCACGGGTTTACCGGCTATGTAATATAATGGCATGGGGCAAGTTGAAAACACTTTTATCAAACCGCTTCTTGTTGCCACCGAAGATGTGAAAATGTCATTAGAAATGCTTGTAGCATAGACAGGATCCATACATGTAAATGTGTGCATGTTGACCTCACAAAATCAATATAAATATTTTAAGAAAACTGAATATACATTTAGCCACTTACCTGAGCCTCCAGTCTGTTTAATGACATTGCACGCCACTGAGGCATTTCAAGTCCATTGCTGATGTTATCAGGCACTTCTGATGACATTTCCGCCTGAACTGCCATGACAACAAGTGGTTTACTGTACACATTTTTAGCTTGCGCGACGCATTACATTATATGTTCTTCTCTCTGCTCCTTTTCATTCTGGTAATGGAGATGCTTTATTTCTGCTTTTCTGTTTTTTCTTTTAAATGAATGAAATAAATAAATAAATGAAATGAAATATAGCGGGTTAGCCTGTGACGGTGTTTGGATTCTCAATCAATATCGTACAAATTTATTTCATCTTTGTCCCAAGTGAAAAGATAAATTCCAAAACATCTAACATTCAAGCCTAAGATGAAAAATGCTCTTATGTTTATTAGTCTGGCATAAAACAAAAATCTTACCATTGTACCTTTTGTCATCACACGACGGTTCGACACCCACAATCCCTTTGTCGTTTCAGAAAGCGTTATATTCAGTGCACAACACACATTACTTGTAGAAAAAGCGGCTCGTGCACATTTAGACTCTGGTCATTTGGGCAAAGGTTTTCAGTGCATGTGGCTCTGAGCGAGTTCATCCGGTCCAAACGGTGCGTTTCTGTCTAACTGTGAGACCCTTGGCAGCTACGGCCAGAATAAGGTGGCTGTTGAGTGGAGGATGCTGGGAAATAGCACTTGTGGGAGACTTTGCCAGCAGCCCTGTCTGCCTGTACGCTGTGAATAAGGAGAGTAATAAAGGTGCAAAGAGCATAACACATCTCACTTTTAGGAAATAAAATGCACTTTTATAATATATCTATAAATATGCATGACAAGCGTGTGCACCTGCCACTTTGTATGCATCATATATAAACAGATATACACATACCTATGCATATCATACAATACTTTAAAGTGGACTGGGAGCAACCACATAATGTACAACCCCTGGTGAAGTAGCAACAAAGAGAACTGTGAAGGTTTTTGTCGTGCCTCACTGCGTCGATTTACATTCAGTTTGTGGTTTGGGATCAAACCGTTATCTCGAAGCTTTGAAGAAACCCTCAAAGACGACCCGATCGCCTCTTTGGGTTATTTGATGTGGGACAACACAAACACGATGGCTCACAAAGACACATCTTCTCACTGCACCCATCTTGACTGAGGTACGGGGAGGGAAACGTAAATGACGGGCCGACAAACAGAAACGACAAAATGAAGGCAAACCAAACCAAAACAAAGGCGACAGCACAGGAGGGGGCAGAGAAGTGCACAATGGGATTGTCTTCACTTTAGGTCCAGGACATCATCTTCGAAGGAGGTGGAGATGGCGAACGAGCTGGTAAGAGGCGGGCTCTTGTCTCGCAGTACCGCCTTCTCTGGCTCTGCCTCTGAACCAGATGAACAGTGCCGCTGAAGATCCAG
The DNA here is from genome assembly GCF_902500255.1 of Thalassophryne amazonica. Lineage (NCBI taxonomy): Eukaryota > Metazoa > Chordata > Actinopteri > Batrachoidiformes > Batrachoididae > Thalassophryne > Thalassophryne amazonica. The sequence continues at coordinate 15,459,266 of NC_047119.1, forward strand.
GTCTGTTTCACTTGACTCTGACGGTAACCTGATGTAAACAGAAAGACACAACTGGCGCTTGAAGGCTAGACAAATTTTGGTACAGCGTGCAACACGCTACATGTCAAACCTTGCTGGCTGTAATATTGTGGTCGACCGATACTGGTTTTTCAGTGACCAGTTTTTAGAGCACAGGGCAGCCAATGGCTGATTTATAATGCCAACATTATTTTGTTGGAATTATAATAATGTTGGCATCATAATTAATATAAACATTTAAGGTTATATTTTTACAGATTTTAAGGTTTTGCTACTACTCTATAAAATTGTTCACGGACTGGCACCTCCCTACCTAGCTGACTTAATTAAACCTTACGTACCGGCCCGGGTTTTGTGTTCTCAGGGTGCAGGACTACTTTGTGTCCCTAGGGTGAATAAGAAGTCTGCAGGTCATAGAGCTTTCTCTTATCATGCCCCTGTTCTGTGGAATGATCTCCCTGCGTCAATAAAACAGTCAGATTCTGTGGAGACTTTCAAGTCCAGACTTAAGACGCACTTATTTTCCCTTTCGTATGGCTAGCATACTGGTATAGTATAGTTCTGCGCTTTTTACTCTTTTAATTCATTTTATTAAGAAATGGAGTGTACCACGGCCTCAACTTTATTTAAATTCTGGGTCTTTTAGTGAAGCTTAGGGCTAGTGGCCGGCGATCACCTTAGTATTTCCTGTTTTTCTTGTTGTTTAATGCTGACAAATTATACTGTATTTCTTGTCTTTCTGATGCCTGATTCTGTTTTTTCTCTCTGTTTAAGGTGCAGCTCCATCCAGAGATGGGAGTGGCATTTGTGCTGGAGACCCTGCTGTCCTGTGCACCAACAGCATTTCTTGTATATTCTTTTGTGAATTGTTCTGTAATTTGTGTCTGTAACATTATAAATTTTTCTTTCGTTTATGTAATTACGTCTGCCAAGGATGTAATAATTTCACTTTATATAGGCTTTGAAGGATTACGTCAAAACTACTTTGCACCACAGATAGATATTAGGTCATGGAAGACTCCACTGAATTTTGGAGGTGATCTGGATCTGCATTGGTGGATGCCAGAAATCTCTGTTTGCTCTTGTTTTTATTTTTGCATGTGACACAACATTTTTATAATAAGATGTGAGATAAAATGATTGTACTTAAGTGAATTTTTCTTTGACATGGCAGCTGTCTGCATTAGCTGTGTTAAAGTCTGACTGTTTTCCATCAGGTAACTCTCTTTATCTTGTTAAGGTATTTTAATCACCGTTTCAAAACACCCATTTCCACTGTTTTAAGGCATCCGTCTGCATGTAAATTAACACAAGGGAGAGCAGTAGCATCATTCATCACAGATGAAACCTCACTGAATGCAGAGTAGTTACACTCACCACCAATACTAACAACTGCATGGTTTGGCTGTGTATGGGATTGGCTGAATTCAATTCAATTTATTTCATATGTAGCGCCAAATTACAACAAAGCTGCCTCAAGGCACTTCACACAAGCAAGGTCTAACCTTACCAACCCGTAGGGCAAGCACACAGGTGACAGCGGTAAGGAAAAAACGCCCTCTGATGGTTTGAGGAAGAAACCTCAAGCAGACCAAACTCAAAGAGGTGCATAGATGTCAACCTATACGGATTGTCTCTGAATTATACGTATTTGTCCGAGTTTCAGAGTCATACGGACGTACAAATAAAGTCTTACGGATATTCAGGGTTTTCTGTTGTAAATTTATTTTTTTACTGTTGTTTTTCTTGACTCCGCAGACTTTCAGCCAGCCATCCACCATCTTTGTACTCCTCATAGAAGCTGTGTGATAACGTGCGCAATGTGAACGTCCAATTGGAATTGGTTCACCGTCACATGGTTTTCCAATATCCAATCGTAGGGCAGAGCAGTTTCAGATGGTAGGGCCAAAGATTGTTAGGAGCAGTGATCTGTTACTCTGTCAGTTCTTGTTTCTGTAAAAATAGAACAGCTGTGTGACAATATATTCATGGGAAATATATTGACTTTGTACAAAATACTTACATTGTACTTGTAGACATTGATTTTATTGACAGCAAGCAATTTTACTGTGGAGCAAGAGGATTTAACTGTGGAGGACTTCCACCATAAAAGAGCCCATGGAGATCCCTGGTGTTAGACTGATTTTGGTGTGATTTAGGAGGTTATAAGGATTTTGTGTTGATTTTATGGATTTTATCACTTGGTTATACAGGTGGACCCTGAAAGGGGTTGACATGTATGGGGGTGACTACTTGTATCTTGCAAACAATTTGAAACAAATTAAGACTGTATGAACAGTGGATCCAGAGATATGAGATAATGTCCACAAAGGTGCACCTGGACAGGTAGAATACAGTGTTTATTTTTTAGTTGCATTAGTGCGTGAATAGTGTCACTAGCACTTCATATGACTGCTAAATGTATTGTGTCACCTGTCACTGTTTGTTGATGTCAGTGCTCGCGCTTTGGGCTCTTCCTCTGCCGTCTTCTTGCTTATTTTTCTTTGTTTAACTGTCCCACTGTCAGACTTCCCACTTGGCTCCTCCGTCAGGCCTTAGTATTAAAAAAAAAGAAGAAAACCCCATCAGGTAACATCATCAAAACACCAATAGAACCACCAGTCAATCACTGTTATTTACCTTCACCAACTTGTTACTGACCCAAAAAATAGCAAACACACTAATACTAATGTGTTTGTCCAAATCAGGATACCTGATACAAGTATTTTACGGAATACTTTATCTCCTCGTTCACTAAAGATCTTTTCAGAGGGTGTTTGTTAGCGTGGTTACTAGGAAAGTTTTCAACTGGTCTCCACGAGCCTTCGGAAAAACTCTGACTGATCTCATGAGGATAGGTGGAAAACCCCGGCTTCAAAGAGCAAAAGCCGAATTACATACTCGTTTCATCCACCCGCTAAACCAGCTGATTCTAATTTGTTCAACTCTTCAGGCAGGTACATGAGATAATCAGTGAAATCACCCGTTTCAGGTGCACAGAAGCAATACATGGTAGGACTTTTACTCACTGAAGGTGGGGTTTTCCACCTCTGCTTATCATGAAGAATATTATAAAATTTTGTTGTTGGACTGGCTCTGGTCATTATTTTTCCTTATTCCTCAAAGAAGGATGGTGTATTTTTTGACATTTCAAGTTTCTCAGAAATGAATACTTTTCGCAGTGGCACAAATACAAAACGAAAATGCTTTTATTTGGAAATAATATTAATTAAAACACACTGAGAAAGAAGAAAAGTCTAAATTGCATAAATCAGAATCAGAATCAGAAGAAGTTTATTGCCATTGCCAGTGAACAGGATTCACAGACTAGGAATTTGCTTCGGTACAATGGTGCAACATTAAGAAGAGATAAAATGCTAGGATAAAATATAATATATGTGTCAAAATAAGATAAAATCTAAGATAAAAAAAAAAGAAATATGAAATATGAAAGGCTGTGTGCAACAGAAAAACAGAGAAACAGTGCAGTGGGAGGAGTGCAATTAAAAACCAAAGTACACTGTCTAAAGTGACCCGTGATAAAATGATAAAGTGACAGAGTTAAGCTTAAGGTGACTGAGTTATGAGGCGTTCATGAGTCTAACGGCAGAGGGGAAGAAACTGTTCTTATGGCGGGAGGTTCTGGTCCGGATGGACCGTAGCCTCCTGCCCGAGGTGAGTGGTTTGAACAGACCGTGTGCAGGGTGAGAAGTGTCAGCTGTGATCCGACCTCCTCGGCCCAGAGTCCTGGAGACGTGTAGGTCATGGAGAGATGGAAGGCTACAGCTGATCACCTTCTCAGCAGAGGCCACAATGCGCTGCAGTCTGTGTCTGTCCCTGGCTGTGGCCCCGGCATACCACACCGTGATGGAGGAGCAGAGGATGGACTCGATGATGGCCGTGTAGAACTGCACCATCAGCTGGACAGGCAGCTTGGCCTTCTTCAGCTGCCGCAGGAAGTACATCCTCTGCTGGACCTTCTTGATGAGGGAGCTGATGGTTGACTCCCACTTGAGGTCCTGGGTGATGGTGGTGCCGAGGAAGCGGTGACAGACCACAGTGGTGATGGGGCTGTTGGTGAGGGCGAGGGAGGGCGGGGGGGCTGTGGCTTTCCTGAAGTCCACGATCATCTCCACTGTTTTCTGGGCGTTGAGCTCCAAGTTGTTGCTGCTGCACCAGGTCACTAGCCGGTCCACCTCCCTCCTGTAGGCAGACTCATCCCCATCCGAAATGAGTCCGATGAGGGTGGTGTCGTCCGCAAACTTGATGAGCTTTACAGAGTCGTGGCTGGAGGTGCAGCAGTTAGTGTACAGGGAGAAGAGCAGAGGGGAAAGGACACAGCCCTGTGGAGATCCTGTGCTGAGAACCCGAGTGTTCGAGACATTTTTTCCCAGCCTCACACGCTGACTCCGGTCAGTCAGGAAGTCTGTGATCCACCTGCAGGTGGAGTTGGGCACGTGGAGCAGAGAAAGCTTGTCCTGGAGCAAAGCTGGAAGGATGGTGTCGAATGCAGAGCTGAAGTCCACAAACACGATCCTAGCGTAGGTTCCTGGGGAGTCCAGGTGCTGCAGGATGGAGTGCAGGGCCAGGTTTATGGCATCATTTACAGACCTGTTGGCTCTGTAGGCAAACTGCAGGGGGTCCAGGAGGGGGTCGGTGATGGACTTCAGGTGGGATAAAACCAGGCGTTCGAAGGCCTTCATGACTACAGACGTGAGAGCCACAGGCCTGTAGTCATTAAGTCCAGTGATGCGTGGTTTCTTGGGGACTGGAACTATGATTGAGGACTTGAAACAGACTGGAACATGGCATGACTCCAGGGAGGTGTTGAAGATCCCCGTGAAGACTGGGGCAAGCTCATCAGCGCAGTGTCTCAGGATGGCAGGAGAGACACAGTCTGGGCCCGGGGCCTTACGTGGATTCAGCCTTTTTAAATGTCTCCTCATGTCCTCCTCTTGGACCGAGAGGGCAACAGGGGGAGTGGGGAGGGCAGCAGTGAGAGGGGGGAGGTCCAGAGTGTGTGAATATCCAGTTGTGTGGGGGGTGGGGAGGTGTGAGTCCTTGTCTTCAAACCGTGAATAGAAGACGTTCAGGTCGTTGGCCAGCTTGAGGTCGTCAATAGAACGAGGTGCTTTGGGCTTGTAGTTGGTGATCTCTTTCAACCCCCTCCACACAGAGGCCGAGTCATTGGCAGAGAACCTTTGCTGCAGACGTGAACTGTACATGGATTTAGCCTTTGCCACCTCCTTGCTAAATCTGTACTTTGCACCTCTATAGCTGTCTCTGTCTCCTTCTCTGAAAGCCACCTCTTTCTGCTGACGGAGCTGCTGGAGTTTAGGTGTGAACCAGGGCTTGTCATTGTTATATCTCACCCTGGTACGCTGTGGGATGATGCTGTCTTCACAGAAATGAATATATGACGTCACAGTGTCCGTGTAGTCATCTAGCCTGTCTGTTGAAGCCTCAAACATATCCCAATCCGTGGTGGCCAAGCACGTGCGTAGCTCCTCTACAGCTTCATTGCTCCACACTTTAGACATCCTCACAACAGGTTTAGAGAGTTTAAGTCTCTGTCTGTACGTGGGATCAAGTGGACCATCACGTGATCTGAGAGTCCCAAAGCTGCACGGGCCACCGCTCGGTACGCACCACTCACTGTCGTGTAACAATGATGTAACATGCTCCCTTCTCTGGTCGGGCATTTAACAAACTGTTTGTATTTTGGTAATTCCTGACTGAGATTCCCTTTGTTAAAATCACCGAGAATTATAACAAGAGAGTCCGGAAAGTCTCTCTCCACGCTCATAATCTGATCCGCGAGCGCGCGCTCGGCCTCGTACACGTCCGTGCTCGGTGGAATATACACAGAGCAAAGTATAAAAGAGTTAAACTCACGTGGAGAGTAGAACGGTCTGCAGTTTATGAGGAGATATTCCAGAGAGGGACAGCAGTGTTGGGAGATCACAGTCACATCGGAGCACCAGGCGTTGTTGATATAGAAGCAGAGTCCTCCACCTCTAGTTTTTCCACCAGAGAGTGCTCGGTCTCTGTCTGTGCGGAGGAGTCGGAATCCCTCTAGTTGGAGCGCGCAGTCCGGTGTCTGTGCATTTAACCACGTCTCCGTGAAGCACAGTACACAAGATGAGGAGAAATCTCTATTCTTCTTCATCAGCAGTGCCAGCTCATCCATCTTGTTGTGGAGTGAGCGGACGTTGGAGAGAAATATCCCAGGTAGGGGCGTGCGCGTGTCCCTTCATCTGAGGTGCACGAGAGCTCCAGCGCATTTCCCTCTCCGCCGTCGTCTCACTTTTTTGGCCAAAAAGTGAACCAAAAAAACTGGCGTAATGTCCGTGGGTGTTGATGATTTGATGTTTAGCGGTAGAGAAATAAACAGTGGTGCAGTAACCAGTGTAAACTGGTCTTCGGTGGCTGCTCACATCATCGTGTCATGTCAGTCAGTTCTCCACAGACTGAACTTTCTGTGCATGCTCACCACCTACATAATGACGCACGATAGGTGGTTTTACTTTTAGGATCAGTGAATGCCCTCAGAGGTCCTCAGAGACTTTTCTGTGTCGGGACAATGGAAGTGACTATGGAGATATTAAGAGTTTAAAAAAATCTTTAACTTTTGATAGTAGAGAAGCTTGAATCTTCGACTGGACTGGACTGCTTGACGCGAGGACATTTCGCTTCAAATCGCAGAAGCTTCCTCAGCTAAAATTCTTGCTCTGGAAGTCTGATTCCGTCTGACTCTTGTAGAGACAAATAAACAGAAGCCAACAAAAGCTGGAGTTTTAAACCTAACCAGACCCCTCCTACTGAGAGGCAGACTGCTATAGGCTAGTGACTAAACAATAGCTCTAATAGCAACTATTGTGCTCTAGTTAGCACTCTCCTAATGACAGGGCAGCTGTCCCTCCTAATGATGGGTTGGATGCCTTTCCTGATTGCTCCCTTGATGACTCTCCTTATACTTTCTATGAACTATAAACAACAAATCAACACAAAAACTGATAAACCGGTGACAATTTAATGTGAAAATAGCATGACCAAATACTATTGATAAGTAAAGGATTGAATGTTTTATCACAAATTCACTATTATAATATCACTATCATAACTATCACAATCTATATTCAACACAGAGTGTCACAGAGATTCCCATGTTTGAAAAGTATTTGAAAAAGTATTTGTAAAAGTATTTGGAAATACTTGGGATCGGCGATGTATTTGAAATACAAATACAGATACTTTGAATTCAAAATCAGAAAATACAAATACAAATACTCCGAAAAATGTATTTAAGTATTTTCAAATACAAATACTTTTGTATTTGGCCCCATGTCTGATTAAATCCACAACAGAATGACCTAAACCTATACATAATGTGTTTATGCTGCCACAAAACAACATTTCTGATCCACTGTGCCCCGGCTTCCCCTACATTTAGACAGGCATGATGTCACTGAAGTTGCTGTAAGAAACAGAGCACTTTACCGAGCAACTCTTTCCGTGTGCGGCTGGCGATCTCTTTGATTTCCATGCGGGACAGTGAAAGGGAGTGTGTGGCAGAGATGAGGGGTGCTGGGGCGACCATGGTGGGGGCCGGCGCTGTCAGCACCTTGTTGACCAGAGGTGACTTGAGGGGCCTTTCAATGCTGCGACCCACAAGGTTACACAGAGGGATCTTAAAGATGTGCTTACACGGCGATTCACCTGGGAACAAAAGAACCACAGATGGAAAGTAGAGATGAAAAGGATACCACATCAGCTTACACATTCTTTTAGTATTATATTATTACAGTATAGTAAATCAGTTAGAAGCACCGGCAATTATATGAAAAACATCCATCCATTAATTTTCTATACTCGCTTACTCCACTCTATCACATGGCCACATATAGATGGACAAATACATTCACAGTCTCACTCACACCTACAAGCAATTTAGAGACACCAATTCACCAAACCTGCATGTCTTTGGAAGTGGGAGGAAGCCAGAGCACCCGAATGAAACCCACATGAACACACAAACTCCACACAGAAAACACCAGCATGTCCCGCCCAGTGTCCCATTTTTTCTTTTTCTTTTTTTTTGTCCTCCGGTCACAAAATGATTCAAATTTTCGTGATGTTTTTTTTTAAGCTCACTATTACTAACCCTACTCCTACCCCCAACCCTAAGCTTAACCATAACCTAACCCTACTCCTTCCCCTAACCATAACCACCCCCAGCCCCCCGCTGCACTTTTAATTACGTGCAGCCATCACAGAATGAATTACGTAGAATGAATTTGTGTTGCCGTGACGAAAATTTTGCACTTTTCGTGACAATATGACAAACCAATAGATTAATGTATATTTCATGCTGCTGAATCACGACAATCCGTGAGACTGGGTTGGCATGTCTGTCTATCTATACACACCCACAGCGCCCCACTGCGACATAAATCTGTCTTGAATTATGTGTCCAGAAGGTGGCAGTACAGTCATTCCTTTCAAAAAGAAGGCTTAACTTTGGCCACCTGGAGCAAAAACAGGACCAACCAAAATCCATTGGAAAAAAGCTCCGTTATTGTGCCAGAGTAAACAGAAAAATAAAAAAGTACACCTAAGGCAGGGGTAGGCAACCTGTTCCAGAAAGAGCCATGAGCACATGGAATCAGTTAATCAGTGAAATCACCTGGTGGAGTCAGTGGCTGCAAAGAAAACCTGCACCCTCATGGCTCTTTCTGGAACAGGTTGCCTACCCCTGACCTAAGGCCTTGTGGAACTTTGTGGCAGATTTTGTTCATTGGTGTTTTTTGTTTGATTGTTTTTTTTAAATACATAATAATAATATAGCCTTTATTGTCATTGTACATATATACAACAAAACTTGTCCTCTGCATTTAACCATCCTAATTACAGTTAGACACAATCCAATCACTAGGAGCAGTGAGCAGCCACGGCACCCGTGGACCAACTCCAGATGTAGAGACGCTGCCTTGGTCAGGAGCAGAGAAAGGAGCAGATCCTAAATAAGAATGTTTTTTGATTGTGGGAGGAAACCGGAGTACCCGGAGGAAACCCACGCAGACACGGGGAGAACATGCAAACTCCACACAGAAAGACCAGGAACGCGATCCCACGACCTTCTAGCTCTGAGGCACCAGTGCTAACCACTAAGTCACCGTGCCGCCACATGAGAATTCCAGTAGAATGTTCACAAAACTGGATGTGTGAAAAAAATTCATGCTGGGTCACTAGAATTTTTTTTATTTCTTGGGTCCCCTTGTGCACAAGTAGTTTTAGCCTTGGTGGCTCCCAGGTCAAGGCTTTGGAAATAAAAAACAAAGCCCCTCCCCTGACAAACAAGCTAATTTCAAGCTACATCTAAATCCAATCACACCTGCTCCTAACTGCCATCATTCACCCATTTTCTATACCTGTCTTTTCTATTTAAGGGTCATAAGGGAGCTGGAGCCTATCCCAGTGGTCATTGGGCGAGAGGCGGGGGTACACCCTGGACAGGACGCCAGTCTCAGGGCCACATTTAGACAGACAAACACATTCACACTCAGTTTAATATGTCTGATTCTCCCAACGTGCATGTCATTGGAAGTGGGAGGCACTTGAATTATTTGAAACAAATCAGTTGACTGATTATAAAGTCATTTTAATGTCAAGTGGCTCGTGTGTGCTTGATTACTATGGCAGAGAGAATTTTCAAAACAACCTATTTTAAACTGCATACATGCATATACTTAACAAAATAAAATAAAATTTAACTAACTACACTGTTAAACCAAACACTACATTTTAATACAATAATTAAGTTAATGTAACTCAAACTTTGAAAAAAGTTATAGTTACTTATTTACATTAATTAAACTAACTCAAAAATGAATTGTTGTCATAACAACTCAGTTCCATTAAGTGCATTTAACGTTTTGGGGCATTTAAGTGTTGGTGATGTATTTCCAGTGCATTTCATTCACTCATTTTAATTGAGTTTATGTAACAGAGGCCAGCAGGTGTTGCTGTGCAGATGTAGTTAGTAAACCTCACTCACACGGCCAGAGCTCTGGATTTTAGCCTTCTGGTTAGAGAGTCTGATTTCCATGCCAGAGATCGTGAGTTTGCGTTCAGAGGGGAGAAAATGGGCGGAGTCATAACAACACAACGCAGAGTGCAGCCGCAACATTTATACCATTATAAAAAAGTGCAAGCTCTGTTCATGGGCTACCATTTAGCATTTTTCATTCTGTTGTAGTCCTTTTAGATTTTGTTTTTTTTATTTAGAAACAGATTATTGTCAACAAGTAAACCAAAGAATGCATAAAAAAAAAAAAATTTTAATCCAAAATATAATGCAAATTTTTTAGGCAGTAATTTGTCACTTTTTTATTAAAAAAACATAAACTAGATTTACATAAGTTTAATTAACTATAAATTGTTAAGTTACTAAAACTTTAACAATTAAATTTTTGAAAACTATTTTATTTAAGTTGGCAAACTCAAATGGTTTAAGGCAATCAGTTTCCTCAAATGGTTTGAGTTCAACTAACTCATTGAGTTTTACAGTGCACACGGCCATCATGATGCCAACAAAGACGTTTTCAGTCTCTGCAACAGGAGAAAACAGTACATGGAGTCAAAGTAAAAACATGCAGCATGTGAAGATGAGCAGCAATCTCTGTACGATCATGCCGTAAAAGACGCGTAACGAACAGTTTGGTCCTTTTTGGGCGAGCACATAAAACTAAAAATGTTTTGCAAACACGCATAATGTCAGTTAAAGAATCTGAGCTATGGCAATAAAATCAAATGCCCAAATTCAAATAAAAACACTCTTAAGTGATTTATGGCTCTATTTACTGGAACAGCATGCAATCTAACATCTAGTAAATGCAACTTTCTCTTCAGTCGTAGCCATTTATAGCAGGCCTAACGTTATTCGCTAGAGACTATGACTGCTTAACTCTGTTTGGAACACATTAAATGGATGTTTCAACATTTTCAAATGGCACAGTCTTCTTGCAAATCTGCAGTAGGCTGACTTGCAGCGCCTAATTGTGCCATCGGGGAGCGGTATTGCAATTCATCAGCTGCACGCTGCTCCACCGAGCCAAGCTGGAACACTCTGACGGATCAGTGTGGAGCAGCATCTCATCAGAAATGTCAGCGGGTGAGAGGTGAGCAAAGTGCCGCAAGAGACAGATGGAGGGTCGCTGCTGATATTTGTGGCAGCTGTGACACGATGGGCCGAGCTCAGATTCCTCTCTTTTTTCTTCATACACACACACACACACACACACACATATATATATATACACATATATATATATATATATATATACATATATATATACATATATATATATATATATATATATATATATATATATATATATATATATATATATATATATATATATATACACAGTAGTGTTCAGAATAATAGTAGTGCTATGTGACTAAAAAGATTAATCCAGGTTTTGAGTATATTTCTTACTGTTACATGGGAAACAAGGTACCAGTAGATTCAGTAGATTCTCACAAATCCAACAAGACCAAGCATTCATGATATGCACACTCTTAAGGCTATGAAATTGGGCTATTAGTAAAAAAAAAAAAAGTAGAAAAGGGGGTGTTCACAATAATAGTATTCTGGCATTCAGTCAGTGAGTTTGTCAATTTTGTGGAACAAACAGGTGTGAATCAGGTGTCCCCTATTTAAGGATGAAGCCAGCACCTGTTGAACATGCTTTTCTCTTTGAAAGCCTGAGGAAAATGGGACGTTCAAGACATTGTTCAGAAGAACAGTGTAGTTTGATTAAAAGGTTGATTGGAGAGGGGAAAACGTATACGCAGGTGCAAAAAATTATAGGCTGTTCATATACAATGATCTCCAATGCTTTAAAATTAACTAAAAAACCAGATATGCGTGGAAGAAAACGGAAAACAACCATCAAAATGGATAGAAGAATAACCAGAATGGCAAAGGCTCACCCACTGATCAGCTCCAGGATGATCAAAGACAGTCTGGAGTTACCTGTAAGTGCTGTGACAGTTAGAAGACGCCTGTGTGAAGCTAATTTATTTGCAAGAATCCCCCGCAAAGTCCTAAAAGACATGTGCAGAAGAGGTTACAATTTGAAAAGAACACATCAACTGGCCTAAAGAGAAATGGAGGAATATATTGTTGACTGATGACAGTAAAATTGTTCTTTTTGGGTCCAAGGGTCACAGACAGTTTGTGAGACGACCCCCAAACTCTGAATTCAAGCCACAGTTCACAGTGAAGACAGAGAAGCATGGTGGTGCAAGCATCATGATATGGGCATGTTTCTCCTACTATGGTGTTGGGCCTATATATCGCATACCAGGTATCATGGATCAGTTTGGATATGTCAGAATACTTGAAGAGGTCATGTTGCCTTATGCTGAAGAGGACATGCCCTTGAAATGGGTGTTTCAACAAGACAATGACCCCAAGCACACTAGTAAATGAGCAAAATCTTGGTTCCAAACCAACAAAATGAATGCCTCGCAGATGTGAAGAAATCATGAAAAACTGTGGTTATACAACTAAATACGAGTTTAGTGATTCACAGGATTGCTAAAAAAGCAGTTTGAACATAATAGTTTTCAGTTTGTAGCGTCAACAGCAGATGCTACTATTATTGTGAACACCCCCTTTTCTACTTTTTTTTTACTAATAGCCCAATTTCATAGCCTTAAGAGTGTGCATATCATGAATGCTTGGTCTTGTTGGATTTGTGAGAATCTACTGAATCTACTGGTACCTTGTTTCCCATGTAACAATAAGAAATATCCTCAAAACCTGGATTAATCTTTTTAGTCACATAGCACTGCTATTATTCTTAACACTAATGTACACACATAACGTAACTTGGTTACTCTTAAGATTGAGCAATCAGCAAAGTAACTAATACTTACTTTTCTGAGTACTAAATCTTAAAAATAAGTTAGATTATGAGTTACTTTATTAATTACATTCAGCAGCTGCTAATGAAGTGACTGTATAAAGTAACTGGAAAATATAACTGTATAAAGTAACTAGTGAAGTAACTTTTTAAAGTTACTTTGACAAAACTGGTTAATTTAGACCTTCGTCTTCAGTTCTGTAAGATCCCAAGCTATTGAGCCGGGGTATTCAACTGATTCCATAAAGGGCTGAGAGGGTGCAGGTTTTCTTTGCAACCACCCAATGGGCTCAGGATCTATATAGGACCCTCCTCCTCCTTCTCCTCCTCCATAACCTGTGTTGGATAGAATACAGTCCACCGAGTTAATTCACCAACTTTGCACTTGCCCTTTCATTTTGAAGATATCTCTATAGCAGGGGTATTCAACTGATTCCAGAAAGGGCAGAGTGGGTGCAGATTTTCTTTGCAACTACAGATTAACATCATTTTGAGCAGATGGAATCAGTTAATCAGTGAAATCATTTGGAAGTGGATGGTTGCAAAGAAAACCTGCACTCCCTCGGCCCTTTCTGGAATCACTTTCTAGAAACCCTGCTATAGAGATATCTTCAAAATAAAAAAAATTTCAATCAAAGTTGGTGAACAAACTCAGTGAACTGTATTCTACATAACACGGGTCATGTCAAATTCATAGGTTTCAGGATGAGAAGAAGAATAAGGAGTAGTAAGTCAGTCCTATATAGGCCCTGAGGTCCATTGGTGCCACTGCTAATCCCTGGATTTCATGGATTACTTTCCCAGCCACGGCTGGTACCTACTTACAACTGGGTAGAGTGAGACAATGCAGATGAAGTGTCTACAGCAGAGGTCTCAAACGCATTAAGGGCCAAGACGGTGCAGGTTTTCTTTACAACCACCAACTCCACCAGGTGATCTCACTGACTAACATCACTTAGAGCAGATGGAATCAGTTAGTCAGCTGGGAAAGTTAATGAATGCTCAAAGAACACCTAATTGGAAACATGCGAGTGTCCTGATTGGGTATAAAAGAAGCATCCCCAAAAGGCTCAGCCATTCACAAGCAAAGATGGGGCAAGGATCACCACTTTGTGAACAACTGCATGAAAAAAAATAGTCCAACAGTTTAAAAACAATGTTTCTCAATGTTCAATTGCAAGGAATTTAGGGATTCCATCATCTACAGTCCATAATATAATCAGAAGATTCAGAGAATCTGGAGAACTTTCTACACGTAAGCGGCAAGGCCGAAAGCCAACATTGAATGCTCGTGACCTTTGATCCCTCAGGCGGCACTGCATTAAAAACTGACATCATTGTGTAAAGGATCTTACCGCGTGGGCTTTGGAACACTTCAGAAAACCATTGTCAGTTAACACAGTTTGTCGCTACATCTACAAGTGGTCTAACAACAGATGGAATCAGTTAGTCAGTGAGATCACCTGGTGGAGTTGGTGGTATTAAAGAAAACGTGCACCCTCTTGGCCTTTTCTGGAATCAGTTTGAGATGTCTGGTCTACACGTCGATATATGAGGTCTGTCAATAAAGTATAGGTCCTTTTTATTTTTTTCAAAAAATATATGGATTTCATTCATATGTTTTTACATCAGACATGCTTGAACCCTCGTGCGCATGCATGAGTTTTTCCACGCCTGTCGGTGACGTCATTCACCTGTGAGCACTCCTTGTGGGAGGAGTCGTCCAGCCCCTCGTCCGAATTCCTTTGTCTGAGAAGTTGCTGAGAGACTGGCGCTTTGTTTGATCAAACCTTTTTCTAAACCTGTGAGACACATCGAAGTGGACACGGTTTGAAAAATTAAGCTGGTTTTCAGTGAAAATTTTAATGGCTGATGAGAGATTTTGAGGTGATACTGTCGCTTTAAGGACTTCCCACGGTGCGAGACGTCGCGCAGCGCTCTCAGGCACCGTCGTCAGCCTGTTTCAAGCTGAAAACCTCCACGTTTCAGGCTCTATTGATCCAGGACGTCGTGAGAGAACAGAGAAGTTTCAGAAGAAGTCAGTTTCAGCATTTTATCCGGATATTCCACTGTTAAAGGAGATTTTTTTTAAATGAAAGACGTGCGGACGGATTGCAGCATCGGCTCGCAGCTGCTGCGATGCTCTGCCACAGGAAAAACACCTCTGTTGGAAGCCTTAAGGACAAGTTGGAACATGTCCAGCTGTTAAACAATTTCTCATATACTCACTCCACTGAAAGCCATCAAAAGCCGCCTGGATTTTACAAATGGTTATCAACATGGAGATGTTTTTCCTGTGCCGCCGCACCGTGCCGGCTGCGTCCCGATGCGCGGACCCGTCCGCACGTCTTTCATTAAAAAAATCTCCTTTAACAGTGGAATATCCGGATAAAATGCTGAAACCGACTTCTTCTGAAACTTCTCTGTTCTCTCACGACGTCCTGGATCAATAGAGCCTGAAATGTGGAGGTTTTAAGCTTGAAACAGGCTGATGACAGCGCCTGGGTCCGCTGCACGACGTCTCGCTCCGTGGGAAGTCCTTAAAGCGACAGTATCACCTCAAAATCTCTCATCAGCCGTTAAAATTTTCACTGAAAACCAGCTTAATTTTTCGAACTGTGTCCACTTCGATGTGTCTCACAGGTTTAGAAAAAATTTTGATCAAACAAAGCGCCAGTCTCTCAGCAACTTCTCAGACAAAGGAATTCCAACGAGGGGCTGGACGACTCCTCCCACAAGGAGTGCTCACAGGCGAATGACGTCACCGACAGGCGTGGAAAAACTCACGCATGCGCATGAGGGTTCATCATGTCTGACGTAAAAACATATGAATGAAATCCATATAGTTTTTGAAAAAAAGAAAAAGGACCTATACTTTATTGACAGTCCTCGTACCTTCTCCTCATCCTTTCTCCCACCATGTTTAAATCACAGGTCATCCTCCACTGTTCATTGCAGAATCTTTATGGGACTGTAATTCTGTGGACACCTTATTGGGAGGTTTAACGTGTATTTCTGGAATATACTGGAATTTTTCAACACAGTTTAAAGCAGCAATCATCTTGGCTTGTGTAAACTGGTGACCCACTGAAAATGTAACATAATGAACAAAGACTGAAATCAATTTATCTTGCACCTATTAGATTTACATAATTTAAAAATGAAATAAACTAAATTAACCGACTGTCTGATTTTAATCATCCATCCAAGGTGTTGAGGAGATGATGGTCTAGTGGTGGGCTTGAGACCAGAATACAGAAATAAGAGGGCGCTGAATTCTCAGGAGCAGTGAGATCTTTGTGTATTCAGTTAAGGGAGCAGCCAAATCATTTAAAGCATCTTGGTCACATGAGTGATGCAATTATATCAGATGAATCCATCACCAAGGAGGAGATATGGCACATTAGCAGTCAGAGGATGATGTTTTTGTCATAGTCCTTTCCATCACGCTCTGATTATGGTACCACTGTTTGGACTCCCACTTTGGATCGAAAAGAGGACTGACAAAAGTCTCCATGGCGACAGCGCAATCTCTAAATCATGCTGCGGCAGGCGCGTCTTCCCCTTCCCTCACTCCCCTTGTCCTTCCTTCTCTCCCGACCTCTTGCCTGTGCACAATCGCTCCTTTTTCTCCTCCGCTCCTCATCTCTCTGCTGCAGTTTTGAAAACCACTGTCCTGATCGACGTTATCGCCACTTTACTCTGCATATCACCTTCTGCTCCTAATGATCTCGGCTTTAATTAGTGAAGAAAAAAGTGTAATGGAGAAGAACTGAAGCTCAATTAACATTCAAACAACGTTTGAACGCTGTGGAGCAGACAGGGTGATGATGATGCACGCTGGGAGCACATGCATGTTGGCGAGGCGTCGTCTGAACCGAGATGTGTTGTGCAGTACCTTCAGCATCCTTAGACATGTACAGGGAGAGCTTGGAACCATAGGGGATCCGTATAGAATCTGAAGCAGGGAAGAAAGAGAAGATTAACACACACACACACACACACACACACACACACACACACACACACACACACACACACACACACACACACACACACACACACACACACACACAGTTATATTTCAGTTCACAGACACAAAAATCATGCTTACAATAGCTCCATTATATAGGAATCAACCTGTAAGTTGGTCCATAAGGCTCCTCTAAACTGGCTGATGGATTTCAATAAAACTTCACAAAATGACACAACACCATACAAAGATGTGCATGAAGGAAAATAATTTCAGCCTGACATCGTCAACGAGAGATAACTGAACTTTTGTTGTTTTTTTGTCATTCAAATTCTCCAGCAGGCATTTTCTTTTTAAGCCTGTGCACGCGTCTCCACTGCAGGGATGGCCATGGGCCTCAGGGCTGTTTTGGTGGCAAAAAGGGGCCTACACAGAATTGGACAGGTGGTTATGGCCCGGTCACACGGCGTTAGCTGAACGAAGAAAAAAAAGTCCCAAAGTCACAAATCGTCGAGAAAAAGTGGACGAATGAGCCGGCACGTCTCCCATCACCGAAAAGCCTGCGAGTGCAGAGCGCATAAAAGACCGAAATGAAACCGAAACTATCAAAAGAAAAACGAAGCGAACTGCGATCTTGACGCTTATAAACAAAATCAAAATGAATCGCCAGTGTGTGATCATTTCTGCAGTGAGTCTGTGCTGTCCACAGTCACCTGCGGCAGCGTTGTCTTGACAATGTGCGCACACACACACACACACATACACACATATTAGCCAGAGACGTTGAAAGGCTGGAGAGACAGAGGCTAGAGGTTGGATGAAGTTGGATGACAATCAAATGGAACGCTGATGGTACGGGAACTACAGAACCGTCAAGACAAAAAGCAAAATGGAAGATGGACGAATTGAGGTTGTCGTTAGGACTCTTTCACATTTTTCAACAGTTTGAAAATTCTGAAGAAACGCCAGCGACAGAAATGAAGCTGGACGATGGTTAAATGACATCTTCGAAAGTCAACATAAGTCCAGATTTCTTGTTTCGTTTTGACTTTGGTGTCCTTCGTTAGTGCTGTGTGACCGGGGTTTTACATTGTTATGGCTCATTGGTGTATTTTTCAAGGCAAATAATGACTCACATATAATTGTTTCATGTTCTGTCAAATATGCGTTGTGCCATCTGTTTTGTGTTGTAGCCACCTGACTCAGTCTGATCTGCTTGAGGTTTCTTCTTGGAAGTTGTTGTCAGTGTGTTTGCTCATGGAGTGGGTAAAGTCTAGACCTTTCTTGTGTCTAGCGCTTTGAGATGACATATTATAAATCATTTGGGATTTTTGTGCATTGTGGTACTGCACTTTTTATTTTTGTCATTTATTCTTTTACTATTGGAGTTTATTTTGTTTTGTGCTTTGATCCCTAGGAAAGACTTTTAGAAATAGTCATTACAATTACTATTATTAAAAACAAATGTGACTTTTTTTAAGTTGCACTGTTGGACCTCCAAAACCACACTGAAAAAAGAACCATCTTAAAAAAGCATTCCAATTGGTAAAACCTGAATGAATTAAGTTGTTTGAACTTACGTTTGTAAGTTAACCTACAAACGCATGTTCAAACAACTTAATTCATTCAGGTTTTACAAATTGTAATGCTTTTCTAAGTTGGTTCAACTATTCTATTTTTTCAGTGTAGTAAAAAAACAATGTGACTTGTACTCTGGAAAATATGGAAAAATTGGACCTAACTGGGCTCCTCAATAGAAATGTTGAGCAGTTTCTTAATTCAGGTACTTAATCACAAAATGTTTACTGCTGTCGATATATTTCACATGGAAAGCAAAGTTTCCTCAAACCAGTTGAATTCGCTCAGTGCGACAAACAGCTGAACATCTCCTTTGAAAACAATAATTAGCCAAACAAGCCTAAAAGCATAAAGTCTCTCCTCGCCTAATTGCAGCCGCGACAGCTAAACCATTCCCCCTTTCAGCATTAATGGGACACGTAAGTAGCCACTGAAAAGGAGGAAAGCATTTGTGTCTCCACAGTTAGGACATTTTCATCAAAGTCTTTGTCCTTCCCTGCAGCAATCGCAATACCAGGGTGACTGCGTGACCCGTTACAGATTGAAATGTTACCTCCAACATCATCCATTGTTCTGCTGTCTCAAACCTATTTGGCATTTGCATCATTAATAACAATTGTGTCAAAAACGTGCCCCATTTCAAACGATTGCATCAATCAAGGTCAGTCACAGGGGGAGGGGATCCACTCAGCGGTCAGAAAGCCAGTGAAGAGAGGTAAAGTGGGAGGGGCTAATATTGATACTCAATTATCCATAAAAGCGTCTTCCGAGGACGCTTATTGTGCTGCTTGAATGGAAGTGGGGGTAAGGGGGTTTGGGTGGTATGTTGTGATTACAACGCTCTGTCTTTCTGTGATGGTGTTAAAACGTCTCACAAAGTGGAACGCTGTCTCTGCTAAACTGATATGTTTGCTTGGGTGGGTCCCCTAGTTTGTTTGTTTAGTAGCCTTTAAGCAAAAAAAAAAAAAAACTATAATGAATTGGTTTTCATGAGATTTGGTTAAAGTGCAGCCAGACTAAATTAAGTGAGAATCTGCAAGAGCAAATTCAATATGAGCTCTCAGAGCTGTGTGGCTCCGAAACCAGTAAAACTGCTGAATCTGATCTAGAATATTGCAGGTAATACAGTGCATCCGGAAAATATTCACAGCACTTTATTTTTCCACATTTTGTTATGTTACAGCCTTATTTCAAAATTGATTAATTTTTTTCCTCTAAATTCTATACACAATATCCCATAATGACAATGTGAAAAAAGTATTTTTTTTTGAAAATTTATTAAAAAGAAAATAACTAAGAAATCAAATGTACATACATAAGAATTCAAAGCCTTTGCTCAATACTTTGTTGATGCACAATAGCACCATGTTTTCTAATTAAATGCAACTTATGGATTGGTGTGACTTATATCCAGTGTTGCCACGGTTACTTTGAAAAAGTAATGAAATTACCGATTACTCCTTGATAAAGTAACTTAGTTACTTTACAGATTGCTCAGTTTTAAAAATAACTAAGTCAGATTACTAGTTACGTTATTAGTTACATTCCATAGCTGCAGACAACACCCCACCCCCTCAACGTGAAAATGATAACCAGTTTTGCCAAAACTCACTTTTAGTGCAGCGGCTAAGAGAATATTTAGAGCAAAATCGTGCAAATGGTGATACAAGCACCAAAGTTGGCACAAATACTCCTTAGACATTACTCTTTTGAACAAACCGACTGGCCACTTGAATTTTCAATAGGGGGCCAGGTAGGGGTCAATTGAAGAATTACATAGGGGCCGAAATAAAAAATGCTGAAATCATTTTTGAAAACTACACCACATTATTTGTCTGATCGTAAAGATTCCAAAAAGGTATAGTTTTGACTATCTATGCCTGAATGATCAGAGGTTATGGGGTAAAAACAGCAAAAATGGTGACAAATGTCAGTGTCAGTTTGTACAGTTGTCAAAAGTTAAAGTTGCTCTAATTTTGGTAAAAAGTGATGCAAATTATTGGTTGAGCTAATAGGATTAATAAATGGAATAGTTTTGATTGTGTTGAATGTTTGATCTCCAAAGTAAAGGTCAAACAAGGTCAACATCCATTGGATTCTATGACATGTGACATATGTTACCCTGTAACATGATAACTAAGCATGATACATGGTGCAAACTATTCCTTTTTAAAACCCTGTTACCTCAACTAATAATTTGCATCATTTTTTTTACCAAAATTGGAGCAACTTTAACTTTGACCCTGTACAAACTGAAACTGACTTTTGTCACCATTTTTGCTGTTTTTACCCCATAACTCCTAATCATTCAGTCATAGATAGCCCAATCTATACCTTTTTAGAATCTTTACGATCAGACAAATAATGTGGTGTAGTTTTCAAAATGATTTCAGCATTTTTAATTTTGACCCCTGTGTAATTCTTCAATTGATCCCTACCTGGCCACCTACTGAAAATTCAAGTGGCCAGTCGGTTTGTTCAAAAGAGCAATGTCTAAGGAGTATCTGTGCCAACCTTGGTGCTTGTATCACCATTTGCACGACTGTTTCAGTTATCTGCTGCACTATTTACTGAAAGTGCATTTTTAACAGTAACGTAAACAATGTATGTCCTGACATTTTAAGATTAACGTAAATACTATTTTATGAAAGAAGTTTTTGTAAAACATGAAATTAAGTTAGTCTTTCTTGGCTTCAATGAACATAAAAAATAAATAAAGACCTCATATTTAACTGTTGACAGCACTGTAACGATAAAACTTACAATTTATAGTCTACATTGTTTATAAATGTAACAATTAAATTCTTTCTACCATTTTTCTAACATTTAAATTTTTTCTAAACATTTTAGTTGTTGAAATTATTATTATTATTAGTATTATTATTAGTAGTAGTAGTAGTAGCATGAAAAAATATCTTCAAAAGTGGACCTTTAATCTAAGGCTGTTGTGGGGGGCTGCATCCCTGCTCCTCACGCCCCCTTTCCCTTTGGATTTGCCTCTGTACAGCTGTAGGAGTTACAGTACACACAATTAATGAGCAAATGGTTTTATAAGCGTATAGTATTTTTCATATCTGTAAGCTATGCTAATAAATCATTATGAGAGATGTGTGCATTTAATGTGTCGCATTTAGAAAACTCTGAATGTTAAACTTAAACCTTGCAGCTCAGAAGAAAAGAGTTCTGCTGAGACAGGTTTATGCAAATGTTCTGCTGCTCTGTAGGACACGGGTCAAACAGGCCTGTAGGCAGCATTAACATTCAAAAACAATACCAAGCGCAACTATCAGCGCCGTCTTCTTCTTTTACCGCACAGGGCTTACCATCACCGAGGGGCGAGGGGAACATGGGCATCTCGTAACCGGTGGGTGTCTGAGGAGAACTCTGGGAGCTGGTGTCTCTCGAACTGCAGTTGGAGGCCGAGTTCACTGGAGCCGACGAAACAAAATAGATGTCTGACTGGGATGGAAAAGAGAAGGACGCATAGAGCGAATGAGATCAATACAGACAGAGAACATGCAGTGAAGAAATATTATGAGAAACAGGAGATACAAAATGAGGTACAGAGGAGGAGGAAAACCAGTAAAAACAGTGAGTTTGGAGTGGAGAAATCCTTTTTTATGTCAACTGCATTGCAGTTTTAAATGATCTCTGTGTATGAATTATGAGTGTGTTACTGCTATGTACCCATGCAGATTGCCAACCATATTTCCCACTGGCCTAATAAAGAGTGATTGAAACGCAAGAGCTGAGAAAGCTGTTTCTAAAAGGTGCACAGCGGGAAACGCCAGCATTTAAAGTGCTCTTGCTATCAAATAAGAGTCCAACTTTGCTGCTTAATTTCAAAAGCTAACCGGCCTTGCATCTACTAAAGCTCGAAGCTTCATCGGACTTACTTTGTTGGGAAAAAGCACAGTGGTCGGCACCGTTTATCTAATCAGCCAACAGCTAATTAGGTTAACTTTTTTATTCGTGGAATTGCTTTTCAGCTAATTTTGAAAACCATTAGTGGACTATTTAGCTTTCACTAGAGTTAGTTTGGCTAACTTTAGTCAGCTGACATTTTTAAAATAAAGTTTAAAGGCTAAAACGTTTGTAAATCTTAAAATCATACAACTTTGTTGTTAGTGAAGTTATATGCTACTGCAAAAAAACAAAACTGACACACTGCGCGAAGGCAACAAGCGTCACCTCGAGGAGACGGCGAAGCAGGAAGCCAAGCCAGAGTAAATGCAATAATTACATTATTCGAATTATTTTCCATGCGTACCTTTATTTCTTAATACTTCTTATTCATTTAACATTTTCTGTACTGCTAAAATGTTTGGGAACCTCCATGTTTACACTACAACATACAAAAATTACAGTTCTTTAGGTCTGTTTTTGAGGATGAGCAGTTAGCAGGTGCATTGGCTAAATGTTTTAGCAGTTTGTCAGTTTATTGTTATCACTGTTAGTGGGCTGGAGATTATCTAAGATAACACTGCCCACCAAAAAGCAGTATGTGGGCATACTGACCCGTGAAGAAGCCAGCTGCAGTTCTGGAACCACCGC
Organism: Thalassophryne amazonica; assembly: GCF_902500255.1. Classification (NCBI taxonomy): domain Eukaryota; kingdom Metazoa; phylum Chordata; class Actinopteri; order Batrachoidiformes; family Batrachoididae; genus Thalassophryne; species Thalassophryne amazonica. The sequence continues at coordinate 15,482,324 of NC_047119.1, forward strand.
CGTGTACACAAGGTTGCCATTGACCACCAGTCTGATCTCAATGGAGTCAGTAGTGAAAGCCAGAATGTAAGGGAATGCACAAACTGAAAACAAATCAAAGTTAAAAACAAACAACAACAAAGTTTAAGACAAAGTTTTAAATCATAGTGACAACAGAAACTGACCAAATGACCCTGATCAAAAGTTTACATACCCTGGTCATTTTAGCCTGATAACATGCACACAAATTGACACAAACGGGTTTGAATGGCTACAAAAGGTAACCATCCTCACCTGTGATCCGTTTGCTTGTAATGAGTGTGTGCAAGATCAGTGAGTTTCTGGGTTCCTGACAGACCCTTGCATCTTTCATCCAGTGCTGCACTGACATTTCTGGTTTCTGAATCATGGGGAAAGCAAAAGACTTGCCAAAGAAAAGGTAATTGATAAAGGATATAAAAAAGATATCCAAGGGACTGACAATGCCAATCAGCAGTGTTCAAACTCTAATTAAGAAGTGGAAAATGAGGGATTCTGTTGGAACCAAACCACGGTCAGGTAGACCAACAAAGATTTCAGTAACAACTGCCAGGAAAATTGCAAAGAAAAACTTCAGCTGAAATACAGGACTCTCTGAAAAAAGTGGTGTGGCTATTTTAAGATGCACAATAAGGAGGAACTTGTACAAAAATGGGCTGCATGGTTGAGTCACCACAAGAAAGCCATTACTACGCAAATGCAACAAAGTATCCTGCTTACAATATGCCAAACAGCACACAGAACAAAGCCATTTGGAGTGATGAGACCAAAATTTAACTTGTTGCCCACAACCATAAACATTACATCTGGAGAGGAGTCAACAAGGCCTATGATGAAAGGTACACCCTTCCTACTGTGAAGCATGGAGGTGGATCGCTGATGTTTTGGTGATGTGTGAGGAAACATGGTCAAAATTGATGGCAGGATGAATGCAGCATGTTGTCAGTAAATACTGGAGAAAAATTTGCACTCATCAGCCCAGAAGCTGCTTATGGGACGTACTTGGACGTTCCAACATGACAATGATCCAAAACACAAGGTCAAGTTGACCTGTCATTGGCTACAGCAGAATAAAGTGAAGTTTTTGGAGTGACCATCTCAGTCTCTTGACCTCAGTATCATTGAGCCACTCTGGGGAGATTTCAAACGTGCAGTTCATGCAACACAGCCCAGGAATTTACAGGAACTGAAGTCTTTTAACTTTACCATCAGAGAAAGTAAAGAGCCTCGTCCACAACTACCACAAAAGACTCCAAGCTGTCATTGATGTTAAAGGGGACAATACATGGTATGTATTAAAAAACGGGGTATGTAAACTTTTGATCTGGGTCATTTGGGTAGTTTCTGTTGTCATTATGATTTAAAAAGAGTAAACACAGTTTGACAATAAATGGCTTCACACAACCACTAACGATGACTGAAAAAAGTTTGTGTTATCATTCATATACTCTGAAAATGTGTCCCCCCCCCCCCCCCAAAAAAATCAAAAATTCTGCCAAGGTATGTAAATGTTTGAGCACAACTGTATGTATTGAAAACCCATATCTGGAGTCCAGTGTTCTTTTTGAGTCAGTCTGTGTTCTTTGTGACATTCCCATAGGGTCTGACAGTGTCTTCTCTGAGTTGAAAGGGGGCATGTCAAGTGGCCATTCCTGTCTATTTAAACCAAAAGGAAAATAAAGCTTTCTCAGGCTGTTTTCACACCAGCAAGTTTGAACAAAAGACTGCACCAAGGCTTTTTTGGGGGGAACATTTGTGTGTTGTAAATTCCAAGGACACTATAGTCTCAATCACACCAAATATGAAGGTTCACTTTACTTTATTTCCTTGTTGTCCTTGTTGCTGTTGTAATACCAGTCCCAATTTGCCAAAGAACGTCACTGTCCCTTGCCAACAGGAAAGAAGAGTGCCAATAATTGAGTGCACTGATTACATCGCCCCCTGGTGGGCCTTGACGGTACTGCACATCAGCTGTGAGATGTAAATCAAGTTTGGGAACATGTACTGGTGCTGCACCTTGCCACATCCACAATACCACAGAACCACCTTGGGTCATGGACTTCAGTCGCCGAGGCTGACAACTGGTCCATCCAAACATCTCCAAAATAACCATGTATTTGCTGTAGTTGGGTGAACATCCTCTTGGCCTTCTCCAGCCATAGGCGATTTTCAACACTTAGCCACCTTCACGCCGGATCATGCACAGAGAAACCATTTTGGCCATGTGGCCAAAATGTCAAAGGTGACACTCTCTCACAATGCAAGTGATACGCCTCATCTTAGTCTTCCTCAGTAACCACAAGTTTGAAAACAAAGTCATTCCAGTGATTCCCAAGGATCCTCCTGCAAAGACAGGCACCTCTCGATCTCAAAGGCCCAAGAAAACATAGACGTGAATGTCACTGCTGAGATAAGTGAATCTTTCTCTACAAGTTCAAGACTTTTACCACACACAGATACACTTCTGAATGCTGAATCCAGGAAGCCCCTGAAATGCAGGATCTTAGTCTTGATCCAGGACAATCAGAAACCCAGACATTCCGATTCCTCACTCAACTTCTTAAGCGCTGCAATCAGACTATCCAATAATTCTGCAAAAATCACAGCATTGTCTGCAAAGTCAAGGTCAATAAATCTTTCCTCACCAACAAAAGCACTTAAGTCACTGGTTTCCGCAAGCCAACTGAACCCTACCCTTCAAGAAGTCATTAAAATAAATACAAATCTCTGACTCGCAATTTTGTAGCAAAGTTTAAAATAACCCCAAAATATGTGTCATTATTCTTAATGTCCTCTGACCTTACTTTAACAGTATATAAGGAAACACCTCACCTTCATCTCAAAAAGGTTTTGGGTGTCAGCGGAAAATTTTAAAATTTCAAATGCCTTTGGCATTCCCAGTTTTGGGAATGGCTGATCTAGGTAGTCATTCTGTTTGACGCAGAGCAGGAACAAACAGAAAACCTGCAGGATAGGTGGTACATGAGGACCAGGTTTGAGAACCACTGCCCTAGTGCAGTGATTCCTGATCCTAGTTCTTAGGGATCCCCTAACCTGCATGTTTTATCCCTACATCCTCTGGCAAAAGCTGATTCATTCATTCATTCATTCATTCATTCATTCATTCATTCATTCATTCATTCATTCATTCATTCATTCATTCATGTGTGCTCATCCAATCAAGTATCTCAAGTGATTGAGTAAAACAGCCTTTTGCAGAGCAGTGAGAGAGGAAAAATGTGCAGGTTAGGACTCTCTGAGGACTAGGGTTGGGAACCACTGGCTTAGCGTATGGTACAAGAGTACTGACAGGAAATGTAGGTGGGTGACATTTGATCTCAAGTTTCATGGTCCTGAAAAGCATAGAAAATGTCAGCAATTTCACCTTGACAAGTGCAATTTTGTCAGCACTGTAACTGCCAGATGGAACACCGGAGCATTTTTTTTTTAAATTTCTTTTGGATGGATGGGAGGTTGGGGGTGGTGGGAATAAAATGTATCATGGTTTGGATGAGTGAAGTTCTTATCTGCCTATGTTGCTGCGCTTCTTTGGGTTTAAACAACCAACCACAAATCACTGTTTTTTTATGACTTCATAACTTTTGCAAAATTATCCAGTGCTTGAGACAAGTGTGCACATAAAACACAAATGAAATGTGGTATTATGAGCCAATCAAATGTTGGTAAATTGTTTTAATTAAATGACCAACAAAACCCGAGGGTAGGTGGGTCAGTCTGCACCAATCACAACTTTGAAGGTCAGGGGTTTTTTTTTCTCTTTTGTCTATTTCATATTTATTCACACAGCAGAAGTGTGTTATTTACATATTGGCTACACAGTGTGTATGTCTGTATGTGAAATGACACATTATAAGACGCACATCATCCTCAAGCAACAACCTGCTGATAGCCACAGGGTGAGTGTTACAGGTTCAATAATGAATTGTGCTCTGGTTTTCGCTTCCCTTGCAACAACTAATAACAAACACACCATGCATGCACGACACACGTGTGCGCACAAAGATGCCAAAAAATAAGTACATATACCAATTGGATGCTTGCACCTACGCCATGTGTTACCATAGTGACAACAAGCTGTGACCAATGTGAGCAAATTTGACAGGGTAGGGCACTGCTGTCATGGCAACATACCAATGGCATTGGGCATCTGGTTCCAGCTGAAATTAAAGTCAGAAGAGGTGCTGGACTGGATCATCGGGGTGGAGCCGTTGAAAGGACAAACTTTTTTATAGTAGCAAATATCTGGAAAAGAAACCCGACAAAGATGAATATTCAAAACAATTAGCTTTTTTCTCATGTCTCCCAATATAAGATGCATGTACTGTAAGAAAAAAAAATATTACTCTTAATATTCTGGAGCAGTCTAATCCGTGGGTTGATTTTTATTCCAGAAGCGCAGCGGCAAAGAACAGATTATTAAAGAAACAGTTCAACCATGACACCAAAATTTATTTTCAAGGAATCAGTGAAAATGTCCAATAAATTTATCAATATTTTTCTTCAGTTTAACAATGCCAAATCACAGTATTGAGAAAGCTCAGAGCAACACGCTGAAAAGATTTCAGATTAGATAAATACACAAGATCGTCCCCCCATTTCACGATCATTTAGAATTCATTGCATAGAGGCGACCAATAAGATGAACATTGCATTTTCATTAAAACAATTTCCACATATTCTCTATTGGGGACAGGTCAGGATTGCAGGTATGCCAATCCAGTATCCGTACCCTCTTCTTCCACAGTCATGCCTTTGTAATGTGCGCAGAATGTGGTTTTGCAGTGTCTTGAAAAATGCATGGACCTCCCTGGAAAACATATCATCTTGAAGGCTGCCCATGCTGCTCTAAAATCTCAGTTAACATTTCTGCATTAATGATGCCATCATAGATGTGTAAATTACATTTGCCAAGTGCAGTGACAAAGCCCCATACCATGACAGACCCTGACTTTTGCACTTGTTGCTGATAATAGTCTGGAAGGTCATTTGTAGCATTAGACCAGAGGACATTTCTTCAAAAAAAAAAAAAGAAAAAAAAAAAAAAGATCTGGAATACTGATTTGTCTGACCACAATACATGTTTCCACTGTGTGATGGTCCAACCCTGATGCCTTAGAGGCCAGAGACATTGACACCTCCTCTGGACAAGGTAATCGTAACGCTTTGTTTTTACATAGTAAAATTTTAAGCACCATTTATGAATGAAACTCTGTATTGCAGGGTTTGACAAAGGTTTCTCAAGGTAACCCCTTGACTATGTGGTTATATCAGCTATTGACGAGTGACTGTTCCTGATGTGCAGCTAAGGCTTGCACCCTTGCCTTTTACACAGTGTAATTCCTCCAGATTCCTTCAATTATTTCATGATATGCACTGTAGAGGAGAAATATGCAAATCCCTTCCATCTTTCTTTGTTTGATGCATTTAAAAAATTCTTCACACATTTGCTGACAAACTTTTAGATCCTCAGGCCATCTTTGCTTTTCAAAGACTCAGCCTTTTGCTTATATTGCTTTTGCATCAAATCATGATTACAATCACCTGTTGACATCACCTGTTTGAATACTTTTTTTTTTTTACAGCATTACTGGGTCTAAATTACTCCTGTTCTAATGTTTTGTTTTGATTTTTAATGCGTTGCAGGCCTAAATGCAGGAATAAGTCAAAGTAAATGTACGATTCACTGCAGGTTTTTCAGTTGTATTTTCCTTACGTCCAAACTTTTTCTGATTTGGGGTTCTAGATTACTAGCTCAAAAATTACTTGATAAGAGGAGAAAAACAGATTTTAAACTCACAATTGTAACACAATAGCAGTCCTGCCTCTCCATCTTCGTACACATCAATGGCTGCTACAAAATTTACCTGCAGGCAAACACAAGTCATGTTAGGGGAATGTTCATATCAGATCTAAATGTTAAATAAGCAAGATCACATTTATCCCATGATGTCACAACATGCTTTCTATGTAAGCACTCTATGTTTGTCACTCTTATTAGAAGAAAAACATCAAAGGGGAAGTGATTCACACAGAAGATGGTTTATTCGAACAGCTGTTCATTCATGTTCCCTCCCCCGGCCGGTTGTGTGTGAATGACAACATGTTGATTCAGCGGAGCCACTGGAGGTTTCTGGTATGGGCAATGTGGGCTGTGGCCCGGGGCGGCATTTATGGGGGGAGGGGGGCAGTACCGTGGGCACGATCACTTAAAAAAAAAATCTCCACAGCAAAATGTCGCTGTGCACAGAACTGTCAAATTGGCGCCCTCTGCAGGTGTCTGCTGGCGCCCCTGTTTGCCGTCTGAGAGAAGCAGAAGGTGGAAGGAAGGAAGGGGAGGGGCGCGCAGGCAGGCTTGGGGAGTAACGGAATACATGTAACGGCGTTACGTAATTGGGATACAAAAAAGGTAACTGTATTCCACTACAGTTACAGAAAAAAAAGACATATTCAGATTACAGGTATATTTTAGTAAAAATGGGGATTAGTTCGCAGGATTACAATTTTAATGCATTTTATGATATTATCTGTATATATTTTTTTCTTTGAAATGAAAACGTGGACAGCATGACGCCTCCTAACCGGGCAAAATATTGATGAAGTTCCCGGATGTTAATACGTTTTCAATGGAGATTCGCGACTGAACACACTCAGAAAAATACGTGTTCAAAAATGCCATTTTGACCTGGATACCGAGCCAGTAAAATTAAATTACATTAAATTATGTCAGGAAAGTATTAAACTTACTCTGACACACACACATTCCCAAATATTAGTGTTGAAAGTGACATGGAGCTGCACTGTTCAAGCTGCTGAGCTGAGGCGTCTGCAGCTGCTGTTCAGTGCAGCTCCTAAAACCATTACAATACATTTATATACACAATTATCCTTTATTGACAGAGTTTCATTCATGAAGTCAGTGGTGTGGCTACACACCTCTAAGTGTGGGTGTGACTGTGAGTGGCACAGCGCGGGTCATTATAATCTTATTATTTTAAGGTGCAAATTAAAAAAAATTAATCCCCAGTCTTGTCGAACAATTTTAATCACTAACGACAAGTATTTTAACTAGACATTGGTCTAGCAGTGGAAAATATCAACTCGACATAAGTGAAGAGTTAATGATCCGTGTCATCGGGCGACACAGGTATGGCAGGAGACATACAGCTGTTTATCATCCAAATATCACGGACAAAGTGACAAGAAGAACCAAAACCACTTACTTATGGAAGGAAATACTGTCTCCCCTGTTCCTCCGTTTGTGGCTTTGCCAACATGTGCAGCTTTCCAGCATATTCCACCTGTTTCTTGAACTTCTATGCACGCAAATCACTAACTTGCCCGGAATTAAAATGGCGACCACGCCTCCTTACTGACATTATTTACTTAATGGTTTTCATTATGCTGTTGTTCTTATTTTGAAAGTTCAATAAGTGGACTGATATGTTAAACATGGTGCGAATGCTATGTGAAAGACTAAAGTAAGATCATTTTATGTTTACTGAACAAGTAGTAGACTTTTTTTTTTGTTTTGTATATTGTTCTGCAAGCCGCTTTTAATTACAAATTCTTCCGCACATGCCTGAGTTTTCATTATCCTTCATTTGTTTGGCATTTTTTGTAGCAGGTGAACACTGGGTGTGTTTAAAACAATATTGTGGTGCTCTTAATTCATAATGTGAAGTAAAACAGAGCATGCCATGTAAAAGAAACAGTTTTATTTTTGCTTAATAAACTGTACTATGTGGTCAAGATTATTTCTATTTAGTTTCTCTTGTCTGTATTAGCATATTTGATATTGGAGTAATCCAGAAGTAATTGAAAGTAATCAAATTACATTACTTTACTATTATGGTACTTGGATTACGTTACTGACTACATTTTTCAACAGGTACCTAGTAACTGTATCGGAATACATTTTTAAAGTAACCCTCCCAACCCTGCGCGCAGGGGACAGTTCACTTCTGGGTTTCTCTGGTCGACTCCAGTCAATCGCAGGCTGAGTTCCAGTCGATCACACACACAGAGAGAGACGGCCGATTCTCCACTCCAGCGGCTTTTTTTTACTTCTTCAAAAAAGCGACTAGCGAGAAATCTAGCGACTTTCCCTGGTATTATTTGAGACTTATGTGAAAGCATAGTATTTTTTATTATATTTATTTTATTATTTTACACACTGCTAAATGGTATAAACTGGACTTTGTCAGAGGGATGCACTATTACTATTAATAATAATAATTGAGACATTGTGAGGTAATTTGGCTAGTTACAGGGAAATAAAATAATGAACTAGTGCAAACATAAATTTTTGTTATTTTTTTGGGTGGAGGAGGGAGAAATCTCAAATATTAAAGTAGAAATGTGTGGAAAATTAACACGCTTCAATAGAAGAATGACTCATGCTTGTAACAAAACTGTTCCAAGTTCAGTTATTATTTATATCCATCATTTGGGTTAACGTTGGGGCCTGTAATTAGCCTTGTATTTTTATATCTGTAAGTAGTTTCAAATACATTTGCCATTTGCTACAACTCTATTTTATGACAAAGCATAGTTTAACCAGTAATAACTAAAAGTGTGCCAAGCATCGAATTCGAGGCAGTAACCAAGGAGTTAATCGTTCCTCCCTGAAGGAGAGATCAATAAAGGGTCTAATGACAGATATTTAGCATGTAAGGGTGTGTTTATTCAAATTTACAATTCATGGATGTTTTGTATAATAGTTATATTGTAGTCTGTGGTCTTTTGATGTCAGTTTCTATGACAATTTCAGGGGCACTTCTAAAATATAAAAAATAATAATAGCATAATAAAAATGGGTGTTTGTGCAAAATTTTGTGGGTTTTTTTTTTTTTTTGGGAGGTGGGGGGCACTTGGAGGGGGTCTCACCCAGAAAGTAATTCAGTGTAGAACCGCCACTGAGTGGAGCCACCTGGCAATCAGAATGTGAATAAAACGACTAACTGGGCCCATTAGAAGCCTAAGGTCCACTCAGTGTCCTACAGGTGGGTGTATGTGCAGGCGCCTCTGTGCCTCACCCTGTTGGCGTCCGCGTGGTGGAGCCGGTAAGCGTCTCCAGTGCTCTCATTGATGAGGTCAAACTGATGTTTGTAGGCCACGCAGATCATGTTGTCATTTTCACCCGTCGGGCCGTCTACCAGTGCCATTACCATTGGAGGGTCGCACAGACAGATCTCCTGCAGGGAAAGTGACCAAATTTCATTTTTACATACAGTATATCGCCATTAAAATTACAAGTCAAGTCAATTCTGGGAGCCTGCACGAATGCTGTACTGTGCCGCATTCACAACACCACAGAATAAAATAGCTATCCATCTGCTGCAGCCAGGTAAACCGTGGACGTTCGCTTGGCTTTCTCCAGCTACTGGTCCTCAACACTCAGGCACATGGCCAAAATGTCGTAGCTGATGCTCCCTCACAATGCAAGTGATAGACCTCATCGGAGTCTCTCTCAGTAACCACTCATCTGACACAAAATCATCACGGTGGTACCCAAGGATCCTTCGAAGACACCTAGTAAGACATCCAGTTGTCACCTTATGTCACTGGTTAGTGTCCAAATCTCACAACCATACAGCAAAACAGGCAGCACCAGGATCCTAAAGACTTGGACCTTCATTCGCCTGCAAAGATATCGGTATCGCCAAACACCTCTGTCCAATGATCTCATGACTCCACAAGGTCTTCCCAGGTACCTCTTGATCTCAAAGGCTGAGGACCCAAAGACATGCATGCCACTGCCGAGATAAGTTCAACTCCTTTACCACATACAGATACACTTCTGATGGCTGAGTCCAGGAAGTTGTTAAAAGCCTGAATCTTAGTTTTGATCCAGGACCATCTCAAACCCAGATCACTCAGCTTCTCAAGTGCTGCAATCAGAGCATCCACTGATTCCACAAAAATCACAGCATAGTCTGCAAAGTCAAGGTCAGTAAACCTTTCCAAAGTCATATATCCCCTTTCTAACAGCCTTGAAATGTCACATTCGAGGTCATAACTGTGTAACTCAAACAATTTGGAGCCAATGTGGACTAAACACGGCTGAACGGTTGTATATTAATTGAGGATAAAAGAATTCAGTTTGTGGAAGAACCGATCAAATGTCAAGGCCACACAGAACCAAATATTATATGTGACACAATCACAAAGAGTTAATTTTCATTAATTGGTGTCAAACACACATAAGATGTCAATGTTGGAGTCTCTCAGCGCCCTTTTTGTTTGTTTTAAAATTAATAATGATTTTTAAAAACTTGATTAGTTTCTTTCATGAAATACAAATGTTGCAGTTGGAATAGGCATGTCGGGTATTATCAAATTAGATTGAATGTGACACACTAATGAAGAGCCCCCCCCCCCACACACACACACTCACATACGGCACTTTTATTAAAATCCTGTGGCGTCTAAACCAGCCAGTCTCACGTTTTTTTTTCGTCTTCCCATCACGAAATGATTAAAATTTTCGTGACAGGGTTTTTTTTTTTTTTAAAACTCACTATTACTAATCCTACTCCTTCCCCCCACCCTAACCATAACCACCCGACCCCCCGCTTCACTTTTAATTTCATGGAATGAGTTAGAATGAATTCGTGCTGCCGTGATGAAAATGAGGTGCTTTTTCACAAACCAATAGATTAACGTATATTTCGTGCTGCTGAATCATGACATGACGTGAGACTGGGTTGTCTAAACTTGTGGCGTGTATTACATTTCACTTTAACCCTCTGGGGTCCGAGGGCATTTTTTGGACAGTTCACTCGCCTGGCATAAATGTTTTTTTATTGCTATTAACAGCTCTCCCTGCATCCCACAATCAAGTTTTATATCTCTTTTTTTCCAGGACAACCTGTTTTTTCATAATATATATGCTGTTGTTGTGTTTTATAAGTGTAATAAAGGTTTAGAATAAAAAAAACAAGGGAAAAAGTAAAGCAAAAAATAATTTTCCACACACATTTATTCAAAACACTATAATAAACAACTGTTTTAACACTTTATAAAGGTAATTTGAGGTCTTGTGTGAAAGACTGTACAACAAAAAAGTTCCAACAATAAACACAAATGCACATTTTGAACAATATCTACAAAATGGTCTATGCATTTATGCTCCAGTCTGAGGAGTAGCCCCTCCCCCTCACCCCATTGATATGGTAAACAGTGATTTACCGGAAAATTAAGAAGGTGGAGGCAGCAATAATTGGGCCGTCCAGGCTGCCCCACATGATTGATTCGATTGGGAAGGCAGTGGCTGCGCAGTCGGCGGGTGTTAACCGCACGCTGGAAAACATCTCGGGCAGGATTGCAGCTCTGGAAAACCACTTTGACCGTCAGTAATGACCACATCCTACATTCAGATGTATTGAGAGCCACTCTGTTCTCAGAACTGTGGAATCTTTCAGGCGTCTGCTAATCTGGATATTCATTTGGCTTCCCCAAACACAGCTGCACTTCAAGGCCACTGTGATAAAATCCTCCTCAAGAAGATCAACACTTAAGCCTCGCTACCTGGTCATCCCCCTCCCCTCAGCTTCTCCAGCTCTGACATTGACTGTGGACAGTGGACTGCTCAGGGCTGAGCCCCTCCCCCTTCCAGGATTGTCGGACAAGGCCGTTGATGGCACCTCATAGGCTACCTCCAGAATGTTCTGATAAACTGGACTTTCAAATCTCGGTTGTCGTCCTGCGTCCTTGTTTGTCTGTGTGATTATTGTTTTTCTGTGCTGATGGGGTTTTTTTTCCTCATTGCTGCTGTGTAACGCAGTGGCTATGAGGGTTTTTTTTCTCTTCCTTACCTCGTGTGTGCTTTTTTATATGTGTTTATGTACTGGGCCGGCTTATGTGTGTTGTGTGTCATGTGTGTGTCGTTTGTTATGGGTCGGTCTTGGTTTGCTCAGCCCTGCTGTTGACCAAGGCAGGGATGTACATCTGGAGCTGGTCCCCGGGCGCCTAATGGTGACTTCTGCTCCTAACTGGCAATTAGGATGGGTTAAATGCAGTAGACACATTTCACTGTGCAGGGAACATGTTCCTTTGTGCAGATGACAATAAAATTCTTTTGAATCCTTTGAATCCTTTGAAACTAGTGGAGCCATCCTGATAGTTACAGACTCTGACCACGTGAGATTGTCATGCGAGGCTCTCCGTCTGCTTTCACTTTCACTGTGCGTAATGGCGCGGGGCGCACTGGAGGAGTTAGGGGCCTATTCAAACGGGCCAACTAGTAAGATATCACTCCTGAACACGATCTTTGGTTTATTATGTGAGTTTAATCTGTCCTACGATTGGATTTTGGAAAACCATGTGACGGTGAAACAATTCCGATTAGACACTCACATTGCGCACGTCATCACACAGCTTCTATGAGGAGTACAAAGATGGCCGACAGTGGATCGAAAGCCCGTGGAGTTAACTTTTCAGCAAAAAAAAAAAAAAAAAAAAGAAAGAAAAAAACAGAAGTTTCTATCTCATATCATTAAAAAGTTATTTATAATTTAATATAGCTTGGTCCCACTCGTCATATACGACGGCGTCGGCCCCTGAAGGTGAATAAATACCCTTCTCGTTTCTAAATTGACTTTTCCCATACCCGTATATACTGAAACTCCTCCACCGGTGACTCTGTCCCCGTGGCGATGGCGCTGAAGCCTTCAAACCATGGATGTTTCCTGGTAATGAGGAGCAGTTTGTTCCTGATGGCCGCCACTATCCTCAGCTCTGAGCCGTGGTGAGTGTTGATAGAGTACAAATGGCAGCCTGGAAGAAAAAGACAAGGGTAACGTGTGCTGCAGGTGCTGCACCCTGACATCATTCAGCACATCACCGTAACAACCACACCAAGGTTAAAGGTAAAGCCTGAGCATCACTGTGTGTTACCTTTCGTTTTCTCCAGCTTGTTCTCTCGGCTGTCGCACTTGTTTCTGACGAGCTGCCTCTCTTCCAGGCCTCGTTTGAGCGTGCTGAGTCTGAACACGTAGAGCCGAGCGTCCTTACCTTGAAAGATAAAAACTTTTTTTTTTAAACACTTAATTTGTCCTCTCTTTTTAGCAGCCTCCCACAGCCACAACAAAGGTGGCGTGCTGCCGAGAGATTACTTGAAGGCTTATTAAGGCTTGCATTTAGAAGTGTTATCAGAGCCCACGTACACAGTCGTGTCAAACATTTTCACTGCTGTTACACAACCGCCATCAAAACCAAGTTCACACCATTTGTCACATTAACTTACCGGCACTTTGTTACACACTCATGTGCATGAAGTACACAACAAAGCACACACTTATTTGTTAGTTCGCAGCGAGCTTTTGCACAACCTGACACTAACTGCCATATCTGCACAGATAATTTATTCACCAAACATTATTTGATTGTTTTTAATCTTTGATGTTTATTTCTTTCAGCTATATTGTTTCTTAGGGAGTGCGACTCAAAGTTCATTATAATATTGTTGGATCCCTTCAATCAATCAATCAATTTTATTTATATAGCACCAAATCACAACAAACAGTTGCCCCAAGGCGCTTTATATTGTAAGGCAAGGCCATACAATAATTACGTAAAAACCCCAATGGTCAAAACGACCCCCTGTGAGCAAGCACTTGGCGACAGTGGGAAGGAAAAACTCCCTTTTAACAGGAAGAAACCTCCAGCAGAACCAGGCTCAGGGAGGGGCAGTCTTCTGCTGGGACTGGTTGGGGCTGAGGGAGAGAACCAGGAAAAAGACATGCTGTGGAGGGGAGCAGAGATCAATCACTAATGATTAAATGCAGAGTGGTGCATACAGAGCAAAAAGAGAAAGAAACACTCAGTGCATCATGGGAACCCCCCAGCAGTCTAAGTCTATAGCAGCATAACTAAGGGATGGTTCAGGGTCACCTGATCCAGCCCTAACTATAAGCTTTAGCAAAAGGAAAGTTTTAAGCCTAATCTTAAAAGTAGAGAGGGTGTCTGTCTCCCTGATCCGAATTGGGAGCTGGTTCCACAGGAGAGGAGCCTGAAAGCTGAAGGCTCTGCCTCCCATTCTACTCTTACAAACCCTAGGAACTACAAGTAAGCCTGCAGTCTGAGAGCGAAGCGCTCTATTGGGGTGATATGGTACTATGAGGTCCCTAAGATAAGATGGGACCTGATTATTCAAAACCTTATAAGTAAGAAGAAGAATTTTAAATTCTATTCTAGAATTAACAGGAAGCCAATGAAGAGAGGCCAATATGGGTGAGATATGCTCTCTCCTTCTAGTCCCCGTCAGTACTCTAGCTGCAGCATTTTGAATTAACTGAAGGCTTTTCAGGGAACTTTTAGGACAACCTGATAATAATGAATTACAATAGTCCAGCCTAGAGGAAATAAATGCATGAATTAGTTTTTCAGCATCACTCTGAGACAAGACCTTTCTAATTTTAGAGATATTGCGTAAATGCAAAAAAGCAGTCTTACATATTTGTTTAATATGCGCTTTGAATGACATATCCTGATCAAAAATGACTCCAAGATTTCTCACAGTATTACTAGAGGTCAGGGTAATGCCATCCAGAGTAAGGATCTGGTTAGACACCATGTTTCTAAGATTTGTGGGGCCAAGTACAATAACTTCAGTTTTATCTGAGTTTAAAAGCAGGAAATTAGAGGTCATCCATGTCCTTATGTCTGTAAGACAATCCTGCACTTTAACTAATTGGTGTGTGTCCTCTGGCTTCATGGATAGATAAAGCTGGGTATCATCTGCGTAACAATGAAAATTTAAGCAATGCCGTCTAATAATACTGCCTAAGGGAAGCATGTATAAAGTGAATAAAATTGGTCCTAGCACAGAACCTTGTGGAACTCCATAATTAACCTTAGTCTGTGAAGAAGATTCCCCATTTACATGAACAAATTGTAATCTATTAGATAAATATGATTCAAACCACCGCAGCACAGTGCCTTTAATACCTATGGTATGCTCTAATCTCTGTAATAAAATTTTATGGTCAACAATATCAAAAGCAGCACTGAGGTCTAACAGAACAAGCACAGAGATGAGTCCACTGTCTGAGGCCATAAGAAGATCATTTGTAACCTTCACTAATGCTGTTTCTGTACTATGATGAATTCTAAAACCTGACTGAAACTCTTCAAATAGACCATTCCTCTGCAGATGATCAGTTAGCTGTTTTACAACTACCCTTTCAAGAATTTTTGAGAGAAAAGGAAGGTTGGAGATTGGCCTATAATTAGCTAAGATAGCTGGGTCAAGTGATGGCTTTTTAAGTAATGGTTTAATTACTGCCACCTTAAAAGCCTGTGGTACATAGCCAACTAATAAAGATAGATTGATCATATTTAAGATCGAAGCATTAAATAATGGTAGGGCTTCCTTGAGCAGCCTGGTAGGAATGGGGTCTAATAGACATGTTGATGGTTTGGATGAAGTAACTAATGAAAATAACTCAGACAGAACAATCGGAGAGAAAGAGTCTAACCAAATACCGGCATCACTGAAAGCAGCCAAAGATAACGATACGTCTTTGGGATGGTTATGAGTAATTTTTTCTCTAATAGTTAAAATTTTATTAGCAAAGAAAGTCATGAAGTCATTACTAGTTAAAGTTAAAGGAATACTCGGCTCAATAGAGCTCTGACTCTTTGTCAGCCTGGCTACAGTGCTGAAAAGAAACCTGGGGTTGTTCTTATTTTCGTCAATTAGTGATGAGTAGTAAGATGTCCTAGCTTTACGGAGGGCTTTTTTTATAGAGCAACAGACTCTTTTTCCAGGCTAAGTGACGATCTTCTAAATTAGTGAGACGCCATTTCCTCTCCAACTTACGGGTTATCTGCTTTAAGCTGCGAGTTTGTGAGTTATACCACGGAGTCAGGCACTTCTGATTTAAAGTTCTCTTTTTCAGAGGAGCTACAGCATCCAAAGTTGTCTTCAATGAGGATGTAAAACTATTGACGAGATACTCTATCTCACTTACAGAGTTTAGGTAGCTACTCTGCACTGTGTTGGTATATGGCATTAGGGAATATAAAGAAGGAAACATATCCTTAAACCTAGTTACAGCGCTTTCTGAAAGACTTCTAGTGTAATGAAACTTATTCCCCACTGCTGGGTAGTCCATCAGAGTAAATGTAAATGTTATTAAGAAATGATCAGACAGAAGGGAGTTTTCAGGGAATACTGTTAAGTCTTCAATTTCCATACCATAAGTCAGAACAAGATCTAAGATATGATTAAAGTGGTGGGTGGACTCATTTACATTTTGAGCAAAGCCAACTGAGTCTAATAATAGATTAAATGCAGTGTTGAGGCTGTCATTCTCAGCATCTGTGTGGATGTTAAAATCGCCCACTATAATTATCTTATCTGAGCTAAGCACTAAGTCAGACAAAAGTTCTGAAAATTCACAAAGAAACTCACAGTAACGACCAGGAGGACGATAGATAACAAATAAAACTGGATTTTGGGACTTCCAATTTGGATGGACAAGACTAAGAGTCAAGCTTTCAAATAAATTAAAGCTCTGTCTGGGTTTGTGATTAATTAATAAGCTGGAATGGAAGATTGCTGCTAATCCTCCGCCTTGGCCCGTGCTACGAGCGTTCTGGCAGTTAGTGTGACTCGGGGGTGTTGACTCATTTAAACTAACATATTCATCCTGCTGTAACCAGGTTTCTGTAAGGCAGAATACATCAATATGTTGATCAATTATTATATCATTTACTAACAGGGACTTAGAAGAGAGAGACCTAATGTTTAATATACCACATTTAACTGTTTAGTCTGTGGTGCAGTTGAAGGTGCTATATTATTTTTTCTTTTTGAATTTTTATGCTTAAATAGATTTTTGCTGGTTATTGGTAGTCTGGGAGCAGGCACCGTCTCTACGGGGATGGGGTAATGAGGGGATGGCAGGGGGAGAGAAGCTGCAGAGAGGTGTGTAAGACTACAACTCTGCTTCCTGGTCCCAACCCTGGATAGTCACGGTTTGGAGGATTTAAGAAATTTGGCCAGATTTCTAGAAATGAGAGCTGCTCCATCCAAAGTGGGATGGATGCCGTCTCTCCTAACAAGACCAGGTTTTCCATGGAAGCTTTGCCAATTATCTATGAAGCCCACCTCATTTTTTGGACACCACTCAGACAGCCAGCAATTCAAGGAGAACATGCGGCTAAACATGTCACTCCCGGTCCGATTGGGGAGGGGCCCAGAGAAAACTACAGAGTCCGACATTGTTTTTGCAAAGTTACACACCGATTCCATGTTAATTTTAGTGACCTCCGATTGGCGTAACCGGGTGTTTTTACTGCTGACGTGAATTACAATCTTACCAAATTTACACTTAGCCTTAGACAGCAGTTTCAAATTTCCTTCAATGTCGCCTGCTCTGGCCCCCGGAAGACAATTGACTATGGTTGCTGGTGTCGCTAACTTCACATTTCTCAAAACAGAGTCGCCAATAACCAGAGTTTGTTCCTCGGCGGGTGTGTCGCCGAGTGGGGAAAAACGGTTAGAAATGTGAACGGGTTGGCGGTGTACATGGGGCTTCTGTTTAGGACTACGCTTCCTCCTCACAGTCACCCAGTCGGCCTGCTTTCCCGGCTGCTCGGGATCTGCCAGAGGGAAACTAACTGCGGCTAAGCTACCTTGGTCCGCACCGACTACAGGGGCCTGGCTAGCTGTAGAATTTTCCACGGTGCGGAGCCGAGTCTCCAATTCGCCCAGCCTGGCCTCCAAAGCTACGAATAAGCTACACTTATTACAAGTACCATTACCGCTAAAGGAGGCCGAGGAATAACTAAACATTTCACACCCAGAGCAGAAAAGTGCGGGAGAGACAGGAGAAGCCGCCATGCTAAACCGGCTAAGAGCTAGTAGCTGCGCTAAGCTAGCGGATTCCTAAAAACACGCAAAGTGAATAATGTGTAAATAATTTAGAGGTGATTCAGCAGAGGGAGTGCTTTAGTTAAGGCACGTGAAGATAACACTGTGAAACAAATCGTTATCTAGGTAACTAGATCAATCTAACTGCACAGATTAAACAGCTAACAGATACAGCAAAACACCGCTGTGCTCCGGAACAGGAAGTGATACCATACCGCAGTGAGAGCCAACCACCAGTAGCATCTGCTGCATCAACAGCAGATCCCTTCAATATAATAACCATAAAGATTATCGTTTTATATGTTGTTTGCTTTATGATTGTTAAAGAACTTTAGGCCTGATTTACTGAGAGTGCTAAACTGCATGGACATTCCAAATTTCCCAAGGTTGTTGATTTTTTTGGAGTTGAGTAAATGTTTTGTGGGTGATTTACTAAGAATTATTGCGCACATGTCGGTGGCTGGTAACATGATGAAGAAAGCATAATGGAAATTTAATCAGCTACTTGCAGCTATGCGCAACATAACACAAACACGCACGTTTTAAATGAAAATGTAATTTAATGAACACTACTTGGGGTACCCTGTTAACCTGTTTTAGACATAAGTCAAATGCCAATCATTTTACTCAAAACAATTGCCCAACATTTGTTTTTGTAATGCTGATTTCTTCTAAATATAATAGTTAATGGGCTAAAGTTTGTCCAGCAGAACTATAAGAGGTGGACTCCCCAAACTAAGTGGAAATACTTGGTTAAATGACAAACACATTTGAAGTCCTTCATGCAGACTTCTGTTTTGCAATCAAATTTATAACAAAATTACACACAAAAGGTAGGTAACAGTAAATGTAAATATCACTCACTCTCTCACTCATCTTTAGCCGCTTAGTCCAATTAAGGGTTGCGGGGGGCTGCAGCCAATCCCAGCAGTCATAGAGCGTGAGGCGGGGTACACCCAGGACAGGACGCCAGTCTGTCACAGGGCCACAAACAGACAAACAAACACAGACACACCCACACACACACCTACAGACAATTTAAAGATTCCATTCCACCTAACCCGCATGTTTTTTGGATGTGGGATGAAACCGGAGCACCCGGAGGAAACCCACGCAAACATGGGGAGAACATGCAAACTCCACACAAAAAGGCCACAGGCGGGAATTGAACCCATGACCTTCTCGCTGTGAGGCAACAATGCTAACCACTAATCCACCGTGCTGCCCATGCAAATATCAATGAATCAAAATTGAGGTAATGGTGTATTTCACTGTTGTTACATTGCAATTTTAAAAAAATAAAATGAATGTATTCTGACAGGAAGGCAAACTAGATTGTACAGGACACTCAGGTGCTTAACAGTTGAGAACATAAAGTGGCTGAAGGAAGGGATTAAATAAACAGAGATAGCCAACACATATACAGGGCTGGAAATTTGAATCTGCTTGGTCATACCCACAGCCGGCTATTTTGGGGGTAATTTTCAGTTCAACTTTTTAAAAAAATGGTACCAGTTTGTTCCCCATGTCATGAGGATTCAGAATATATAGTTTTTAACGCTACATATTATATAGTTTGGGATTTTATCGCACATGGTACAACACTGTATGGTCTTACATAAATGGCTATTTTGAGGGTAATTTTCAGTTCAACTTTTAAAAAAATGGTACCAGTTTCTTCCCCATGTCATGAGGATTCAGAATACATATATATAGTTTTTAGGGATACATATTATAGTTTGGGAGTTTATCCCGGACAGACTGATGTATATAGATTTACCAAACCAAAAATGAAGGTGCCTTGAAAGTGGTTTGCCACGGGAGGTGCACAGTGTTTGGCACAAGTTCAACATCAGCACTACTTGTGTTAAACTGTCGATTTGTAAGCTGTGTCAGGAAAGATGACTTTAAGCTTGCTCTCAGCTTGTTTTCATCTTGGAGTATAATATGTGCCATGGGATTAATATACATGCTGTTGAATTAAACTGCACAGTTTTTGGTACCTTCCAGGAGTAAGTGAGGTCATGCCGGACTTTTCCATTGCAAATGGGGAGGTCCACGGAATGAACTCGGTGGTGAAGACGAGGGAATATATCTAAAAACAATCTTCAAATGCATGCTACGACGACGGGGTGCAGTTCACGCTGCTGTTAATATCTTCTCTTTGCTGTCACATAATCGTACAGGACTATATATAGAATGAGAGTAGTTTGTGTATGTTGTTATACACTCAACAAAAATATAAATGCAACACTTTTGGTTTTGCTCCCATTTTGTATGAGATGAACTCAAAGACCTAAATCTTTTTCCACATACACAATATCACCATTTCTCTCAAATATTGTTCACAAACCAGTCTAAATCTGTGATAGTGAGCACTTCTCCTTTGCTGAGATAATCCATCCCACCTCACAGGTGTGCCATATCAAGATGCTGATTAGACACCATGATTAGTGCACAGGTGTGCCTTAGACTGCCCACAATAAAAGGCCACTCTGAAAGGTGCAGTTTTATCACACAGCACAATGCCACAGATGTCGCAAGATTTGAGGGAGCGTGCAGTTGGCATGCTGACAGCAGGAATGTCAACCAGAGCTGTTGCTCGTGTACTGAATGTTCATGTCTCTACCATAAGCTGTCTCCAAAGGCGTTTCAGAGAATTTGGCAGTACATCCAACCAGCCTCACAACCGCAGACCACGTGTAACCACACCAGCCCAGGACCTCCACATCCAGCATGTTCACCTCCAAGATCGTCTGAGACCAGCCACTCGGACAGCTGCTGAAACAATCGGTTTGCATAACCAAAGAATTTCTGCATAAACTGTCAGAAGCCGTCTCAGGGAACCTGATCTGCATGCTCGTCATCCTCATCGGGGTCTCGACCTGATTCCAGTTCGTCATCGTAACCGACTTGAGTGGGCAAATGCTCACATTCGCTGGCGTTTGGCACGTTGGAGAGGTGTTCTCTTCATGGATGATGCGAAGGAGATGTGTTGCACTGCATGAGGCAAATGGTGGTCACACCAGATACTGACTGGTATCCCCCCCCAATAAAACAAAACTGCACCTTTCAGAGTGGCCTTTTATTGTGGGCAGTCTAAGGCACACCTGTGCACTAATCATGGTGTCTAATCAGCATCTTGATATGGCACACCTGTGAGGTGGGATGGATTATCTCAGCAAAGGAGAAGTGCTCACTATCACAGATTTCGACTGGTTTGTGAACAATATTTGAGGGAAATGGTGAGATTGTGTATGTGGAAAAAGTTTTAGATCTTTGAGTTCATCTCATACAAAATGGGAGCAAAACCAAAAGTGTTGCGTTTATATTTTTGTTGAGTATATGTAGGTGGCTGTCAACGGAGCTGTCCATGGTCCTGATCATAGGCTGTGACGCCAAATGTTGTCAGCTATCGTGTGCATCCATGAACAGAGGATGCACTGGACAGATGTGCACAGGGCTTTTTACTTACAATATTTTTTGCGTTAAAAAGGTTGTTTTCCTCTTTATTTCATTCAAAAGGATGTCATTAATTTTATTATTTTATCCAGTTCCACTGTTAAAATCTTACTTGCCGTAATTTTGTGAGCATTTTCCAATATCTTTAATTTAATCCTTTAATTGGTTACTTTGTTTCTTTTTCAAATGAGAACTATAGCCTAGTCTAATAGGTAATTTTTTTAAATATCATTTCTAATTTGTTCCCTCATTACATTTAGATGCTTCTCTTTTTCCTCACTAAAAATTACTTCTACATACACTGTGGCATGATCCGCTAAATCCATTACTGCCGTTTTACTGCTGACCACATTAAGTCATTTTGGAACATTAAGACATAATCTAGTCTAGAGTAATAATTGTGAGGATGAGAGAGAGAAAAAAAACTATAATCCCTTATTGTTGGATTTAGTTCCCTCCAAACATTGAGGAGTCCAATTTCTTTTATTACGGCTTTGAAGTTCTTAGTTGTTTTGTTCAACCCCACAATCTGTGGATTTGAAGAATCTTCTTATGGGTTATATCAAATATTCAAATCCTCCCCCCAAAACCAGAATGTCCTCTGCCTCTACAGTAATAAGTTCAAAGATGTGCTTATAGAATTTCCATTCTGATGCTGTCAAAACACCCTGTCGATAATCTTTATCAAATATATATCTCCCTTCCTTATCTTTATTTTCTTGGATACAATAAAAATTCAATCTATTTGAAATCAAGGTAACCACACTTCTCTTTGAGCTTTGTGAGCATGAAGAAGAAAACTGTTTAAATTTCCATTTCTTAAGTTTATCATGCTCTGCAATGCGGTAAATGAGTTTCCTGGAGTAAGACCATTTCTATTTCTTCTTTTTTTTATATTTTGTCATAATTTTACTCCTTTTGACAGGATTCCCCAAACTATTCACACTGTTAAGTTATGATTTTAATTGGCTGCATAATTTGTTATATGGAGTATGTCCCCATGTATACCGAGAATAGTAAAAACTACACCTCTGAGAACAATGACAAAAATAAAAATGAACATTAGAACAAAGTATAAAAAACAAAAATGAATGCCTAAATATAACGTAAGGATTTCCAAACAGGGCAGCATGGTGGCTTAGTGGTTAGCACTGTTGCCTCACAGCGAGAAGGTCATGGGTTCAATTCCCGTGGCCTTTCTGTGTGGAGTTTGCATGTTCTCCCCGTGTTTGCGTGGGTTTCCTCCGGGTGTTTCGGTTTCCTCCCACATCCAAAGACATGCGGGTTAGGTGGATTGGGATCTTTAAAATTGTCCTTAGGTGTGCATGTGGGTGTGTCTGTTTGTTTGTCTATTTGTGGCCCTGTGACAGACTGGCATCCTGTCCTGGGTGTACCCCGCCTCACGCCCTATGACTGCTGGGATAGGCTCCAGCCCCCCGCGACCCTTAATTGGACTATGCGGTAGAAGATGGATGGATGGATGGATGGATTTCCAAACAGAAGGTCAATATACTGACCAAGGGGAAGGGAAGGGCTAGTCCGTCTTCTTGTTCAATGGCGCCCTCTTCAGCCCGTAGGAAAGTACCAGGAAAAACTGGGGGGGTCCATGCTATGATGGTTAACCCGGCTACGTAAACATATACATATGCCCGCCCCTTATCATGTTCTGTGTGAAAACCTCACCTATTTGCATGTTCAGTACTCATACTTTTGTGCATTCGGGTGGACACACTCCAAACTGCATAATCATGAAAGCAAACATGTTAAATAGAACATACATGCTATTTTGGGCATTGGAAAGACATAATCCTCAGGGCACATTGTTAGTAAATCAGCATGCACTTTGTTTGTGGGAGCTACAGTGTTTGCACCGGTAAATCTTGAGTAAATCAGGTCCTTTATGTATAATCTGAAATTTGTTGTTTCTCATTGCCAGTTTTGCCCTGCAGCATCCACAGTCACACTTGCTCTGTGGCTGCCATTCTCCAGACACATGCTCACATAACACACCCCTGCAGGCATTGATTCTCTATAGGTCAGCTTCCGCACATTGCAGTGAGAAATCAATGTGCTCATGGAACCAACAGAGTGCGGAAAGGCTAAGTATGTAGTCTACAATACAGAAAATGAGAGAGAGCGCGAGAGAACGAGAAAAGGGGCAGTAATGTTGCCTTTGCCAAACCTGGCAACAGGGAGTTCAGGATTTGGAGATGCATCATTTGTGACACCTGTGAGCTCAGAGCAGATTAAAGCCCCCTTCTTAATTTCACAGATATGCATCCCAGAAGGACACGGTCTATGACCTTGATGAACCAGCATGGAAACCTCACTGATGTCCATGAAAGAGACTTGGTATCAAACACACCCTGACAATAAGACAGGAAGCACCAGGACCCTAAGACTTGAAAAAAAAAGCCACATGTAGTACATTCGCACTATAACTTTAGAACCACCTTAGAGGTTCTAGAAAACCTCCTGGCGATATCATGGCAAGTACATTACTAGTTCCACAGAAATGCAGGGAATTACCAAAGTATGCCAAAGTCTGCAGTGGAAAAAAGGTATTTCAAACATCTTGAACAACACCAACATCACAATGACAGACTATCCCGGTTTAACAAGGACACTTTCTTGTGTCCACAAACGTTATCCAAGTTACGGACAAGGTTTCAAACTGACTTTCTGGGATGTATCCCAGTGAAAGTGAGAACAGGGCTTACACATGACTGATTTCATGCTGTTCTCTGCTGTCTTCTCACTAAAGTATTGATTTAAAGGTTAGGAACATTAACTTTGCTGAGTTGCTAACAAGTAGAAATTGCGCAAAAAAATGTTTGAGAACAAGTACTGTTACAAGAACTAGGTTATGAGTGAACTATTCAAAACCACTATAGTTGCATTTTGGGGTTTGGTGCTGAGCTCTGAGGAGGAGCACCAACTCTGAGTCCCCATTATTTTAGGAGGAGGTTTGTGCACCTGTCTAGGGGTGAGCAAGACCTGGTTGATGGCCCTTCAAACCCACAGCAATGGGCAAGTAAAGTGCTTCAACCATGTCCTGGCCACTCATCTTACCATCCTTAACCAGACAGAACTAGTGGGACGAGGGTTACTACTTGACCTTCGTCTTGTGGTCAGAACAAACTGTGTGCACAAGTCTCTCTTCCCCCACTATTATTGTCTTTTATGTTCTTTTAGCAGTTTTCTACCTATATTTTGAAAAGAACTATTACAAATATGTTACATTACGTTATCAAAGTAGAACAGTGATTGATGTCACAAAGTAATGTTGCACCCAACTCTGGGTTCACACCGTGCATGAGTTTAGTCAAAAATCTGACTTCCGGGAATATTTTTGCTTTGATGGAAGCAGGGATTTCAAGTTGAACACAGCACATGATGGATTTTATGGTCCTTCTTGTAATCTTGTCCTACCTTTATCAGCCCTGGTGATAAGCAGGTCCTGAGGCTCGAGAACATGCATCTGCTTCATCACCATGGTTTTGTCAAACACCTGCACTGGGGGCGCAACCTGTGGCTCTGGAGCACAACATGCAGACATACATTAAGTTTCCATTCAAAAGTAAAAACTAGAGCCCAACCGATATATCGACTGACCGATCACATCGCCTGATATCAACCTTTCACAAACATCAATAACAACATTAATTTTGCCAGTCTAAAAACAGTTTGTTTTTATTTACCATATAAACAATGGAGAAAAACACCAATTACTTTGTCCAACAGATGTCAAGCATGGCTGGAATCCCCATCGCCCCTTGGTCACATTAGCTACAAGAGCCAGATGCAAAGTGACCACCTGTCATTCATTTTCATTCAGAGTGGGCATTTTACAGCAACAAGAGACAAGTGGTCGCTATGCTGCCAGCTAGGCGGGGCCAAAATAGATAAGTCTATTTTATGCAAATTATGAGCAATGTGACATAGCCACTGGCAATCTGAGAAAAGTACATTGGTTGGTTCTGTCATATTTATTGCTATCCACAATAAAGTTCATGTTTAAATCATAAAACATCAAGTCTCAATTACAATTCTTTGCCATAAGGGTTTGATAATGAAATCTTTGGAATCATTGCCTTTTTAAAAACGTACATATCAGCAGATATATCACTATTGCAAATATTTTACTCTCTAATATCGCTATCATATCCACATAGAAAAATAAGCTATATCAGTTAAGCTCACAGAACACAACACATCAAAGCAAATAAGACAGACAATTGAGTGTGTGACACTCACCAGCATTGGACAAAGCTGGATCAGGGCCTGAAACATGGACAACATCCTGATCATCATTGTGTTAGACTGTGACACTGGTATTCTGCTGAGTGCAGTTATTGAACAGATGTGGATAAATGGCTTTATGTTAGAGGACACAGGGAGATATCGATTGGGATGACCTCACCATCTAACAGCATGACCCCTGCTGCTTCAGTGGCCGCCAGCAGGGACTGACCCCAGGAATCAGCACAGACAATCTCAAAGGGGAATGTGCTGCAAAAGCACTGGGACTCCCATGGCTGTCACATGCAGACACACACAAATATTATCCACGTTTTAGAAAAATATGAAAGGTTTTCTTGTGTGTGTGTGTGTGTGTGTGTGTGTGTGTGTGTGGGGGTTACACATTTTGATTCACAGTAATGTTTAAAATAGAATTAAATAACAGTCTTCCTGCGACCGTGATGCAGTCTGAGTCTGTGGACATTTTTAAGTCAAGACTCAAAACCTATTTTTATTCTCTTTCTTATGGATAGTTTTTATTTTTATTTGTTTTATTCTTTTACTTCTGTTTTTATTTATGTATTTGAATTTTTTATTAATTTTTAATTATTTATTCAATTTTATGTTGACTTGTTTTATGTAAGGCGCCTTGAGATGGCTTTTGCTGTGATTTGGCGCATTATAAGCTAATTAAATTAAATTAAATTAAAATAACTGCCAGAGCCATACAAACATTCAGACCCAGTGGAACAAAATACTTGTTTTTTTAACGGATGGCCTTGATTCAATTACAGTACAGCAACAAATACGACTCGGAACCCATATCTTAAAGATTGGATTGTTGGTCGTAGTGGAGGTTGGCACGGTTTATTCAATAACAAAACTAGGAGAGGCACTCAAAGACTGCAACACCTGTGCTTTACATGTTTGATGCAGATTTATCCAAATTCAGTCTTTATGATTCAGTGACACCATAATATATGGATACTTTGACATTTGAAGAGTTCAGATGCAAAACCCAGTTAAGTCCTTTTTTTTCCCAAATGGAGAAAAATGCAGTTGAAAATGGAGATTTAAAGGAAACCCTATGTGGAAATGCACAGACTTTCATCAATAACATGAAAACAGTTTGTTCAAATGCTTTCATATTTTGCGCACTGATGGTCCCTTTGACAGCCAAGTACATGCTGGCCTCAACTAAAAATTTATGGTTTTGGAGATACTGGGTTTTGCATCTGAACTGTTCATTTTGACAGTTGTATCCTAAATAGATCCACTCTGTCCTTGATGAACACATAATGCTTTCAAAATGTTGAATCCATATTAGCCCCAAGCTGATCATTTATTTCTTTTTGGCCATTTCTATTTTTGTTCGGGGTCAACACAGCAGGTCCAATATGGACAGCATGTTGATTTAACACAACCTTTCCACCGGATACCCTTCCTGACACAACTCCAGGAGAACGTGAAGAATAAGGCATGGGCGCCTTGAACTGGGGAACTTGGCCTGTGAGTTTTAACAGTTTTTTCAAAATAAAATCACTCTGGCCTTGGCTGACCTTCAGTCATTCCACCATGTTTGGGCCAAATAGGATCAAAACACTAAGTTATTTTGTTCAAACCACCTCGCATGCACTGCTGCACTAATTACTTGGATTACAGTATCTACAAAACATGATTTTACCTCTTTTCTGCACAGGCCTGTCGTAACAAGGCTGGTTGGTGCATCTCCTCTCACAATGGTCTTTAGCTTCAGAGCCTAGACAATACATGGCATCAGATATAACACACAGAATGGACTCCTGGGCTTTTCCAGTATGCCGGTCTTCACTGTTCATAAACCCAAACTAGGCAGCCCACATCAACCTGGACCACTTCCAAAACAAGTAATGTGCTTGCTACTTAAACAGCGTGTGAAGAATACTGGAAAGATGTCATCAACGCTGCATGGGCTAAACAAGTGTGTGCAGTCTGTGGTTTGTGCATTCAAATGCACCACAAGACAGACAGTACCAGCATGACAACTGCAATAAAGTGTTTTTTTGAAGATTCTCCATCATACTGTCGAAGGTTAAAGAGTACAAGGTGACTACGTAGATTAGATGTTAATCCACTTAAACAGAAAATCTTAGTTCCCCTTCGGATTTAGTTTCAAGTCAGGTCAGTGAGGTCTGGGAGCACACTGCAGTATCATGTATCATCCCACCCACCACACTATGGAACTGCCATAATTCCATCACCACCTCATGAAAGTATCTTTCGATCTGCTGAAGCTGGGTGATATGTGGGCATCTCCTTGGCTTTCTCCAGTTGTTGAAGTCCTCAGCAATGACGTGCGCACTGATCACGATGAGGGGCGTGCAGCACATAACTGTAGCACCACAGATAACTTTCCCTCACAATGAAATTAGGATTTCTTGACAATAAAACATCATTAGACAAAGGACGTTGTGGCAAGAAAACAGATCAAATCTAAGGTCAAGTTTTCTGTGTGTTCTAGCATTTCACATTTTCAGTAACCTGCCGTAGCCACTGTGCACAGTGTGAAAAGTAAGGTCTAACTTCACCAACCCCTAGGGCAAGCACACAGGCAGCAGTGATACAGAAAAACTCCCTCACTGATGGCGACACAGTATTGGTGATCCATCCACCTGTTGGGGAAAGTGTAGTGACACGGACCCACAACAGAGGGTGCAAATGAACGGTCAATAGATGAGCCAAAAGGTAACAATTTAATGTTGTGAATGTGCACAACGATTATACAGACAATCACAGAATCTGATAGCAGTCAATACACAAAGGTGACGTGTGGGCAGGCTCGAGGATAGAAGACGTCTGTTCCGAGAAGAGCCGTAACCACACGATTTCCACCGCCACCGAACCTGGTGAATACTGGAGCCGCCAAGTCCCGAATTCCCAGGTAATCACCGTCCCCGACTGTCGGATCTGGTACTGCTGGCGAGGAGCACAAACAGTGAGATGTGGGTGTGTGCACACCCAGTAACAAAAACAGTCAGAAGGTGGAAAGTCAGCTCCACCTCTAATCACACACTTGTGCAGCTCCTGTTAAATCACTTATCTGGTTGGAGTGTGAAGCGAAGCCGTCGCTGATCACACTTTACGCCAATCCACAGATAATGAAACGCCACAGGAATATGGCTGCAAAGAAGTTCAGGTTATTACTCAATGAGAAAAGTACCTTCACAGGTAGATGATATCTCGGCAACGAGGTGGAGATGACGTCCGGTCTTTATGGAGTGAGATGATGTAGTGTAGATGGGTGACAGCTGTCAAGAGATAATGAGTGACAGCTGTCACCCCCGGCTGTGTCCGTGGCGGCAGCGCCCTCTCGTGCCTGAAGCCCGCACTTCAGGCAGGGCGCCCTCTGGTGGTGGGCCAGCAGTACCTCCTCTTCTGGCGGCCCACACAACACCACCAATATGAACTAGGTCTCTTTGGAGGATCTTTATGTACTACATGAATGGCTTTGAGTCACATGAGCAAATAGAAAGTTTTAAGTGGCATTTGTGAATGTAACTTTGTATTGTAGTGCTTGATAAAGGTTTCGCAAAGTAAACCTTTGCCTATTTGTTTATATCAGCTATTGATGAATGACAATTCTTGATGCGGGGCCGGCTTACGGATTGGAAATCACATGTTCAATTTAGACTCAGGTAAGGCAAATTGCCTGTATGGTGAGGGAGCTTCAGCTAGAACATTGTGGCTATGTGGTCTGCTTCTCTATGCATGATGCAGTACATAGGTGCCTGGGTGGTGAGGACCCAGTGGCTGGATAAGATCAAGGGGACGGCCGTGTTTCACCCAGCTGTAGCAGATAGATGGTTACTTTGGAGAGGGGTTGTCTGCCTAGGTCAGTGGTGTCCAAAATATTCCAGAAAGTGCTGCAGGTTTTCTTTTTCACACCACATACCCAAGGCAGTTCCCTGGTATGGTGGATGCAGTGACACGTGGTACCAACACATGCTCCCAGGCTTGACTTGAAAATAAACCAAAATCTAAACTAGAGACATAAGCAATTTGTTTTACTTCCATGTGTGTCCAGACAAACAGCTCTTTACTGACATGTTTAAGAAATTAATTATTTTCTCATGATTGTTGTAGATGACAGAGGCTGCATTTAAAGATACACATTAATGTCTATACAGATGCTTTATCTCCAGCTCTGTACTTTCAGTTTCTCCATTTAGTCAGAAAAAAAAACCAAACAAACAGTGCAGGAGCATCTTAAGCGTGCATAAGACTCGCAAATAATGAACTGTTGTTCTACAAGGACAGAAAATCTATCTCGGGTGTCTCTCTGTGAATTAGCTCCCTGATTTTATGTCTGTAAAAGCTTCTTCACAAGAGAACCAGATAAAAAAAACCCCAAAACAAACAAAAACCTGCACACTTGCTAACAATAAGCTCCAGGTTTTGTCACCAGAAAGAAAACTCATTTACTCCTTAAACTGTGATGACAGAAGACCATTTGTACATTTTGCACTCTTCTCAGGGACTTGATAGAATGTTCTGCATGCTGGGGTTGTATATCTATGAGGAATATATGTTGTGGGGAAGGAAAAATATGATGCATGAGAATCTATTGACTAATAATCAGAACAGGTCAAATTCAAAAATACAAATTGCCTAAATCTTCAGTTATTTTAAGCTGATTTTTGAATTGTAAAGCAACACTTCTTTACAGTTTCAAATCTAAGTGAAATCACTACTTTCACTACCAATCAATGTTAAACTACAACATTATGTATTATTTCAGTAAAGGCTGTCTGTCTGTGACTTCAACCATTTTACACTTTCCAGCTTAAAATACATCATACGCCTTTTTAAACAACATGACATAGGTCACAGGAACCTCATTCATGAAACTCATGATGTCTGTTCTCATCTTTTTCCACGATTGGACATGGACACACCCTCAAACCCTCACTTGAATATAAAACCAGTCTGTGTTTGTCACTCTAAAGATGGACCCACTCTGTCACACAGTGAAGAACTGAAACAAGAAAGAAAGAAAGACAGAGCAAAATTACACCAAATTTAAAACTGAGACTGACTGAAGAAGTGGAGAAAAGGAAGCATGTTTCATTTGGTGGCCTCAGTTCTGGAATCATGAAAATACATCAACAAAAAACAATTACCAATTTACCATTTAAATAAATGGTAAATTGCCGTTTGGCATGCTTATGTATTTTGAGTCAAGGATGAATGCAGAAAAAATGGAAAGTTGATAGAACAAATATTTTTGGAGAAATTTGCAGTTTTAGCTAACCAATGAACTATGGATGCTGTGCTGCAATGCACCATGGGAGTTTGGGGTTTTGAGGTTTTATTGTGGTTTATGTTAGTTTAACAATGTTATTAGTGTTACTGATTTAGTGTTTAGGGGCAAAGCTCTCGATTTACCGATCGATCTACGTTCCGATCCTCACCTATGGTCATGAGATTTGGCTCATGACCGAAAGAACGGGATCGCAGGTACAAGCGGCCGAGATGAGTTTCCTCCGCAGGGTGGCTGGGTGCTCCCTTAGAGATAGGGTGAGGAGCTCGGTCACTCGGGAGGAGCTCGGAGTCGAGCCGCTGCTCCTCCACGTCGAAAGGAGTCAGTTGAGGTGGCTCGGGCATCTTTTCCGGATGCCTCCTGGATGCCTCGCTGGAGAGGTGTTCCGGGCACGTCCCATTGGGATGAGGCCCCGGGGAAGACCCAGGACACGCTGGAAGGATTACATCTCTCGGCTGGCTTGGGAACGCCTTGGGGTTCCCCCGGAGGAGCTTGGGGAGGTGTGTGTGGATCGGGAGGTCTGGGCGGCTTTGCTTGAGCTGCTGCTCCCGCGACCCGACTCCGGATAAAGCGGAAGAAAATGGATGGATGGATGGATGGATTTAGTGTTTTGTAGCTCAATTGGTTTAGTCAGTTTAGACAAGTCTCATGTTGCTATTACCATGAGTGATATGATACGATATGATACACTTTATTGCACATACCCCTTTTGCACAACAGTCTTGCAGAGATGGTTCATGCATATTGCACATATGCCTAATACACATATTTAGACTGACTTAAGTTTCATGTTGGTACCATGAGTGACATGTTTAGTGGTTTTAATGTCTTCAGCCACTGTCTTTGTCAAATTAAAACCACCTGACGGCATAAACATGCTGCACCATTGCATGCTCCCAGACCTGACCTGGTGGCTATGTCAAAATCATCAAGCGTGTGCACTTGTGTGTGTTTGCGTGCACACTAATATTACCTGCCCTATTCTAACAAATTCGGCCTGTCGCGCCTCCTCCTTCTTGCGTGCCGACTTTGGAGACTCAGGCAGCACATCGCTGAAGGAGCGTCGGTTTAACATGTTCTGCGGAGAAAAAGGAACCTGCACGTGACAAACACACACAAACACGCCCACACATGGAAACAAAAAAGCAGAAAGTGGGTCTTAGAGGCTGAAAACAGGGGGTGAAAACAGCAGCAGTGCAACACTAAGTTGTGTTAGGAGCAACGGTGAAAGTAAGAAGAAAAGAGTTGTGAAGAGGGCGAGGTGTCCTGAGAAAGTCAGCATTGCAGCAGTATCCACTTGATGTGGTGCAGTACGCAGAGCGCTGCAGTGGATTACAGCAGAACACTGCTCAGCAGTAGCTACAGTTTGTTGCCAGGGACTGAAGTGACAAGGAGGATTTGGACAGAGACCTAGATTAGTCTAGGCTTGATGGGTGGTGAGCAGCTGTACCTTGTGCAGATCAGGCATGAGGTCTTGGTAGAGGGAGCGGATCAACATATCAAGTGTCCGCTGACGCTTTTGGGCAAACGTCGGTGTCTCTAGTGTGGCTTTCTCTCCATTGATTACTGTAAGAAATGATCAACATAAGGAAACAAGATACACCTGAACAGACAAGGTTAGGCTAACTCCAAAATCCATGAAAATGTTGAGTTTTGTAAATCAGCACCATAATAGCATGTTCACATATGTCATCGTGTCGCACCACAATTTATATGCACTGTGAATATAAAGTGTCTTACAAAACATTCCTGAGTTCCATTCATTGTAGTTTTTACACAAATTAACACACCAGTTGACATGTCACTTGCACTAAAGTTGGTTTAGAGCCTCAAAATGTGAGCAAGTGAGTGAGTCTGGCAGATTTCTTAACATGATAACTCAAACAAATCTACATACTAGTAACTTCCCATTTTCCAAGAAAGTGAGTATTAATATAATAATGACTTGAGTATAATTTGGTGAATCGGGTTACACTCAATCACAAGATATTAACACGTTATTGATTATTATTCGATAAAGATCAACTTTATTTATCCCGAAGGAAACTAGAGTAAACTGTAAACAATGGTTAGTTAAATACACAATTACAGAAAGTGTTACTATTAAACAGAAATCAATCAATTTTTTTTAACAATAAGCACAACAATTTTATGTGAAATGACTGGAAGATATATTGCACAAGATGTTTGACAATATTGCACATAACTGAATAACTCTGTTTATGTATTCATCCTGTAGAAGGATTATTATACAGTCTGAGGACTCCTGTGGTGTTCTGTTGTGCACCTCGGTGGTCTCTCTCTATGGCTGAAGGTTCTCTGACAGGATGTCAGTGTGGCATGCAGGGGGTGGGAGGTGTTGTCTAAGATGCTGAGCAGCTTCCTCGGCATCCTCCTCTCTGACACCTCCATCACAGACTCCAGCTCAACCCCCAGGACAGATCCAGCTCTCCCGATGAGCTTGTTGAGTCTGTTCGTGCCAGCTGCCTTCAGCCTGCTGCGTCAGCACGCTACAGCGTAGAAGATGACGCTGGAGACCACCGGGTGATAAAACTTCTGCAACATATTTCTGCAGAAATTGAAAGATCTGACCCTCCTGAGGAAGTACAGTCGGCTCTGACCTTTCTTACACACAGCATCTGTGTTTACAGTCCAGTATATATTTGATGGGGACAACCAGGTACATGTAGTAATCCACAATGACCACCTCTCCCCTTGATTCTACTGGTATCTACTGGTTCAGATACCATGTTGTCACTCTGGCATATGATCTAATGTTGCCAGGTGGGTGGGGACAGTATAAATGCTTATATATGGTAAAAATCAGTGCAGGAAATTCTGATGACTCATCACGTGACGTCAAGCTCAAAAGACCAGACAGATAAATTTCTGAAATTGATTTATCAGGGTGCAAAATGACTCATATTACACTGCACTGAAGTAAGGATACACACCTGTACTGGTTTTTAAACCCATATCTTAGTTCTTTGTTTGCATCATCCTATTTGTGACATCATAATATAACACTCTCTGAACATAAGGCCTGCATCATAAAGCATAGTTGAGGATTGGTTGTTTGGAGAAAAAAAAAACAACCTCTGTTCATCCTCAGTAAATGGTAAATGGACTACATTTATATAGCACTTTTTCCATCTGCATTAGATGCTCAAAGTGCTGTACAATAATGCCTCACATTCACCCCGATGTGAGGGTGCTGCCATACAAGGCGCTCACTAAACACCGGGAGCAACTAGGGGATTAAGGACCTTTCCCAAGGGCCCTTAGTGATTTTCCGGTCAGGCTAGGATTTGAACAGGTTAAGCTCAACACTTAACCACTAGACCGTCACGTCCTCAGTACTGCACAAACGAATGCAAAAAATAATCCTAAAACCAAACAAGCATATCTAGTCCCCAGATACCACCCATAGTGTAAGTATCTCGGGTCTAACATGAGTTGTTGCTAAGGTGTTGTGTCCATAGTCAGACATACATGTCCCATACAGTGTGTGTGTGAGTGGTTCTCACATTTGACTAATAAAAAGTCCCTGAACTCTTGGTGATCAGTAAACACAGGTGGAGACGGGAGAGGGGGTCCAAATAGCGGAACACTCTCCTCTGAGAATATCTTCAACCTGTTTGAGAGAACACATATGTAACATCTCACAATCACTCTGTCAAAGAGTGAAACAAACAAAAAACCATAAAGGAACTTAAACACTAAAGAGTAAATTCCCGGTCTCACTTCCATGGATGTATATCCTGGAAGGTCATGGTTTGTAACCTTCCTTATACCTTGGAAAACATTAGAAGGTCCTTGAGGAACATGGGTATTCTGTCATTGCGTATTGGTCTTGCTTTAACTGTGGTGAAATTTTCCCTTTTGTTCCTGTTACAAACAAACAAAATTTGGAAATCCATTATTCTGTGAGGTCTGTAAAGTTCTTGTAAGCCATGATGACATTTTCCAGAAGGGCCAAGGTTGTGCAAAGTTATACTACATGTGTGCAACAGTTGTTTTTGCACACATCACATGGTTCGGCGCAGAACGGCATCAAACAATCTTCATACACCAATTCACCACATTTATAGACGATGACCTTTCAGGATGTATAATCCACAAAAGTTACAACGGTGCTTAAGAAGGAAATTCAAACCTTGACAGATTGATTACCCCAAAACCAGTGCAAAAACTGAAGATTCTCACCTGTAACTGTCATTCTGGCTATTATATCTAACTAATGCAAAGATATCTGAAAGTGAAGTAAAGGAAAAGCAATTATGAGACACGATCCACACGTTGATCTACCAGTCTTCAGCTTTATAGCAGATCATCTGAACTTATTAATTACTGCTTCATTTCTCTGACAGCGACTGTCCACGTGAAGGATACGGGTGAAGTGCGATCGAATCATGGAAGGCTTGAAAGTCGACGTGGTGTCGTCGCCTTCCTGGAATACTATCGTAACAATGTCATTTCCGATATGTCGCTTTCGCTCCACCTGCCAGAGACACAAGATAAAGAAGAAAGCTTTATTGGAACTTGAAAATCAGAAAATACATGTTTGATTGAGGTGGGAGGTGTTGAGGCACCCATTGTTACGCCCCTGTAGGTGTGTAATTGTAATGAGGATCACTGTTATGGTGCTGTGGAAGGATCTCGCTTGATTTGGTGAAATTATACTTAGTCTGTGCCCTTCTTTTCACAGAGAGGCTGCTGTGGCTGACAGACATATTATTATGCAAATACCCGAATAAAGATGCATGTACACCATATCCATGTGTGATTATCAAGCTCGTGCATGTGGGCACAGTTTCCCAATTACTGAGGTATACCGAACGGAAGCATGCCTATACAGTATATGCCTTTCTAAATTGGGGAAAAAGACAAGCGTGGATGCATATATCTGCTTTTATGTCTGCAGACTTTTATTCAAGAATTCACATCATTACTCTGGACAGTTACAAGTCCTCATGAATCCTAATCATTTTTGTTGAGATCGCCAACAATCCATAAATAACCTCCACCTTCACACAAGAAAGACTAATATTATGATAAAAGTTGCTGAGCACTTCTGTTTTTTAAACACTTTCCACACAAGCTTGTAATGTAACACAGAACTATGAAATAATTGAGCTCAGGCATTCTTAGGATAAACTTCAGTAGCACTACATCCATTAAAGCTCTATAGTGGGGCGGCATAGCAAAACAACTGTTCATTTTGTGATAAAAGCATGGAATCCGGCACACATATTCTAAATTATCAAATGTGTTTTCCAGATATGGAGCCATCCTGGAGCTGACCCCTAATGAGCTACAGGGGGTCAATAAAGAATTAGACAGGGGTCAAAATTTAAAAATGCTCATTCATGTCGAAAACTGTACCACATTTTTTGTCTGATCATAACAATTCCAAAAAGGTATAGTTTTGACTATCTAGGACTGAGTTCTATGGAGTTATGGGGTAAAGAAAATGGCAAAAATGGTGACAAAGGTCAGTTTCAGTTTGTACAGGGGTCAAACGTTTGGACTATCTGTGATTGAACGTTCTGGAGTTATAGGGTAAAAATGGCAAAAAATGTTGACAAAGTTGCTCCAATTTTGGTAAAAAGTGATGCAAATTATTGGTTGAAATAAAAGGATTAATAAATGGAATAGTTTTGACTGTGTTGAATGCTTGGGCTGCAAAGTAAAGGTCAAACAAGGTCGATGTCCATTGGATTATGACGTATGACCAGTGTTGCCACAGTTACTTTGAAAAAGTAATCCAATTACTGATTACTCCTTGAAAAAGTAACTTAGTTACTTTACTGATTACTCAATTGTAAAAGTAACTAAGTTAGATTACTAGTTACTTTTTTAGTTACTTTCCCCAGCTGCCGACAACAACCCACGTCAACATGACAATGATACCTGTTTTGCCAAAACTCACTTTATAGTCACCCTTTCTTGACTTCAATGAAAACAAATACTTGTTTTATAAAAAGTAAAATAAAGACCTCTTTCTTGACCTCATATTTAACTGTTGACAGCACTGTAACAGTAAAACTTGCAATTTCAAACCTACATTGTTTATAAATGTAACTATTAAATTCTAACATTTTTCTAACATTTAAATTCTCTAAACATTTTACTTGTCGAAATTATTATTATTTTAAGCAGTATTAGTAGTTGTAGTAAAAAACGGCTTCAAAACTGGACCTTTAATCTAGGGGTGTTGTGGGGGGGGGCACATCCTTGCCCCACGCCCCCATTCCATCTGGATTCGCCCCTGCTTTGGCGTTTGAGCACAAAGAATGGATAACATTTATTTATACAGAAAACAGGACCAGATTTACAGGTAAGAAAGTTTTATTGCGTTTTCACATTATGTGGTCCTCAGAAAGAGAGTTTAGGTGCATTTGAGTGGAAAATAGTGTTAGTTGTTGACGCGTCGCGGAGTATCAGCTGTTTTTAACGAGACGATACGGAGCGGCTCAGCTCAGAATTCTAAATAAAGGAGGGAAAAAAGTATAAAAATGTCTTTGTAAAGCTCAGTGCAGGTGTGCTGATCACCGCGCTTTAAGAGGAGACGACGAGTCGAGCAGCTGCAAAAAAACGCGGATGAAAAGCTCACAGTTCACTTAAAGTGGGCAGTTCAGTCGAACCCCGACCTCCTGCCCACGGACCAAGTTTAATGCTGCTATCGACCCACAATGAAAAATAATAGTAACGCACAGTGACATGGAGAAGTAACTTTAATCTGATTACTGATTTGGAAAGATTAACGCATTAGATTACTCGTTACTAAAAAAAGTGGTCAGATTAGAGTAACGCGTTACTAAGTAACGCGTTACCGGCATCACTGCGTATGACATACCTGTATGTTACCCTGTAACATAATAACTAAGCATGACAGATGGTGCAAACTATTCTTTTTTAAAATGCTATTAAGTCAACCAGTAATTTGTATCATTTTTACCAAAACTGAAGCAACTTTAACTTTTGACCCCTGTACAAACTGAAACCAACCTTTGTCACCATTTTTGCAGTTTTTTTTTACGCCATAACTCCATAGTGGGTCCACATGTTTTTGTTCCACTTGGGGTTTTATAGGTGCAGACCAAATTTGAACTCAGATAAGATTTAGAGGTCCCCCAGAGTGACACATTTTCCTCTCCCTCTGCTGTCAAGGCAACGTCACCCTAACGGGAGAAGACTCTGATGCCATTATTTTTCGTTTACATGTGATGGCTTCTAATCGCAAAAAGTGGTGGCTGATTGGGCACCCAGAGGAGAACATTACTGGAATTACTACATTGCCTAAGGATTACCTAAACAATGTTCGACTACAGTAAAATTTGGCACAGATCTTTTATTTTATTAGTGGAACAAGAACATGTGGCCCTATATATATATATATATATATATATATATATATATATATATATATATATATATATATATATATATATATATATATATATATAAATATATATATATATATATATATATATACACACATACACACACACACTGTAGAAAAAGTCCAATGACACATGCAGACTTACCTGTTGTTTGTTTTCTTTAGAATACGGTAACATGGTGGACACATGGAACATAAGCTCGTGACCCTGATACACTGTGTAAATTGACTTTTTTCCTGTAGTGTCATCTGCAGAAAAACACAGAACCATAATGTAGGATTAAGCAAAAAAAAAAAAAAATCAGCACATCTTCATGTAAAACCATCTTTAATCATGTTATGAAGCGGATACAAGGCCTCTTACTCTTGGTGTCTAGCCCTCCACGGTAACCCGCCCAACCCTGCAGTGTTATGGTATCACCCAGAAGACTGAGAAACTTATCAAAGCTCTCACTCCCTGACTCTAAAAGAAACACAGCAAATAGTCTCCTGTAGTGCACGCTGAACTGATATTAAACTTCAAATGGGGAAAAAAAGTTGAATATATGGAGTGACTTACCGTTGCTAAACATCTCATCATCTGTGAGCTGTCCATCTTTGGCATACAAGACACCAAATTTAAAGTTGACAGAGCCCTACAAAATTACAACATTGGTTAACATCAATCAAAATGGTTCATTTGAATGCAATCCTGCATCTTAAATATGCAAATGAAGACAAAAAAAATGGCATAAGCAAATGTTGACTGTGTTAACTGTGTTGCTAGTTACATTTTTAACAGAAAGCAAGAACAAAAACACAGCCATGTTCTTAAAGCTTTTTAAATTACAATGCTTATGGGAAACACCTTCTTACAATGATTTTACACCTTAGCCTTAAGGTACTTTTGGTAACCTGGGCCTTGTTTACCTACATCTGTCTGATCAAATGTGGATAATATGACCACTTTAAATGCTTGTAAACTTCCAGTTTAGCAGCAACAGTAATGTGCAAAATGTCACCAGGTAAGGGCCCCTTCACACATAACATGATTGAAGCCGACTAGCGCACGAAAGAGGAATTGCATGCTAGTCATGAAAAATTGGAGCTGCCTCCAATGCCTCGCACACCTGTTGCTCCAACTATTCACGCACACCAGCGGCTGAAAGACAGAGTGTGCCCTGTGAGAGCCCATTCAATCCCTCTCGTGGCAGGTGTCGGCCAAATTCCAGGTGACACACACAAACATCTAAAACCGCTCGCTGGACACTTAGAAAATGTGGCACCGTTCGCCCTGTCAGCACAAAAATAGGGCGCAAGCAATCACTTTCGAGCTGGATGTGCCCCCACAACTGTGGCATTGCGAAAGCAACACATGTGGCATGAATGTATGTCCCCCCCCAACCACATGTGGCGTGCGGGGGAAGAGCACACATGCATGACATGCTGATATGTATTTACAGACATGATCACATGGGGGCCGGACAGCCACGTCTGAGCGCACCGTCAGATCACGCAACAGGCGATTTGTATGTAATGCATATTCTGCCGGACACATGCGTTCAACAGAACATGCGCGTTGCAGGACTATGACAATATGACAAGCCAACAGAGCCACAAATACGTCACTTTCAGTCACGTATCACAAACGGCATTTTGTTAGTTATTATGGCACGTTTTTCTCTTTTTTTAAATCTCTTTATCTACTTATTGATTTTAGCCATTGTACACTCCTGTAAGACAGTGATTGTAACACAGTGGTAAAGTTTCCGTCCTGTAATCAGAGCTTTTGTAAATTGCAGGTTCGAATCCCATTTGGCATTTATTTTTTTATTTAACCGGGGTTATATAACCGCAGGGTTCTGTATTGCGTCCCCCTTTATTTATTATTTATATCAACCCAGTGATATTCACTAATTATACAGCTGGTTTTTATTTTATTTTTCTTCACATCAGCAGCGTGATGTGCGTGTTGCTACGCGCACTGTGTTCGTGGTTTTCATTCCATTTCGTGTTTGGTTCGCAGATTTTCTTCCGGTTTCTGTGTCTTTCGCGTTATGTGTGAAGGGGCCCTGAAGATTGGACAAAAAAATTCTGTTCTAAAATGGTGACTTACAAAATTGGGGGGGGATTTAGACCTGTAATGAAACATACATTTACTATAAAGATGTATGATGTCAAGACTTTGAATCTCATACCTCCTGTTCCTCCAGCACCAGCAGATCCTGAGGGAAAAGGACACAACCGATATTATTCACACCGACCAACCTCCAACGGCAGGGCCTGAAGATAAACAGGACGGGTGGAGCCGGTGCGGTGTGACATAACATCAGCGCAGGTTGTGGTGTTACTCTCACCTTTTGAATGTCCGGGTTGAGGATCTCTCTGGGGCCTTTCTCAAATCTGTCCACGTTCATTGCACTGGGAATGAGCCAACAAGCAGGATGAGGAAAAGGAGGAGAGGTGGTGTTAGTGACAAAGGAGAGAGAGAGAGAGAGAGAGGAGATCGATGTGGGACAAAGAGCCTGAAGGGAGACCAGGTACAGGGGATTTCTCATCGTTCTTGTTCCATTTATACTCATTCAAGTTTTGAGCAGTGATGTTGCTCCACCTGAGGAATTTAGTCCAAGCTCGGGTTTCATGGATCTTCTTGTATATCTGGTTACAAGGCACTTATGACACACTGCTGGAACATGAGCGAAACTCAAAGCTGCCGGCATGAATGAATCTCTGGCATCAATGTGGAGGGCCTGTTGTTCCCATTATATTGTAAATTCAGATTTATTACATGACAGAATATAATGGTTCAAACTCTTCTTCAGCTGCACAGAAATTAAATCAGGTGTGCTTAATAAAAAGATGTTCCTTTACCATAGTAATGCTTCAGTTTTTGACAAAGGGTTCAGTATAGCATCATTACTTTTGTTAGACACATACCAGCCCCCCCCAGGGTAGGGAGAGGGGGTGTGGCCAACTGTAGCTTGTTTTCCTTTAACATGACCCACAGAAATAGAGTGCATCTTAGAAACTTGAAAACTTTTTTTTTGAATTAGGATGCTCTACCTCAGTATCTATGAAGTATTCTTGGCTACAAACTTTAATATTTGTTTTTCAAACACCTGGGGCCTCATATACCGAAACATAACGTACGGCAAAACCCAGAAACTGTCGTACGCACAAAAATATCCAAAGTGTATGTGTGTACGCTTATTCCGTTTTTACGTCCCAATCAACGTGGAGTTGAGCGCACAGG
The DNA here is from genome assembly GCF_902500255.1 of Thalassophryne amazonica. Lineage (NCBI taxonomy): Eukaryota > Metazoa > Chordata > Actinopteri > Batrachoidiformes > Batrachoididae > Thalassophryne > Thalassophryne amazonica. The sequence goes on from NC_047119.1 coordinate 15,523,884, forward strand.
CAGACGTACCAAACTCCTCCCTCGTCACGCCCCTACTTAAGTATGCAAATTCATGTAAATCAGCCCTGGGAGCTGGGATTCCCCACTCTGTCAAGTCAATCAACATGATCACAGAAAAGAAATTATACAGAGTGTGAGCTACAGATGACGGAAATGAAGTGGAGACAAGCAGGGATAGTTTATTTGGTACCCTGTCAAATGGAATAATCAGGAAATGGAAAAAAGTTAGTAGTAGCACGTGTGTGAGGTCGTAAATGCTGTGGGCTCAGAGCAGCACACACACACACTGAAGTAAAAAAACATGAGGTGCACAGTGACCAACAGTGTGTGATATCCGCAACTTTACACACGCATTTATTGACAAATACTGAACACAGGGAGTTGATCAGGGGGCTAGTAAGAAGCTCTGCTGCTCTAGTTTCACCATCAAGCCAACCCCCCCTATTAATAATAATAAAAAACACATTTGAATGTGTACATGACCTTATGTGCCCACGCTGGTTTTCATTCGGAACAATTATACAAACTATTTACTCACCAAGCAGCTATGCATCGCGCACCGTGCCAGTCTCGAGCCTGTTCCCAACCCAATGCATTTGGACAATGATGGAATAAAAATGTTTCCTACTAACAAAAACAAATTCATCATGTGATAGCACCTTTATAGCAATATGTGCACAGTCAATAGCTCCCATGACTTCAGGGAAACAGGCTCTCGCTGCAAATTGCGCTTTAATGTTGGAATGTGACGCATCTGGATAACATTCAGATGATTCCGTCCCACACAGCTGCCATGGCTCGGTTCAAAGTTGACTGGTACACTCCTGACCGATCGGCCAGCTCCTGCCGAAATGCCCCGTTGCCAGTAAGCCCAGCATGGTCAGCACCTGTGTGGGCACAGACAACCCACTGGCTCCTCACCGTATTGCGCTCTGGGCCGGTTGCGTTCTGCATGCAACTCCAGTAACAGTGGCCTTGGTAATCGAAATCGGCTTATGAGCCAATTATCAACATTTGCAAGTAAATACTCGCTCATGTCGGACTGCACCATTTACAAGGTCCTCTAACAACGCTAATGCAGCCATTGTTAATACCATTTTCTTCATCACTTTTTGCATGCTTTTATATCCACCCATATAATTGCAAACACGTGGGTGTGTTAATTGTGCATCAGTGTGTCTCTGGTGTGCACATCACTCTGGTGACTTCTTGTTTTCATACTATTATCGGTTCCCAGCATCCCCTCTACGTGTAGCCAGTGGACCAATAGCTGTAGAAATGTGCGTACGCCAGACATGAACTTGGCGTGACGCACGGTCATTTCACTTTTGATACATCTGAACGGTAGCGTGGAGAAGGATGTACGCCACATTTTTGTGCGTACGCAGCCTTTGTACATGAGGCGCCTGGTACTTGTTCCCGACAATAAGCACACTTCAGAGTTAAACATGGTGTCCACATATAATCTTTTGTATGAATGTCTTAATTTTTTTTGTCACGTTTCCCAGCTTGGAGAAACTGGTGACTCACGTGGGCAGTACGGCCATTAGGTGAGAGGTGGGGTGCATCTTGGACAGACCATCAGTCACACAGCATACCCAACAAAGCTAAACTCCACAACCCAACAGATAGAGGTACTTGCAACACAAAAAGAGGTTTCAGACTGGAGGACTTTTTAAATTTGACAGACTGTTCAGTGCATTGTTGAGCTCCACTTTTCCCATCCACCTAGTCAGCAGAATTGAGTAAATTTATTGATTTGCTTCATTGCTAAGTCTACTTTTTATCTAGCTATATTTTCATTCATTCATTTCCTATACCTGCTTACTGTAGTCCAAGGTGATGGGGACGGCTGGACCTGGAGTCTATCCAGTAGTCATGAGGCAACTATATTTTCACATTTTGTGAATTTAATTGCAATGCTTTAAACAGCAGAAGTCAGTTAAAGTCATCCAGGCAGAAACTTGAATGAATGAATGAATGAATGAATGAATGAATGAATGAATGAATGAAAACTGTTTATTTCGAACATTTGATACAACAACAATTACAAGATAGATCAGTAAAGACAACAACAAAAAAGTTCCTACTGTGTACCCAACATGTCCGAAAAGGGGTAGGGTGAAGCATCAGCTTATTTATCCCTACCCCTTCTTCCCCACAACCAGTAATACCCTTTGCCACATATACACATAGATTCCTACACACCTAAACCGATATCAATATATATATATATATATACATATATATACACATACATATATACATACACACATCAACATACATACACATATACATACACATATATACACATATACATATATACACATATATATATACACAAACATAAATATACACCTTCACATACCTACTTACATACAAAATACTATATATTTACAAGCCGAAGCAAAAAACAAAAACACCCTAACCCTCATTACCCTTCCTCCTCCCTATACCCAGAAAAAAACATATTTTTGTACCGCTGTTTGAACTGGTTCATGCTTGGACATTGCTTGAGCCCCACTCCCAATCTGTTGGGAGTGGGGCTCCCAACAGATTGTGAGCCCACGCAAATTTCAAACAGCAATGTTTGAAATTTGCAAACCATTTTTTAAAATGTAAGCACCTGTTGTTGAACTGATGCAGCTATTTTTATATTTGTGTTTTCTGCATTTGCTAGTGTTCTCTTAATTTGGAAGTGTGGCCTCCCTCGGCCACTGTAGTTAACACTTCAGAGCTCCTTAAGGTGAACTATGTGCTGCTGATCAGATTGGTAGCACTTGTGTGGTGTTGTGTATTTAAATGACCATCAGACAGGTTGAAAAACAAAAACAATAACAATAACAAAACAAACCAACCAAACAAGAATTACACCTTCCTAGAAATGACAGAAAAACATACAATCTCCAGGTGTCATATATCTTGTTAATTCAGCATCATGACTGTCATGTGATCAACAGTGATCATCCAAGAAGGATTATACGATTACAGTGGTCCCTCGCTATAACGCGGTTCACCTTTCGCAGCCTCGCAGTTTCACGGATTTTTTAGTCCAATTTTGCATGCTTTTTTACAGCGCATTGTGTTCTGCGTCCTCATCAAGCAGGCCGGTCGCGGCACCGCGAAGAGTACACGCATTGTGTTCTGCGTGTCTGTTTATAAGAATCTTCTTGCCCAGAAGAAAAAACAGCGCCAACAACTACCCATAACTGTGTTCTTTACTTGGAAAAAGACACCTGCAGCGAGGTGTCACTCAGTGGAAAAAGACGCGACAGCAGAGCAGCGCCAGGACGAAGAGGTGCGGTCAGAGGAACTGTGAAATACTGATCAGTCACTATTAATAATTTCTTATGTGTCCAAACTCGTAGGTTGATCGTTAAAATTAAATTCATTAGTTCTAAAAGCCATCATAATTATTTATAGGAAAATGTTCTATTTTTATTTATCAAACAAATGTTTGGGCCTGAAAACAGGTTGGTCTTATTTTTCTACTAAGGTTTGAACTTTGAGAGTGTTTACACATGAGAGAAAAGTGAGAAAATGTTCATGCCTGATTGAGAAAAGTGTATAAAGTGTGTAGTGAGGGGTTTTACAGCCTTAAAACGTCTATAATAATTGTTTAAAAAATAACACTGACTACTTCGCGGATTTCGCCTATTGTGGGCTATTTTTAGAACGTAACTCCGGCGATAAACGAGGAACCACTGTATAACGATATAAAATAATATACTTTCATAAATAAAACAAACCAAGTAGATACAAGAACAACAAATTATTAAAATTTGTCACATTCATTGGTGCTGGTTTAATCATTTGTCTTTAAGTTTTTGTCTTTAAGTTTCAGTCTGCTGTGTGTCGATGATCGACTTTGTAGTCGTATCATCTGACCTTCAGCCACGTGTCTCGGACACTCGAGTGAAGAGAGGGGCAGAGCTGTCAACTGATCACCACCTGGTGGTGAGTTGGATCCGCTGGGAGGGTAGGAAGCTGGTCAGACCTGGCGAGCCCAAACGTATCGTGAGGGTCTGCTGGGAACGACTGGCGGAACCCTCTGTCAGCGAGGTCTTCAACTCCCACCTCCGGGAGAGCTTCTCCCAGATCCCGGGGGAGGTTGGAGACATGGAGTCCGAGTGGACGATGTTCTCCACCTCCATTGTCGATGCAGCTGCTCGTAGCTGTGGTCGCAAGGTCTCTGGTGCCTGTCGCGGCGGCAATCCCCGAACCCGGTGGTGGACACCGAAAGTAAGGGATGCCGTCAAGCTGAAGAAGGAGTCCTACTTATCTTTGTTGGTAGGTGGGACCCCAGAGGCAGCTGACAGGTACCGGCAGGCCAAGCGTGCCACAGCCCGTGCTGTCACAGAGGCAAAAACTCGGGTCTGGGAGGAGTTCGGGGAGGCTATGGAGGAGGACTATTGGTTAGCCTCGAAGAGATTCTGGCAAACCGTCCGACGCCTCGGGAGGCGGAAGCAGCTCTCCACCAGCACTGTTTACGGTGCGGGTGGGGAGCTGTTGACCCTGACTGGGGATGTTGTCGGGCGGTGGAAGGAGTACTTCGAGGATCTCCTCAATCCCATCGTCACATCTTCCGAAGAGGAAGCAGAGACTGGGGACTCAGAGGCGGACTCATCCATTGCCCAGGCTGAAGTCACCGAGGTGGTTAGAAAGCTCCTCAGTGGCAAGGCTCCTGGGGTGGATGAAATCCGTCCTGAGTACCTTAAGTCTCTGGATGTTGTGGGGCAGTCTTGGCTGACACGCCTATGCAACATTGCGTGGCGATCGGGGACAGTGCCTCTGGATTGGCAGACCGGGGTGGTGGTCCCTCTGTTTAAGAAGGAGGACCAGAGGGTGTGTTCCAACTATAGGGGGATCACACTCCTCAGCCTCCCCGGTAAGGTCTATTCCAGAGTACTGGAGAGGAGAATTCGACCGATGGTTGAACCTGAGATTCAGGAGGAGCAGTGTGGTTTTCGTCCTGGTCGCGGCACACTGGTCCAGCTCTACACGCTCCATCGGGTGCTCGAGGGTTCATGGGAGTTTGCCCAACCAGTCCACATGTGTTTTGTGGATCTGGAGAAGGCATTCGACTGTGTCCCTCGGGGCACCCTGTGGGGAGTGCTCCGGGAGTACGGGGTCTGGGGTCCGGGGTCCGGGGTCCTTTGCTAAGGGCTATCCGGTCCCTGTTCGACTGCAGCGACCGCAGCAGGAGCTTGGTTCGCATTGCCGGTAGTAAGTCAAACCTGTTTCCAGTGCACGTTGGCCTCTGCCAGGGCTGCCCTTTGTCACCGGTTCTGTTCATTATTTTTATGGACAGAATTTCTAGGCGCAGCCAGGGTATAGAGGGGGTCTGGTTTGGGAACCACAGAATCTCGTCTCTGCTGTTTGCGGACAATGTGGTTCTGTTGGCTTCGTCAAATCAGGACCTTCAGCGTGCACTGGGGCGGTTTGCAGCCGAGTGTGAAGCGTCCAGGATGAAAATCAGCACCTCCAAATCTGAGGCCATGGTTCTCGACCGGAAAAAGGTGCTTTGCCCTCTTCAGGTCGGTGGGGTGTCCTTGCCTCAAGTGGAGGAGTTTAAGTATCTCGGGGTCTTGTTCACGAGTGAGGGATGGATGGAGCGTGAGATCGATAGACGGATCGGTGCAGCATCTGCAGTGATGCGGTCGCTGTATTGGACCGTCGTGGTGAAGAGAGAGTAGGGGGGCAAAGCTCTCGATTTACCGATCGATCTACGTTCCGATCCTCACCTATGGTCATGAGATTTGGCTCATGACCGAAAGAACGAGATCGCAAGTACAAGCGGCCGAGATGAGTTTCCTCCGCAGGGTGGCTGGGCGCTCCTTTAGAGATAGGGTGAGGAGCGCGGTCACTCGGGAGGAGCTCGGAGTCGACCCGCTGCTCCTCCACATCGAAAGGAGTCAGTTGAGGTGGCTCAGGCATCTTTTCCGGATGCCCCCTGGACGCCTCGCTGGAGAGGTGTTCCGGGCACGTCCCACTGGGAGGAGGCCCCAGGGAAGACCCAGGACACGCTGGAGGGACTACATCTCTCGGCTGGCTTGGGAACGCCTTGGGATTCCCCCGGAGGAGCTGGGGGAGGTGTGTGTGGATCGGGAGGTCTGCCCTCGCGACCCGACTCCCGATAAAGTGGAAGAAAATGGATGGATGGATGGATGCGAGTAAAATAAGTATTAAACACATCACCATTTTCTCAGTAAATATATTTCTAAATGTGCTATTGACATAAAATTTTCACCAGAAGTCGGTAACAACCCACGTAATCTACACATACAAAAAAATCAAACCATAGATATCCATAAATTGTGTGTAATAATGTGACGTGCCACAGGAAAAAGTATTGAACACCTGAATAAAGTGAGGTGGAAAAATACATGGAAAGCCAAGACACCAGCTGAAATCTATCAGTAATTAGAAAGCAATCCGGCCCCTTGTCAGTGCAAATTAATATCAGATGATTCAGTCCCAGCTGAGGGCCCATAAAAATGTGTCTCATTACCAGGGAGTCAAATATCTCATGATGGATAAAAGCAAAGAGCTCTCTTAAGAGCTAAACATGCTCATTGTTGCAAAACATACTAATGGCATCGGTGACAGAAGGATTTCTGAACTTCTAAATGCTCCAGTGAGCACTGTTGGGGCCATAATCTGACAATGGAAAGAACATCATTTCATCATAAACCAGCCACGACCAGGTGCTCCTCACAAGATTTCTGACAGAGGAGTGAAAAGGATTATCAGAAGAGTTGTTCAACAGTCAAGGACCACTTATGGAGACCAACTGAATATTTGTTTCAAAGAAAACAAGTAATGCACTCAACCGCCATGGCCTGGATGCACACTCACTACACAGACTCCATCGCTGAAGAAAAAGCATGTTGAAGCTCGCTTAACGTTTGCTGCGCAACATTTAGACGAGTGTGTGACATACTGGGAGAATATAGTCTGGTCAGATGAAACCAAAACTGAACCCTTTGGATGTCATGATACACACCATAAATGGCACTGCACATCACCCCCAAAACACCATACCAACTGTGAGGTCTGGAGGTGGTAACATCATAGTGTGGGGCTGTTTTTCAGCATACGACACTGGAAAACGTCATATAACTGAAGGAAGAATAAATGGAAAAATGTATCATGACATTCTTGATAAAAATCTGCCAGCATGATGATGAAACAAGGGTGGACATTTTAACAAGACAATGATCCCAAAAACAGAGCCAAGGGAACTCAACTGGTTTCAGAGAATGAAAATAAAGTTGCTAGAATGGTCCAGCCAATGACCTGATGTCAATCTAATAAAAATCTATGGAAAGAACAAAAGATCAGCGTTCACAGAAGAGGTCCACAAAACCTTCAAGGTTTAAAGACTGTTTGTGTGGAACACTGGGCCAAAAATCACCAGAGAAATGCATGCCACTAGTTTCTCCATACAGGAAGTGTCTTGAAGCTGTCATTACCAACAAAGGCTTTTTTTTTACGAAGCATTAAAGGAATTTCAGTAAGTGTTCAATCATTTTTCCTTGTGTAATTCCATTTTATTACACATAACTTAAGTTCCGTACTTATTTCCTTTGTTTTTTTTTGCATCTATGGATTACTTGGGTTGTTACCACCATCTGGTGTAGATTTCATGTCAATAGCACCTTTAGAAATATTTACTGAGAAACATGGTGGTGTGTTCAATACTTATTTTACCCGCTGTATTACTTACAGTATCTAGTGATTCAAATCAGGTCTTCCTGGGTTATGCAACCTGATGCACAAACAGGAATTCAATACTGTCTTCCAAGCCGGCCCCGTTCTCTACTTTGTAACTGCGAGTAGGTAGTGAGGACTCAAAAAACCGTTATTGAGGTTTAACTTTTACTATTAATTGATAGGGAGGTACGTGCAGTTTATATACCCTTTACTTGTAGTAAACATCTTTGTGACGGTTGGAATATGGTGTAATTTTCTTTTTCTTTTTTTAAACTGTAAAATCCTTGCCAGAAACTAAATTATAATAAATATTACTTTGTTTAAGCAAAACTACGATGTTCCTCTTGTATTTGGCGGATTTATGTCCGAAGATTTTGCAAAAAATGTGTTGCGGTGCATGGGGGTATGCATCTAAAGGCTGTCGTTTTCTGTCTGATGTGCAGTGTTGCCAGATTGGGCAATTTAGGATGGCCGTCTGCGCGTAAAAAATGTTTTTCTGTAGATTTATGGCCATAGAGATCAATAGACTTTTGTTCAAATTGGGCGAGATTTAGTGCATCCAGGCGGTTTTTGAGCATTTTTTTAGGCTGGAAATCATCAGTCAGTCACATCTGGCAACCCTGCTGATGTGATGAGTGGCGCAGGTCCATGGGAACACGGATGCATGTCGCGCATATATTTTCACTAGATAAATCATGGAAAGAGGTGGCAAAAAGAGGAAGGGGGGAGCGGAGAAGATTCGGGACAAAAAGCAGAAAGCTCTACAAACTGAGGCTTCCGGGTGTTTTAAAATAGATCATTTGTTTGCTGTGGCCAATACTACTTCTAGCGTTGCTGCTACGAGGGCTGTCCATAAAGTATAGGTCCTTTTTATTTTTTTCAAAAACTATATGGATTTCATTCATATGTTTTTACGTCAGACATGCTTTAACCCTCATGCGCATGCATGAGTTTTTCCACGCCTGTCGGTGACGTCATTCGCCTGTGAGCACTCCTTGTGGGAGGAGTCGTCCAGCCCCTCATCGGAATTCCTTTGTCTGAGAAGTTGCTGAGAGACTGGCGCTTTGTTTGATCAAAATTTTTTCTAAACCTGTGAGACACATCGAAGTGGACACAGTTCGAAAAATTAAGCTGGTTTTCGGTGAAAATTTTAATGGCTGATGAGAGATTTTGAGGTGATTCTGTTGCTTTAAGGACTTCCCATGGAGCGAGACGTCGTGCAGCGGACCCAGGCGCCGTCGTCAGCCTGTTCAAGCTGAAAACCTCCACATTTCAGGCTCTATTGATCCAGGACGTCGTGAGAGAACAGAGAAGTTTCAGAAGAAGTCGGTTTCAGCATTTTATCCGGCTATTCCACTGTTAAAGCAGATTTTTTTAATGAAAGACGTGCGGACGGGTCCGCGCGTCGGGATGCAGCCGGCGCGGTGCGGCGGCACAGGAAAAACACCTCCGTGTTGATAACCATTTGTAAAATCCAGGCGGCTTTTGATGGCTTTCAGTGGAGTGAGTATATGAGAAATTGTTTAACAGCTGGACATGTTCCAACTTGTCCTTAAGGCTTCCAACAGAGGTGTTTTTCCTGTGGCGGAGCGTTGTGGCGGCTGCGAGCCGACGCGCGGACCCGTCCGCACGTCTTTCATTAAAAAAATCTCCTTTAACAGTGGAATATCCGGATAAAATGCTGAAACCGACTTCTTCTGAAACTTCTCTGTTCTCTCACGACGTCCTGGATCAATAGAGCCTGAAATGTGGAGGTTTTCAGCTTGAAACAGGCTGATGACGGCGCCTGAGAGCGCTGCACGACGTCTCGCTCCATGGGAAGTCCTTAAAGCGACAGTATCACCTCAAAATCTCTCATCAGCCGTTAAAATTTTCACTGAAAACCAGCTTAATTTTTCAAACCGTGTCCACTTCGATGTGTCTCACAGGTTTAGAAAAAATTTTGATCAAACAAAGCGCCAGTCTCTCAGCAACTTCTCAGACAAAGGAATTCCGACGAGGGGCTGGACGACTCCTCCCACAAGGAGTGCTCACAGGCGAATGACGTCACCGACAGGCGTGGAAAAACTCACGCATGCACACGAGGGTTCAAGCATGTCTGATGTAAAAACATATGAAGGAAATGCATATAGTTTTTGAAAAAAATAAAAGACCTATACTTTATGGACAGCCCTCGTAGTGCTCCCGACGGCTCTACTACAACGGGCGAAAATGCAACTTCAACGGGTGAAAATGAGGACAACTTTACTGGAGAGGTTAGTCCAGGATCAAAGCCAATTGATGTCTATGTTGGGTCGGAACCGGAGGATTCCGTGTCCAGTGAGCAGGTCGTGGGAAAGGACGCACAGGAGATGACACAACCTGAAGTTCATAATGCTAGTGCTTCTACTGTCAACATCCCTTCAGCTACGTCTGAGGCCGAGCCTGCTGTGGATTATTTCAGCCGCCCGAACCGAAATGAGCTGTCTTTATTTTTTGAAAAACACCCAACACCGAACACAAAAAAGACACTGAATAAGTGGTTGTGTTCCCAGAGACGGTCTGCTGTAAGGTAAGATAAACTACACACACACACACACACACACACACACACACACACACACACACACCACACACACACACACACACACACACACACACACACACACACACACACACACACACACACACACATTACCTTTCTCTCTCTCTCTCTCTCTCTCTCTCTCTCTCTCTCTCTCTCTCTCTCTCTCTCTCTCTCTCTCTCTCTCTCTCTCTCTCACACACACTTTGGAGACACAAAAGCTTTTTTTCCGCTTGTGTGTTTTGCTTCCGTTTTGTACTATGATCAAGGTGAAATGACAGTGAAAGTGTGTGTTTAGGTGTGTGTTCACGGTGTTTAGGTGTATAGTATTTGTTCATTGGGGGTTCGGTATGGACGGGTGGGTGTGCGTGTTTGGGGGTGGATTCGTCGGGCCAATAGTGGGCTGGTCCAGAGGAAAATTGCCAGGGCTGAAATTAGTTCCCAGTCCGACCCTGGATACAGTTATGGTCGGAAGTTTACATACACTACTTATGGGCATGAATGTCATGGTAAGTGTTGTTCGTTTGTCAGGGTGGAAAAAAAAAAAAAACAAGAATTGAGTGCACAAGTTTAAATCTATTTTGGATCTTCTCTAATCCACACAGGATCAAAATTATGCATATAGGCTCAAATATATACATACACCCCCAAAAATATTTGGTTAAATGTCCTTTAGCAAGTTGCACCATGACCAAACGGTTTTTGGTAGCCATCAACATGCTTTAGGCATAATTCCGTCTAGATACTTGACCACTCGTCTTGGCAGAATTGGTAGAGTTCATTTAAATGGGTTGGTTTCCGGGCACTGACCCGGCTTTTCAGTGTAGCCCACAAATTTTCAATAGGGTCAAGGGTTTAAGATTTGGGAATGCCATTCCAGATTCCTGTTTGATCCAATCCAGAACCAGTTTTGATGTGTGTTTAGGATCATTGTTTTGTTGAAAGGCCCAGTTGTGGATAAGTTTCAACTGTCTAGCAGTTGATTTGAAGTAATGTTGAAGAATTTGGAGGTAGTCTTCCTTCTTCATTATTTCATCCACTTTGTGCAATGCACCAGTTCCACTGACAACAAAACAGCCAAAACTTGAGGTTCCTACACAAAAATATTTTCTGCTTGCAATAGGTTGGTGCTGATGTCACTTCCTGTCTTTGTCTGAACATCATGCTGGTCTTTGAATGGTAGAGAGAAATGTAGCACTGGCAGGCGATTAGAGTAAAATGTGGCGTTATCTCCATGTTTCTAACCACAGGGGGGAAATACTGTGCTGTGTACCATATAAATGTTGGTCCACAGGCTAACATATAAAGAGTAATAATGTTGGAAATAGCTAGCTTGCTCCAGTTAGGCCTATACAATGTGCTCAGCCTAGCCTAGCTTGTTAACTGTGACTTTCACGATAGACTGTAGAGTAGAATATTATGATGACAATGAGTTGTTTTTTAGACTTCGAGAATATACTTATAATATTACGAGACTAAAGTCATAATATTACGAGAATAAAATCAAAATATTACGAGAACACAACTTATAATATTACGAGAATAAAATCAAAATATTACAAGAATAAAAGTTGTATTTATATGAGACGTGATAACCCTGCATACTGCCAGTTCCAGCGTTCCAGCCATCTCTTCCTCCAAGAAAGAGGCGATTTCAGGAGCTACTAATCACCAGAACTACAGGCAAAGTCCATGTGATTCCTCCTTCCTGAATAGACACATTTTCTTGCATATTCTTTTCAGAGCTCTGATACTAATGATAATGTGGTTCAGCTGAAGTATTTCTTTATTTGTAAAACCTATACTGAAGTACAACTTAAAGCACTCCACGGATCAATTTTTGAGAGTTTTTCCTCTCATAAAATTACGTCTTTATTCTCATAAATTTACAAGTTTATTCTCATAAAATTATGATTTTATTCTCGTAATATTACAAGCTTTTTCTCATAAAATGATGACTTTATTCTTGTAATATTACAAGCTTTTTCTCATAAAATGATGACTTTATTCTTGTAATGTTACGACTTTATTCTCGTAATATTACGACTTTATTCTTGTAATATTACAAGCTTTTTCTCATAAAATTACGAGTTTATTCTCATAATATTATGACTTTATTCTCGTAATATTACAAGCTTTTTCTCAAAAATTACTTTATTCTCGTAATATTACGAGCTTTTTCTCATGAAATAGCAATTTGTTTTTCATTAAATTGCGGCTTAATGTGGCCCTAAAATGCCTATAACCCATATCAGCTGAGATTTTTCCCAATTTCCCATAAGATACATATTGTTTTGTCATACAGGTATACCAGGAACATCATTAACCAGTATTTCATTTGGTTCTAACTGGTTCAGGACCAATAATTTCAATATGGAACCCAAAGCCAGAAACTGATAAAATACCAATTCTGCTCAGAATGACTAAAAAAAAAAAAACTGGTTTGAAGCTTACAAAGAAGTAAATACAGATGTGTGTCATTACAGTATGATCAGGCTGTAAAGGATGAACTGTATGAGGCTGCAGTTCTCACCTCAGGATGGACTTGACTGATAGTGTCTTAGTAGGACTGTAGGGGAGGCTGATCTTCAGTGTGCCCTGAGGGAACAACATCAACAGATCACGATTTACAAAGTCTTTCTACAAAGTGTTTGTCAATCGCCCTTTGACAAATCGCTCCCTTTTTTCTAGCTGAAATTTCAGTTCAGATCACAAAGAATCTGTACATTCAGTGCAGTAATATCACAGCTCAAACTTTCCACTTGCTTACAAAATTGTGAAATCAGACAAAATTAAACCAGATCATGCCAAACAGAGTTGTCCACTTTAGCAACAACAAAAGCATCTCGTATCAGTAAGAGCCTGAGAGAAGACAAATCGGCATGATCAGGCAGCGGAGGTGCACCACCCTAATCAGGTTCCAGATGAAGCATCAGCCCAAAAATTAGATCTCAGCTATCTTGGTCATGAAGCTGAGTCACCACACAACAGAGACAATTATGTACCTGCATCTCTCTGTCACGTGCACACGGACACAGATGAAATGCAAGAAGACGGCATATTTGTGCAACAGGCTGAAGAAAGGTGCACCCTGGGAACAGAATATTCTATCTAAACCTGTGACAGGTTTATTGATGTGCAGAGCTGGTGAGCTCACCGTTTTCCTCCAGAGGATGGCTCTGTACTGAGGAACCCGCTGGTTGTTCTGGTCCGAAAGAACCACTGACAAGTAGAATGGATTCTTCTCTGCATCTGTGCCCACATAGTTCTGGTGGACTGAACAAGATAAAGAAAATATAAAAATAAATATGCACAAACACACATTGCTTACAGTACTATGGAAAGGATTTGTCCAACATAGGTATAATCAGTACCATCGTGGTTCGACTCCCAAAAAGAGGTGACATCTATAAGTATGTGTTAAAATTGCAAAACAAAGTGTGTGAAAACAACCAGTTTTTCAAAAAGCTTACTGGAAAAAAAATTTAATTGAAAATGCTTATAGAAATACAATAAAACAGAAGCCTGTATACGTTTGGTTTTATTTTCAAAAACTGACACATCTAGTACATTTTTAAAATAGCTGCTTGTTTGACTTAATTTTTAAGCCTTCAAAAATTAGTCCATGAGCCAGTCATCAATTGTGACCTAATTGGTACCACTTAAGGTGGTGAAATGACACTTAGAACCCAGCCTCAGTGTACCATGGTCTATACAAAAAATGTATTACAGCCATCCCAGGGTAGTAGCTGTAGCCCTGGGGTTCAATGAAAAATTACAGAGAGGTCAAAATCTAAAAATGCTCCAATCATGTTGTAAAAGATGTCTCATTATTTGTCTGATCATAACGATTCCAAAAAGGTATAGTTTGGACTATCTGTGACTGAATGTTCTGGAGTTATGGAGTAAAAACAGCAAAAGTGGTGACAAAGGTCAGTTTCATTTTGTACAGGGCTCCGGGGGGTGGACATTACTATAGGTGGCAGGTGCAGGTCATACCGGCAGGCTTTGCCATGCCAGATTCATCTCAAGGTTCCCTCGTATGCACTCAAATTGTTTCGGATCCCGTTTTGCCGCCATCGGAATATGTAAATTGCGGTTAGATGGTCCTCAGATAACATATGGACCACTGTCAGATAGGTGTCCCATCCTGACCACGCCCAGAGAGTTTTGAACATGTGCATCACACTCGGGACCGCCGCTGTCTTTGTGTGGTCTTGTGCTGGCAGTACATATACAAAGAAATCAAATTTTTACTCAGTTTTATTCATTTTCAAATTGGAGTTCTAACTTGAAAATAATCTCACATTTGATTATTTTTTTCTTTTTCTTTTTAACCCTCTGGGGCCGACGCCGTCGTATACGATGGCTAAGACCAAGCTTTACTAAATTATAAATAACTTTTCAATGATATGAGATAGAAACTTACTTTTTTTTGCTGAAAAGTTAACTCCGCAGACTTTCGAGCCACCATCTTTGTACTCCTCATAGAGGCTGTGTGAGTGTCCAATCGGAATTAGTTCACCGTCACATGGTTTTCCAAAGTCCAATCGTAGGGCAGATTTACCTCACGTGAAAAGCCAAAGATCGTTTTCAAGAGTGATGTGTTACTAGTTGGCCCGTTTGAATAGCCCCCTGGGTGCTCCAATGAGTACATACTATTAGTACATACTCAGTGTGCCCTGCGCCATTACGCACAGCGATCAGTGAAAGCAGGAGCAGACGGAGAGCCTCTGATGACAATCTCACATGCTCAAACAAAGCATGTGCAACTATCAGGATTGCTACACTAGTTTGCATGTGAATATTACTGGATAACTCTGTTGCTTTCGCTGCGTAAAGCATTGTTTACCATATCAATGGACAACAAAACATAGACCATATTGTATATATTGTTCAAAATGTGCATTTGTGTTTATTGTTTGAACCTTTTTGTTGTACAGTCTTTCACACAAGACCTCAAATTACCTTTATAAAGTGTCAAAACAGTTGTTTATTATAGTTTGCTGTGTGTTTTGAATAAATGTGTGTGGAAAATTATTTTTCGCTTTATTTTTTCCTTGCTTATTTTTGATTGTAAACCTTTATTACACTTACGAGGGCTGTCAATAAAGTAACAGTCCTTTTTATTTTTTTCAAAAACTATATGGATTTCATTCATATGTTTTTACGTCAGACATGCTTGAACCCTCGTGCGCATGCGTGAGTTTTTCCACGCCTGTCGGTGACGTCATTCGCCTGTGAGCACTCCTTGTGGGAGGAGTCGTCCAGACCCTTGTCGGAATTCCTTTGTCTGAGAAGTTGCTGAGAGACTGGCGCGTTGTTTGATCAAAATTTTTTCTAAACCTGTGAGACACATCGAAGTGGACATGGTTCGAAAAATTAAGCTGGTTTTCAGTGAAAATTTTAACAGCTGATGAGAGATTTTGAGGTGATTCTGTCGCTTTAAGGACTTTTCACGGTGCGAGACGTCACTCAGCGCTCTCAGGCGGCGTCATCAGCCTGTTCAAGCTGAAAACCTCCACATTTCAGGCTCTGTTGATCCAGGACGTCGTGAGAGAACAGAGAAGTTTCAGAAGAAGTCGGTTTCAGCATTTTATCCGGATATTCCACTGTTAAAGGAGATTTTTTTAATGAAAGACGTGCGGACGGATCCGCGCGTCGGGACGCAGCCGACGCGGTGCGGCGGCACAGGAAAAACACCTCTGTGTTGATAACCATTTGTAAAATCCAGGCGGCTTTTGATGGCTTTCAGTGGAGTGAGTATATGAGAAATTGTTTAACAGGCAGGACATGTTCCAACTTGTCCTTAAGGCTTTCAACAGAGGTGTTTTTCCTGTGTCGGAGCGCCGCGGCGGCTGCGTCCCGACGCGCGGACCCGTCCGCACGTCTTTCATTAAAAAAATCTCCTTTAACAGTGGAATATCCGGATAAAATGCTGAAACCGACTTCTTCTGAAACTTCTCTGTTCTCTCACGACGTCCTGGATCAATAGAGCCTGAAATGTGGAGGTTTTCAGCTTGAACAGGCTGATGACGCCGCCTGAGAGCGCAGCGCGACGTCTAGCACCGTGAAAAGTCCTTAAAGCGACAGTATCACCTCAAAATCTCTCATCAGCCGTTAAAATTTTCACTGAAAACCAGCTTAATTTTTCGAACCGTGTCCACTTCGATGTGTCTCACAGGTTTAGAAAAAATTTTGATCAAACAACGCGCCAGTCTCTCAGCAACTTCTCAGACAAAGGAATTCCGACGAGGGGCTGGACGACTCCTCCCACAAGGAGTGCTCACAGGCGAATGACGTCACCGACAGGCGTGGAAAAACTCACGCATGCGCACGAGGGTTCAAGCATGTCTGACGTAAAAACATATGAATGAAATCCATATAGTTTTTGAAAAAAATAAAAAGGACCGTAACTTTATTGACAGCCCTCGTATAAAACACAACAAAAACATATATATTCTGAAAGCACAGGTTGTCCTGAAAAAAAGGGTCATAAAACTTGATTGTGGGATGCAGGGAGAGCTGTTAACAGCAATAATAAAACATTTATACCAGGCGAGTGAACTGTGTAAAAAAATGCCCTTGAACCCCAGAGGGTTAATAAGAATACTGCATTTTTTTGGGGGGGGGGGAGCTTAAACTGTGTTTTAAGAAATTTTAGGGTGCCTAAAACTAGAAACTGATATTTAGCAATACTTTTATTTTATTTTGTGGAATTCAAGGCTGTGTTATTTCCGACAGAATCATAACAATGACATCATCTTCTCACTCACTGAGCGATTTATCCTCTCACACACTCTTCATTCTCCTGCCTCCAATTTCTTTTATTTCACTTTGGCTTTCATTTCACTCCCCCATCACTTGTGTGTGTGTGTGTGTGTGTGTGTGTGTGTGTGTGTGTGTGTGTGTGTGTGTGTGTGTGTGTGTGTGTGTGTGTGTGTGTGTGTGTGTGTGTGTGTGTGTGTGCGTGTGAGACACATGGGGCAAAGACAAGCATCTCCAGATGACACCGCAGCTTCGCATTCAAGCGCCCTCCGCTTCAGCTGACAGGGTAAAGTATTCAGAAACAATACTGAACACAACCTCCAAAAACAATTTCATCAGGAACTCTGCATCTGTCCCTCCGGCTCTCTTTCACTCATGCACTTCTTCTGCTTCATTTTCCTCCAGCGTTTTCATTACTTCTTTATTAATCCTCTATTAACGATGTTTTAAACCCTGTTTTTGCTCATATTCTACTTTTTTTCAGCTCAGACAAATCAAGTGTGCCTGTGTGACGTGAATTCCTATTCATACCCAATAGAGACTACCAAAAAAAAAAAACAAAAAAAAAAACTAAAGCCATTCTTCACCCAATTAAAATGAAATTCAAGCTATTGCACCATTTCAACTTGATGGTACCAGGAATGCTAATATGGGAATATTTGGCCCGGAGTCCACAGTGTGCCGTGCTGGACGATGCAGTCAGCATTTCTCAGGCTGTGGAACACAGATGGCTCAGCTGCAGTCCAAACAGGTCCAGCCAAGTTTTACAAAGGCACTGCTGATTCTCCACCGGCCAGCACACAGCATCATTAGACCTGCGATTGGAGGAGAAAGGCTTTTCTTGCTTCCAGTCTCACGCGTCTGCTGTCTAATTCCCCTTCACAATTATCTCCATCTAGCTGCTTATAGCTCAACCTTTCCTCTGCACTGAGAGCGTTTCTTTTTTTTCTTCCCCCCGCAGAAACGTCAAACAATGACCTTTGTGTTGCACAACACGCCTACGCTGTGAGTCTGAGAGGAGTTGGGATGTTAAGGAGTATGGAGGGAGATAATGAGGGTGAAGAAAGGGGATGAGGTGACCGGTTCTAATTTTTTTTTAAGAACCTCACTGCATATGTCACCGCTCCTCTTTCCATGACAAAAACTCCTGTAACAGTGGAATGTGCCGAAAAAGTGCTGATGTCCACGTCTCCTGCCATTTTTGTGAAAGTCAGATGACGTCCCGGATCAACAAAGCCTTCACGTTGGAAATGATCTGGTTGTTTCAGCAGGGTGTCAGCCTGTCGATCGGCGCTTGGAGCGTGGTGCGCTCTCAGCAGCTGTGGGCGGTCTTTAAACCGGCTGGAGCACACCTTAATCTGTGTAATCCCCAAAAAATCATCCCTGAAAGCCATCTGAATTTTCTGAATGGTGTTCAGCTGGAGGTCTCTCACAGTTTCTGGAAAAATTTGATGCAGCAAAGCTCCAAATCGTTCAGACATTTATTCGCAATGAAAATCTGATGAGAGGGGTGGACCACTGCTCACACAAAGCCTGCTCACAGGCGAATGACGCAACCGACAGGCGTGAAAAAACTCACGCATGCGCACGAAGGTTCAAGCTTGGCTGATGCAATCACACGTGATTCAAATCCATATGGTTTTTGCAAAAAATAAAAAGGTCCGATACTTTTTGGACAGACCTCGTAGATACGCCCACACTGATACGCTGGCTCCTGAATTGACCTTAGTGTACTATGACTGAATTTTACATTATAAATCGGCAGAGTTAAGCTGTTTCCCTACTAGTTCCACATCTTCAAACTCTTGGTGCTATCGAGGCAAAGCACTCGGCAGCCCAGTGTTACTTTTTTTTCTTTTCATGATAACATCACGAAATGTATCACAATGGGCAATTTTCAAGTTGTGCTGGCATTTTGAAACAGACTTCCAGTTAGGGAGCCTCTCGCTCGCGTGTTTGGCGTCATTAGAAACAACAGCTCATCTGTCAGATTTCCAGGGAGTGAAATGGCCACTGCAGGCGAATTCCGCGCTGTATCTGTAAGTAATTTTGTTGTCATTGTTGTTGTTAACCCACAAGGAATGAGAAGAAGCGCTGCAGTGGCGTGAATATTGATCTAAAGCCCCGGTCATGCGAAGCCAAAACGACACAAGAAATCTGGACTTACGCTGACTTTCGGAGACATCGTTTAACCTTCATCCAGCTTTGTTCCTGTAGCTGGCGCTTCGTCAGAATTTTCAAACTGTTGAAAAATGTGAACAAATCCCGACAACAACTTAAATTCCTCTGTATTCCGTTTTACTTTCTGTCTTGACAGTTTCTCATTGTTTGCGTAGTTCCCGTACCATCAGCGTTCTGTCGACCAACTTTCTCCAACATCTTGCACAAACATTGACGATATCTGAACGGATCAATAACTAAAGATCCAATGAGCTGAACGTGACTCGTCCATGTGTGGGACAAAAAGTAATGTTGTCATACAGATCTTTGTATCTGCAGTCATCATACAGGTCAAAAGCACCAACCTGGTGAAGCTGCTCCACCCATGAATCATGCAAACTCACAGCATCCAGTCATCTTTATCCATGATACCACAGCTTAGTTAAACGCAGGCGTCTTGATGCTGCTTATGCTGCGTTTACGCATAGGCATGATGCGTTACGAATGTCATATTTCCATCATTCATGGCACATTCATGACATTCGGAATGTGACTTAACGCATCTGAATAGGGTTTGTGACATTCGTGGAGCATGTTTTTGGCTGCCAAAAAAAAAAAAAAAACCCACTTCCACGAATGTCACGAATCACCCTCGATTCGTGAAGTTCGCAACTAAGCGTGTCGATTCGTGGTGATTAGCGGTGATTCGTAATAGACCATGACAGCATTCGTAGTGCATTCTTGATGGTTCTTGGAGCCCAAACTGTCACGAATCAACACAAAAGCTGTCAAGAAGTGACACGAATTGTCACGCACTTTCACGTGATGATTCGCAATGGAGCGCAGCAGTATGCAACAGCGCAAGACTATATTCGTTACAGTGCATAGTGATTTGTGATGATGATTCGCCATTAATCGGAACACATGTTAACAGTTCGTGATGGCATGTGATGCCTCTGCCTCAAATCATGATCCTCGGTCACAAATTTAGATTCATGGGATTGTGACTTGTCATTGTTATGTGTAAACGCAGCATTAGATTCTTTACGAAAGCCTTCGAAGAAGAAAGCCCACAAAAATCAGAGGCATTTCTTCCAAACCTCACTGCAAAAAATCATCTGCTATAAATGATGATAGTTCAGCTCTGACGTGTCCACCAGGCAGGTTACAACCCAGGCAAGTATGAGAACAATGCTGGCCGCAATGCTGGGATCTCGTGAAGTGTGATTAGACCTTTCCTTTGTGAGTCAACCCAGGAACACTGACCTTTTCCCAGGAAGTATTTAAAGAACCATCTCGTGTGGTACTCTGGATTCTCCAGGTGAACATCAGTCCTTCTCCAGGTTCCCGGAGTGTAGTCCAAAATCTGTCCCACAAACACACACACATGCCACATTATCATGTCAAGCACAGCTTGACTCAATAGTTCCATATCACAGTTGCACAAGTTATAACACGGATCATCTGGCACGAGCGTAGAATGGAAAATTTATTCTGTCATCAGTGTTGGATTATCAGGCCAGTAATCCTAAAAGCAATTTAAAACTAATTTTTGGAAGTGATCGTCATCTTTGAAATGTGGCATCTTAAACTGCCCATCTCACAAGTGGTGGACCCCCATGTAAATTATTATTTTTTGCCTGAGCCTGAATGTATATTCTGAACATCAGCAAAGCTGCTTTCCACCTATTGAGGAACTCGTCCCAGACCAGCCTCTGTGTCTCTGTGTGTTGTGGACCATGCTTCCTAATCCACTGGGCTTCCGAATCAATCTTATTCTGGCCTCTTGTCACTGGCAGACCTCGCTAATTCCCCAGAAACATATCATCCGTCATTCCAGGAACACAAACCCACCCACCATGTCAAGGTGGCAAATCTCTGCATGGCATCACAACTCCACTGCAAAAGCTGCTAGTCAAGGTGGTTTGAGGATCTCATTAGGATACCTCCTAAATGCCTGCCAAACCCTGGGGAAGACCAATAAACACAGTCGAGATTACATATCCCATGTGACCTCAAGATCACTGAAGAGAAACTGAAGCGGAGGGAGACGTCTGGGCTCCATCACTTAGCAACACACACCAAGATAAGCATATAAAATGGATGTCACATTAATAAGGGTCTGGTTCCCACTGATTTTATGTTAATTACAACGTTTTAGGATAAAATCACTTTTAGACACTGAGACAATTTGCTGACAAGAGCCATGCAGCTGAAAAATAGCATTTCATTTGCCCACCACAGTTGGGGTTTTGCCTATACTGTGAGTCAAATTTAAACCTGAAATAACTTGTTTTAGATGTATGTGATATACACCAGACACTGATGTCTGGAATCCTGCATGGTCTGTGGCACATGCCCACTGAGTCGGCTCAAACCCACACAGTCTGTGAGAGAGACATGTAGGAACACCTCCTCTGGGCAGCATCATGTTTTTTTTTTTTTTTTTTGTATTTAAAATAGCACAGAAAAAGGTCATCTGCTAGAGACCAGAAATTTTTGGTGTCATTTTGACTACACACTTTAATATCTGTTGATTGTACGTGGAAATGTGCAGCCTTACACATTTTTATTGTCAGTGCACCAATTTTCATTGTTGCTAGACAAATACTTTGACTTTGCAAAAAAAGACAATAGTTGAACCAACTTAATTGAATTGTTTCAATTGGTAACACCTGAATGAATTAGGTTGTTTGAACTTAAGTTGATAAGTTAGAGTTGATCCAACTTCCTAACTTAAGTTCAGAAGTTAGAGTTGATCCAACTTCCTAACTTAAGTTCAAACAAGTTGGTTCTTTATTCAGTGTGATGTCGTAACGTGTGTTTTTGCAGCACAGAACCATCAGAAAAGCATGCCAACATTGAAGCATATGATTATGATGGAATGAATCTGGCACTTGTTCTGGATTCCCATCTTGTCGTTGACCTACATTACAACAGGTTAGATTGAGCAGTACCACAGCAGTCTTCAGCCTCATGTGGTTTACAGCTCAGTGATCTGTTTTTTTTTTTTTTTTTTTTTTACAGAGACTAGAGAGCTCAGTCCACCGCCATCCCATGTCCATAAATTACCACAACACACATGTTTTGATGGTGGGATGAAGTTCCTAGAGGAAACCCATGGACATTGGTAGGACCAAACCCAGGACTAACTACTATGTCACTGTGCTGCCAAAATCAAATATAAAGTTAACTCAAAGGCTAACTGAATGGTATAAATACAAAGCTAATGGAACCTGTGTTGTCTTTGATGATGCATCCATTGCTGGACTCAAACCCATGACCTCAGGGGTTGTAGGCTCGACCATCTGCTGCTAGAACATTGTTTGGTACTGGAGAATGAGGTTTTCTCATTGCACAGCAACCGCTGGCCACCATTACACAAGAGTGATCTAAAATTAAGTGAATATAACCCTGAATCAATATAAAACTACCTGGAAGCTAACACAAAAAAAGATTAACTGAAAATGACGGTAACCGAACAGTTAAGTGAACATAGTAAGTCCTTTCAGTTCCTTCCTTTGTTCAATCGGGGTCACCACTAGAGGTGGGCAGATCGATCCTAATATCGATAATATCGATACCAATGCTGGTATTGATATTGAACGATCCTCGTGTAAAGAGATTGATACTCAAGCTTTTTTTTCCTCTCCCACACGCAATGACTGCTGCACACGCAGATTCATCAAAGTCTACTCTCTGTCTGTAAGAGCAGCACTGCGCTATGTCACACAACACGGAGCAGCGCACCCTTGTATTGTGGTTTGTCAGCCCTCTACCTCAGGAGATTTTGTTTTAAGTTGTGTTGAGTGATTTTTTTTTTAAACAAAAATGTTGATTGTGATAAAGTATTATGTTGTCACGTACAATGTTTGGCGAAATTCTATCCTAGGTCTTTTGGATCCTTTGGATCTATGAAGCTTAAATATGAAAAAGTATCGGTATCGATATCGGCGATACTGGGCATGTATTTACTTGGTATCGGATCAATACCAAAATTCCCGGTATCGCCCACCTCTAGTCACCACAGCAGATCAGAGATGAATCTGCATGTTGATTTGGTACGTTTTAACGAATATATAAATATAAAGCGAATGTAACCTAAAAATAACGGAATATAAAAGCTAACTGAACATGAAGTTAAAAGTGTACAGCCTTTGGGTTTTGTAAGATTTAAGCCATAAAAAGATTTTTCTTTGGCACAGTATAATTTTATTTACTAGCCATTAAATAGGGGCTTTATAAAATGACATTGCCAATATGATCAAAATTCATGTTATCTGGAAAACATTAATAAATTGTTCCCCTGAAGGGGAAAAATTCAAATGAACAGAAGGCCATGAACTGTTTAGTAGTAACCCATACAGTCTATGATAGCAACCATAATGACGTCATAGATCACTTTCCCCGACTTGCACAAGGGATGCTGAGAAGCGCACGGTGACAGAGTAGAAATGCACAGTGATGTCGCTCACTCGAACAAAATAATCCAACATGGTGAAAAACGCTCAGAAAGCTTATTTCTGTGTAAATCTAATGTGTATATTTTGTAAAAGTTACTGAGAAATAAACACTTCTAAATAAAAAAAATACTAGTTTTGACATCAGATAAAACCTCTGAAGTGATTTACAAGATATTTTATCCATATTTCCATATTTTATGGATGTTAGCATGCACACCCCGTGTACATGCATCACGCGATGTCAAAGGTAACTTCAGGTCATTTTCAAAAGTAGAGAAGCTTGAATCTTCGACTGGACTGGGTTGCTTGACACGAGGACGTTTCGCTTCAAATCGCAGAAGCTTCCTCAGCTAAAATTCTTGCTCTGGTGGTCTGACTTCTGTCTTGACTCTTGTAGAGAAGAATAATCAAGAAGTCACAAAAGCTGGAGTTTTAAACCTAACCAGACCCCTCCTACCGAGAGGCAGACTGCTATAGGCTGGTGACTAAACAATAGCTCTAATTAGCACCTATTGTGCTCTAGTTAACACCCTCCTAATGACAGGGCAGCTGTCCCTCTCCTGATGGCTCCCTTGACGACTCTGCAGTGACGTGAATGAATCATTACCATGAACAAAAGACTGAAACTGCTTTGACCTGAGTACCCCATTGTAAATAGGGGATAAAGCGTGTCTCAGACCCCCTCCCCGGTTAAGGCTAGGTTTCAAACGTTTCACAAAGAATGCCTCCTTGACCCCTCTCTCAAACCCAAAGTGCAGAAGTCCCAGAGAACAAAGAGCCCAGATTCACGCTGTGGATCAGCTGCAGCTGGTGGAATAACCGCACATGGGGAGTCAATGCGCAGCGTTCACATGGACTAATCAATTTACTGTTCTGATAGACTCAATCATCTTTACACTTATATTTATTCCCCCTTTTGACAGTTTTCTGTTATAAATCAATATATATGGCCTAGTAATGTAATACAGTGATACAGCAATCCACCACGGCACACTAGAGTTTTTTTTTTTTTTTCAAATTGGAGCAAGACAGAGCGTGCGGCGTGTCGTCAGACAATGAGGGTTCAGACGAAGGCTTTATCTCATAAGCAGGCAGTTGTTCGGTACACAGAGGTATCAGGCAGGGGTAAGGCTGAGATGTGGTCAAAAACTGGCTGAGGTCAAAAACACAGTAACACAGAGTTCAAAGGAGACAAAACCATGATCCAAAAACACTAAGCAAAGTAAAAAAAAAAATTGGCAAAGCAATCAGGACTATAACAAAAGGCTTGGATGAGGTTTATAGAAACAACGATCCAGCAAGAAGAACCAAAAACACAAGGCTTTAATAACAGAGGTGACAATCACAGCAAACAAGGCACAGGTGTGGGGGAACAAAGAGACGAAGATGAGCGCAAGAGGGTGCAACAAGACAAAAAGCAAAGCAGACAGAAATGGAGGTGTGGAGGGAGGAGACAAAGATGAGGTGAGCAGGTGCAAGAGAGTGCAGTAGAGTGAACACTAAGCAGACTAAATAAACTGAAAGGTGACTCCTAAATATAATGCAAAAGAATCTACACACGGAAGGAGCAAAGAAACAAAACCAAGAAAAACAAAGGTGAGAACTGGAAAGTGATCAACAAGACAATTAAAGGCAGGGGCTGAAACTAATATGTGACAAAAGCAAAAACTAACAGAAATTACAAGCAATGACTCTAGTGGTAAAATGCAAAATAAAACCAGTGGCTAAAGTAATAAACTAGTAAACTGAAAAACAAAAAAAAGTGTAAAGCGGATGCAGACAGAAAGTGACAAAGACCAAAACAGGGAAGGACGTGGGACCAGACAGGGACGGACCTGACACCCTCTTTTGTTCTGGACGAGGAACCAGAGCAGGTGGATCCACCAACGTGCACACAGATCTCCACAGTGGGTCAGATCACGCGCTTCTGTTTGCAGTTCCTCCAGGACTCAGGCGCTACAGAGCTCCGTCCCAGCATCCCCTGGAACGCAGAGCAGGATGCAGACACACACTGCTCCAGCAGTGGCTCCAGGCACATTTCGCTTAAAGCGTCAAGATCAACGTTAGCTTTTGTTTCATTTTGTTCCTCTTTTGTCCCTTTTGTGCTCTTGATTCACAGGCTATTCGGTGATAGGAAAAGTGAAAGCTCATTTGTCCACCTTTTCTCAACGATTTATGACTTTTTAAAAACTTTTTTCCCTTCGTTCAGGAATCGTCTTATGCTGTGTGACCAGGCCCTTGGTCACGCTTCTATAGGTAGGGTTTGAGGGCATGCTCCCTTAGAAAATTTTTGAATTTTTAGGTGCAATTTTCTGCATTTTGGTGTATATTTCACCACAAAATGCAATCACAGAGAAAAGATACTTTATAATCTGTATTTATTCATTTGAACTTGTATTGCACAACCTTGAATGTGATGCTGTGATGTTGTGATGACAAGTGACATAAATCATCTGAACTGTTTTGGGCTTAAAAAGGTGATTAACCTTCCTGAATCATGGCCTGGTACAAATTTACCTAGTTGAGTCACTTATTGATGAATAGAGTGTTCAGAAAAAGGATTCAGTGGATTTTTTTTGGTCCATGAAAAGGGGGTGCATGCACCCCTCACACCCCCTCCCGGATCTGCCCCTGCTAACTGTATGGTACAGAAGGCCTTGTAGTGGTTGTGAAGCTTTTTTGGGGAGTGCTTTGTGATTTTAGGCTGCACACCAAACACTTACATATGAGACTTTTGACTTATTTAAATAAAGCGCCTCAACAGCAGCCCACATTTCTACACATTTATCCATCAACTGTAACGGCTAAAGAATAGATGCACCATTTTTTTTATGATCCATACTGAGAGGTCTCAGTGACAGAACAATATGGGTTAGCAGCATAGGACGGGAAGAATGGGCGCTAAAATGTAATCTATACCTCGTCGGATGAACCATTCTCCACCCTGAAGCGTCCTGCCCTCTGAATGGCCCCATCTGCATCGCTGGAAATCAGCTGTGGGAAACAAAGAGACAAAAACACATGAACGTGTTTAAAACTGGATCCCTGACGAATGCCAGACAGTAACAGGTGGGTCATAAATACTTTAGCGCTGGATGTCAACAAACAAAAGAGGAACCACGGATGATACATCAGCTCCATGTCCGTCCTCACAAGCACAGCGTCAGTTTTTACCACCATCCCATAAAAGTGTTTGCAGCTGCTGTTTCTGAACATTTTAATTTTTCCTCCTCACATCTGCATCTCTGTGCGATTCCCTAATTATATGGGTCCTGTTGACTCACGTCTTTCTCTGTGCTGCAGAAGAAGAGAGCAGCGAGACAAACAACAGACAGAGCCGAATACGTCACGTATACACAGCAACTTAACATCAATAGAAACAGAAGAATATGTCAATGCGTAATTCCTGGATGACTGTGTGTTTGTGTGCAATCATTTTTTTCAATCTTGAGGTCAAAATTCACGTGTCTGCGCGACTAACAATGAGTAAGCCAACGCGAGATATTTTGGCATTACTCATAGCATGAATGCTAATAGAAATCAGCTAATCTGCATTTAAAAACAAGAAACAGGCACCTTAGTGACCACCAGGCCTCTGCGATTAACATCAAGGCTTCATAAACGGCACACTAACAAAAGGTCTACTTTACATATTCCTGCCTGAACAAGCCCGTTGTGCCAACATTCTTATTTAAAGTAATATATAAAACAAGCGCAATCGGAGATTTCTGACGTCCACCAATCTGGATCACCTCCAAAATGCAGTGGGATCTTCCATGCCCTAATCTGTGGTGAAAATTTGGTGATAATCCGTGAAGCAGTTTTGAAGTAATCCTTCAAAGACGATATAAAGTGAAATCTTTATCCAGAATCCGGATCCGGATCCAGATCACCTCCAAAATTTAATGGCATCTTCCATGGCCTTATACGTATCCGTGTTGAAAATTTGGTGAGAATCTGTGAAGCAATTTTGACGTAATCCTTCAAAACCTAAATAAAGTGAAACTTGGTCCAGAATCCCGATCCACATCCGGATCCCCTACAAAATGTATTGGAGTCTCCCTTGGTCTAATATCTATCTCTTGTGAAAATTTCGTCAAAATCTGTGCAGTAGTTTTGACGTAATCTTGTTACAGACAGACAGGCAAATATATAAATAAATACATAAATTAATAAATGTTGATGATTTTATTGCGTCATTGGCAGACATAATACAGAGAGAACATAGAGAAGGCTGACTCCCACAAAATGATGTAATCTGGACGCCATTTTGAATGTGTGTAACTGGGGCAGCTTGCCTGCTGCAGTGGAGTGACGTTTTGTAAACAAAACTTCTCTTGAGTGTACTACAAGCTACTGTAATGCACTATTTGACTTTAGAACACAAGGAACTACTATTACAAACATTTATTTAAACAGCTGTTATGATTGTGGAGTGTATAGAGTGGAAAATAAGGCACTGTAAGTATATTATAACTAGGCAGCCTGATCTTTTATATTTTTAGTTTTATATTTTCTGTTGTGTTTTTAATCAGGTTCTTTTTGTCTCTTTCTCTAAAAATGTATTGTAGCGTTATTAGATATTATTACTATTATTGTTGTTTGTTGCTATTATTATTAATATATAAACAAAAATAAATGTAAAAATATTACAATTTGTAATACATTTGACTCTTTTACGATAACAAACGCTGAGCCATTATTATACAGAAAACAAATGCACACAAACGTGCTAACTACTGCAACAGCATAATGCTAACTTTAACATTGAAAATGCCATAGACATGCTAACACGTTAGCATCGGTCCAGTTTTTAAGTTATAAAATACATCTATCAACTATGTCAGAAGACCATAACAGGTCAGTTTAACATAAAAAAGGTAAATATTACTCACAGACATATGCTCTTTAGGGTTTTAGCAGGGGAAAATTAAGATAAAGCGAAATAAAACAATGACTCAATGAACCATTAGATTGAAGCACTGCTTCAATCTGCGAATCACTGCTTCGATTGGTTCAAGGTTCAAAGCAAAGCCGTGCTGCAGAAAAGTTGATTACAGACCCGCTGCAGGGTCTGTAATCAATGTAGAGAAATGATCATTTTCCTGACCAACACCCCCAAAAACAATGGCCACTTAGAATCCCACTTCCTTGTTTGTTTTAGTGTACTTGGTGCAATTGATAGCCGAACACTCAGTTCCTTTAAATCTTGATGTTTTTCTGATGTTGCTGGTATGATAGTTATGATCCATGGTCATGAAAAATGCACATAAACAGAAACTTTTGTCTCTAATACGACTCTAGAGTGACACAAAGACTGCCATTGTGCAGCAACACCCAGTTACACACATTCAAAATGGCGGCTGGTGCTCAGCCAATTACAATGCAGCATATAGGAATAGTAATATTAAATGCAAATAATTATTCTGAAAGGTGTTGACACCACCCAAAATAGGAGGTTTACTAGTCCACACCCCAGAATTTCAGAAAGGCAGACAGACAAACAGTCACTCTCACATCTACATGGCTAATTGAGGAACCACACAGGCTGGGTCTGAGACCAGTGGGCGGGCCAGTCATGTCAGCTCCGCCCACAAATGTGCATCTAATGGATGTAAACAAATATGTCAAAAAGTCAATGTGAACATTTCCCTACAGAAACACACTGAATGTGGTTTCCCATAAATAATAGTCAACCTCATAAAACAGAGATTATGTGTGGTTTTATGAAAAAAAAAAATTCAAATGACCTTTCCGAGAAACACATTAGAGGTTAGTGGTGTTATGACTAATCAGCTTCCCTGTTTAGTTGGTGATAAAGTTAGTGTATGAGTCAGTGAGCTTCCGCAAAGTGGAAAACATGACACACACACACACACTCACACACAGAGCGGACATTCCAAATGGACTTGAAAGAAATGTGTGGACTTGACGTTCAATTCAGAAGAAAAAGAGCGAACGCTAGCCCAAATGCTAATGTGAGCAGCTTGATGGAATCATCACCTTCAGCTAACACAGTTAGCATCAACATTAGCAGCTTATTGACATCATGAGTTGACTTTCAGAACCTCAATGGGAAAGTGGAAAGACTTTGCTCTGCGATGCTTAAATTCAATGACAGTGCAACATGTTCAAGTCTACTGATGATAAATATTTGGCATTTTATTTGCATCGTGATACTTTAAGTTGCTAACTTGGGTGTTGGATCTTTTGTTTGTTTGCTAGTCTTGGCTGTAAATGGTGCACAGACTGAATTTCCTATTGATGCGGACACTCAAAGAGCTTTATGTCAATGCCTCACATTCACTCATTCATGTATCGATGGCATGGCAGCTCAACAACACACTGGAATTAATTTGGAGATTAAGGACAGTGCTCAAGGGCAATTTAGTGAGTTTCCATCTGTCGGATAGTTGAACTGACATTGCTCTAATCATCATTAGCCCACAGCTCCTCTCTGGATTGCTTAGAAACGGTCCAGAATGTCGCTGCAAGATAATCTAAGAGGTCTCATGCAACACCTGTTCTGTCCTCTTTGCATTTTAGACTGCAATTTAAAATATTGGTGATGACTTAGAGCTCTACACAGTCAAATGACTCTCTACATCAATGAACTCTTGAACCCTTGAACACAATGACAAAGTGAGGAACCTTGGGGTAATTTTTGATCCTACGTTGTCCTTTGGCCTCCACATTAGAGATATTACGAGGACTGCTTTCTTCCACCTGCGAAATATAGCGAAGATTCGTCCCTTCCTGTCCATGGCTGATGTTGAGACCCTGATTCATGTGTTTATCACTTCTAGATTGAACTACTGCAATGTTCTACTTTCTGGTTTACCGCAGTCCAGCATTAGGGGTCTCCAGTTGGTTCAAAATGCTGCAGCCAGACATTTGACACGAAGCAGAAAGTTCGACCACATTACACCCATTTTGGCATCTCTTCAGTGGCTTCCTGTTCCAGTGAGATCAGATTTTAAGGTTTTGCTACAAGTCTATAAAACTGTTCACGGACTGACACCTCCCTAACTAGATGACCTAAGTGAACCCTACGTACCGTCCTGGGCTTTGCATTCTCAGTGTGTAGGATTACTTTGTGTCCCTAGGGTGAATAAAAAGTCTGTGGGTCACAGAGCTTTCTCTTATCGTGCCCCTGTTCTGTGGCACGATCTCCCTGCGTCAATAAAACAGTCAGATTCTGTAGAGACTTTCAAATCCAGACTTAAGACGCACTTATTTTCCCTTTCATATGGCTAGCATACTGGCAGAGTATAGTACTATGCTTTTTAGTCTTTTAATTCATTTTATTAGGAAACGGAGTGTGCTGCGGCCTCAACTTTATCTAAAGTTTGGATCTTTTAGTGAAACACGATGAACACCTTAGTACTTCTTTTGTTTTTCTTGTTACTTAATGCTAACAAATTATACTGTATTTGTTGTCTGTCTGATGCCTGATTCTGTTTCTCTCTCTCTCTCTCTCTGTCTCTCTGTCTGTTCGAGATGTGGCTCCATCCAGAGATGGGTGTGGTGTCTGTTTTGGAAACCCTCCTTGTGCACCGGCAACATTTCCTCAATGTGTTTTGTGTAATTTACACAGAGGTGACCCTCTGTTTGAGTCTGGTCTGCTTGAGGTTTCTTTCTCAGAGGGAGTTTTTCCTTACCACTGTCACCTGTGTGCCTGCTTTGGGAGTTTGGCAGTATATAAATGAAAATAAATTGAATTGAATTGAACCCTTATGTAACAAGCAGGTCTCTGAGGTCCTTGGACCAGAACCTGTTGGTTGTACCTAGGTCAAGACTCTGCATTTGAGGTTGTTGCTCCCAAACTGTGGAATTCGCTGTCTCGCAGTTGTGAATCTCACACCGTCTCGCAGTCCGTGACTTACACGAGAGGTCAGTTTCAGCAGAGTTCCGATTCAAGGCACAATGTAAACACATCTCATGAAGTCTGGACAACAAGACAAGATCGGGGCACAGCAGAAGTCCATCACAGGTGCTACGCATCCTCTAGATAACCTTCTAAACTTGGGAGAATGTGTCATTATAAAAATTGCCTGTGAACTCGCTGGATCAACTCCATCCACATCTTCACTCGCCATTGTTTACATGTGCTGTGAGACGCTGGAAGTCTGTTGGCACCGCGGTGCATTCTGGGAAGTGCAGGGGGCCGCCAGGGGGATTTTGGGAAATATTAAAGTACTGAATGCACTGCCTCTGCATCTGCTTTCTGTGGACTCTGTTGGAATTTTTAAAGAGAAGCTCAAAGACCCACTTCTACAGGCTCGCTTTTTATGTTTTAGTGACTGCTGTTATTCCGTCCGCCAAGGACGTAATAAAATCA
Source organism: Thalassophryne amazonica (assembly GCF_902500255.1). Classification (NCBI taxonomy): domain Eukaryota; kingdom Metazoa; phylum Chordata; class Actinopteri; order Batrachoidiformes; family Batrachoididae; genus Thalassophryne; species Thalassophryne amazonica. Next base: position 15,555,895 of record NC_047119.1, read on the forward strand.
TTGGCGTTTATATTTATTTGTGTGTCTGTTTTTTACCAAGATTATGTCAAAACTACTGTGTGGATTTTGATGGAATTTTCACCATAGATAGATGTTAGACCAAGGAAAACTCCATTAAATTTTGGAGGTGATCCGGATCAGGATTCTGGATCAGGTTTCACTTTTATACAGGCTTTGAAAAATTACTTTTAGCAGGATTACGTCAAAAACTACAGCATGAATTTTGACCAAATTTTCAACACAGATACACATTAGGGCATGGAAGACTCCATTCAATTTTGGAGGTGATCCAGATCCGGATTCTGGATCAAGTTTCACTTTATATACACTTTGAAGGATTACGTCAAAACTACTTCATGGATCCTGACCAAATTTTTGCCACAGAGACATATCAGGTCATTGAAGAGTCCATTAAATATTGGAGGTGATCCGGATCTGGATCAAGATTTTCCTTTATGCAGGCTTTGAAGGACTGCTTCAAAATGACTTTATGGATTCTCACTGAATTTGCACCACAGATAGATATTAGGGCATGGAAGACTCCACTGCATTTTGGAGGTGAGCTGGATCTGGATCCAGATTCTGGATCAAGATTTCATTTTATACAGGCTTTGAAGGATTACATCAACACTACTTCACAGATTCTCGCCAAATTTGCACCACAGATAGATAGCAGGGCATGGAAGACTCCACTGAATTTTGGAGGTGATCTGGATCTGTATTGGTGGACGTCAGAAATCTGTGTTTGCTCTTGTTAATGTCTGTTTTCATTTTATTTTTTCAGTGTAAAGCACTTTGTGATTTTATCTTGAAAGGTGCTATACAAATAAACTTTACTTATTTACTTACATCTGTATCGCAGTTGCACTTGTACAAATAGAAGAAATAGAAGGAACAAATACGTTTTGAAATAGCCCTATGATCAGATCTGGGTAATAATGTGGCAGAAGTCAGTAGGTGCAACAACATTTCAGCTGCACCTGCAAACACACAGACGGAAAGACCGGGCAGACCTGATTACAGCCTCATCCCTGCCCTCGCTGGAGGGTAATGAGAAAATAAAATCCAACATGCATGTTCACTGCAGGCGGCAAGCTCAGCTAAATGACACAGAGGTTTCTAGATGGAGAAAATACTGCCTCCACTATGTTCCCATGCATATTAATAAGCCTCAAAAATGAATATATTTTCTGCATGATTCCTGGCAGTGCTGGTAAAGCCTTGATTTTTTTATTTTTTTATTTGCATGTTTGTTTTTTACGTGCACACTGTGATTGAGCTTTGCCACCCCAGAGTGTGAAAAACAGAAGATTAAAAAAATGGAAGCCATGTCTCCATCTCCCTCTGCTGCAACATTAACTGCCCAGTCACAGGATAATGGAGGAGAAACCAGCACAGTGTTCACATGTTGCCTCTCTACTGCATGTGCGAGCCGGGCAAAACGCTTGGCTTTCTGTATTAAATGTGCATTTAGTTGTTTGTGCTGCACTCTGTGAATAGTCACAGTATTGGTTTTTGGGTGAAAGAATGAAAAATGACAGGCAAATAGAGAGATGAAGTGGTCTGGGGAGCTTTTGTGTGTGTCTGTGTGACGCATTACGCAGCCCTTGCTTCTAAATCACGGCACAGAAGAGTGGCGAAAAAGGAAAAGCTGCACTCCAAAGGATTTCCTGTGGGATGGCAGGGGAGGCATATTGGGAGAGCGTTCTGCTCTATGCTTTAACAAACAAGCCATAAAACACATCTCCTCTGTGGAGGAAGAAGGAGCTGAGGAATTAAAGAGAAAAGAATGGGGCATTAGACACAAAGAGTGGCACAGAATGAGTGAGTGAACAAAAAGCCAAATGACAAAAGAATAATAGAAATCTCCAAGATGATTAAGCTTGGGTAAGGAGAGAGTTTTACACACGGAGCAGGGATGCACGTGCACGCTCTCGTTTCTTAAGCAGCTGCTGTTTAAGGGCACGAGTTGAACGTTTGGCAAACACAATCGAGCCCGTAGGTTACACAGAGAGCCTGTAATTTCCCAGAGGCCCGTGGGACAAAGCGGCACTGCGATGCAGCTTGGGGCATTAAATCAATACTTCTCTGACTCCTGATAGATAATTGATCTCATCAGCGAGCCTGTTCATGCACGCTCACATTTTGCCAGGAATCCGCGAGAAGACGGAGGTGTGGGCAAGCGAGGAGAGGCAAGAACACAATGCGAGTAATGAGCGAGCGGGATGAAGAGGCACTGAGAGGGTGGAAGAGACAGAGAGAGAGAGACTATATATGTGACAGATGCAAAAATAAAACCAGCAGGGGAAAATTAACAGTTGGTAGAATAAATGAAAAGAGAAAATGAACAGACTGAAAAAGGAATTAAACAGAAACTACTGATTGGAAAAAAAAAAACATTTGTTGGGAGATGCTGCAGGTGGTGATGTTAATAAAACGTCTTGTTATGCACATATTCAAACAGAGCACAATAATGTGTGAAGACATCTAAAACATGAATTAGAACACAAAGTTATGAGCTAGGATAAAAGATTTCTTATATGTACACAAAAGGTCTTATATGTACACAAAAGGTTTTTTCTCAAATTTTGTTCACAAATTTGTTAAAACCTCTGCTCGTGAGCACCTCCCCTTTTCCAAGATTATCCATCCAGATAGCCAGTGTGGGCAACAGCCCACTCTAAGATGTGTATTCGATTATGAAAAAAAATATATTTATCAGGTGAGAAAGCCAGATGGGGCAGCATGGTGGCTTAGTGGTTAGCACTGTTGCCTCACAGCAAGAAGGTCATGGGATCAATTCCCACCTGTGTTGTAAAAGTTCAGAAGTTGGAGCAAGGTGCTCGGGGAGCCCAATATAACTTTTTTTTCATGTATATGCTTGACTTCAATGTTTCATTGTGCTCTGACATTTATCACTGGTTGTAGCCGCCTCATCCACCACTGTGAGTTGTATGCTAATGCTGGCATGCCCTCTTTGAATATAAGGTGATATACACACTGGATGACTCTTACTGGGTTGTTTCCAACCTATTTATCTAGTTTTGTCAGAGATCTGAAAGCCATTACGCTCTACGCTCAAATGACATGTTATACTTTTGTGTACATTGTGTTCGAACTGAAACGGGAAAGAAAGATTTTCGTTTTTCTGCTCTCTCTGCTTGGAATGTCCTCCAAACTGAACTGAAACTGTCAGAGTTGATTTCTCTGAATGCTTTCTGCTTTACTTTAAGAAACAGAGAATGGAAATCTTTTGAACAGTTCCTGTGTTTTAAATCTTAAACTGTTGGTTGTTTGTTTGTTGTATTTATGACTGAAATGATTGTGTTTTACTTGTTAACTGCTTGTGTTTGATATATTTTCATGATTATCTTGATGTTGCTTACTTGTCTATTATGACGTGCTGCTGCCTTTCTTGGCCAGGTCACCCTTGTAAAGTAGGTCTCGATTTCAATGGGCTTTTATCTTGTTAAATAAAGGTTATGAAAATAGTGGCCTTTCTGTGTGGAGTTTGCATGTTCTCTCCGTGTTTGTGTGGGTTCCCTCCAGGGGCTTGGCTTCCTCCCACATCCAAAGACATGCAGGTTAGGTGAATTGGTGACATTAACTTGTCTTGTAGGTGTGCGTGCCATAGACATGCTAACGTGTTAGCATCTGCCCCGTTTTTAAGTTATAAAGCACATCTATCAACTGTTTCAGAAGACCATAACAGGTCGGTTTCACATAAAAAAAGGTAAATATTACTCACAGACATATGCTCTTTAGGGTTTTAGCGGGGAAAAATTAAGATAAAGCGAAATACAACAAAGAACCAATGAAGCAGCAGATCGAAGATCATAGCACTGCCTCATTGGTTCAAGGTTCAAAGCAAAGCCGCGCTACAGAAATGCTTGATTACAGAGCTGGTGCAGGGTCTGTAATCAATGTAGAGAAATGATCATTTTCCTGACAAACACCCCCAAGAACAACGGCCACTCTGAAGGACCGATAAGGGAATCGTTAAGCAAAAAGGCTATTGATGTCGATGTATCGAATCATTTCAAGGATACCCGAAAAGAACCAGTTCCCGACACACAAACCTAACAGCAACACGCTTTTTTTTTTTTTTTTTTTTTTTTTTTTTATAAAACTCACATTAAAGACTCGTGATTATCTTATTTAAACACCTACAGTAAATACAGATTTTGGTTGAACTCACCTCCATAACGACGCAATGCTGCAAACAAGTTGCCGCAAACGCTTGTTTACACTGACAACAAAATCTCAGCCTCCCCAACGAGAACGTGATTACGCGCAAAATTTGACACCATAAAGGCATCAGTGGGTACCAAGCAGCAAGATGAAGCCAAATGCTAAATGTTGCAGTTCCTTGAATGGCCACTTTAGGCTGGCTCCAAAAGTAACCTGCTGCTTGTGCAGCAGCACGTAGTTTGGAAAAAGGTAATTTTGAATTTTTTTGGGCAATTATTCATTGTTTAAATATTCAATAACCTTATTGTTACAAGGCATAGTAACACCAAATTCACATCACACATCAATGGTCTCCTGCTGGATATACTACAGCTCTCAGTTTAGATAAATGTCTTTTTGCATAAGTTTAGAGAATTTTTCTTTGTTACAATATTCAATAAGGAGCAGGAGATCCCTGCAGTTGCAGTGAAGTTGGTGTCATTTTATTGTGTAAAAAGTATACAAAAAGTACATGAACACACATCATACATTTTGATATAATACTATAAGAGAAACCCATATGAGATGATACTAAAATCTTACAAATTCAACTGGACGGCATTATAATATTCATCATAAACTTTTTTTTTTAAATATATTTACAGATGGAGACTGTACTACATGTTCTGGAAGACTGTTACATAAACAAACTGTTCTGTTACTAAAAACACCTTATAACAATGTTCTTATTGAAAATTTAAACACTCAAAAATTATTCAAAATTATACTAAATGACTTTTTTCCATACTAAGTGCTGTTGTATGACCAGCAACAGATCAGTGATATGTGAAGTGAATTTGGTGACGTCAGACCTTATATACGAGGGCTGTCCATAAAGTAACGGTCCTTTTTATTTTTTTCAAAAACTATATGGATTTCATTCATATGTTTTTACGTCAGACATGCTTGAACCCTCGTGCGCATGCGTGAGTTTTTCCACGCCTGTCAGTGACGTCATTCGCCTGTGAGCACTCCTTGTGGGAGGAGTCGTCCAGCCCCTCGTCGGAATTCCTTTGTCTGAGAAGTTGCTGAGAGACTGGCGCTTTGTTTGATCAAAATTTTTTCTAAACCTGTGAGACACATCGAAGTGGACACGGTTCGAAAAATTAAGCTGGTTTTCAGTGAAAATTTTAACAGCTGATGAGAGATTTTGAGGTGATACTGTCGCTTTAAGGACTTCCCACAGAGCGAGATGTCGTGCAGCGCTCCCAGGCATCGTCGTCAGCCTGTTTCAAGCTGAAAACCTCCACATTTCAGGCTCTATTGATCCAGGACGTCGTGAGAGAACAGAGAAGTTTCAGAAGAAGTCGGTTTCAGCATTTTATCCGGATATTCCACTGTTAAAGGAGATTTTTTTTAATGAAAGACGTGCAGACGGGTTTGCGCGTCGGGACGCAGCTGGCGCGGTGCGGCGGCACAGGAAAAACACCTCCGTGTTGATAACCATTTGTAAAATCCAGGCGACTTTTGATGGCTTTCAGTGGAGTGAGTATATGAGAAATTGTTTAACAGCTGGACATGTTCCAACCTGTCCTTAAGGCTTCCAACAGATGTGTTTTTCCTGTGGCGGAGCGTCGCGGCGACTGCGAGCTGACGCTGCAATCCGTCCGCACGTCTTTCATTAAAAAAAATCTCCTTTAACAGTGGAATATCCGGAAAAAATGCTGAAACCGACTTCTTCTGAAACTTCTCTGTTCTCTCACGACGTCCTGGATCAATAGAGCCTGAAATGTGGAGGTTTTCAGCTTGAAACAGGCTGACGACGGCGCCTGAGAGCGCTGCGCGACATCTCGCACCGTGGGAAGTCCTTAAAGCGACAGTATCACCTCAAAATCTCTTATCAGCCGTTAAAATTTTCACTGAAAACCAGCTTAATTTTTCGAACCGTGTCCACTTCGATGTGTCTCACAGGTTTAGAAAAAATTTTGATCAAACAAAGCGCCAGTCTCTCAGCAACTTCTCAGACAAAGGAATTACGATGAGGGGCTGGACGACTCCTCCCACAAGGAGTGCTCACAGGCGAATGACGTCACCGACAGGCGTGGAAAAACTCACGCATGCGCACGAGGGTTCAAGCATGTCTGACGTAAAAACATATGAATGAAATCCATATAGTTTTTGAAAAAAATAAAAAAGGACCTATACTTTGTTGACAGACCTTGTACAATGAATTTATAGAATATTTTTCTGGTGTCTTTTTTCATTTTTGCACTTCGTAGATGGTCCTTTTGTCTCACAGCTGCCTGCACATTTAGATTAGTGTTATTTGTCCAGCACAGAGGACGGCTCATGTGGATAAAGAAGAGGTTGTAGCACGTCGTCTGTCTTTTTTGAAGTTAGAAACAAGTGTTTTTTGTTTGGCTATAATGTTTCTCTTAAGATTTATTGAGCTGTGAACTTTGAATCTGTGAATAGATTTCTAATTTTCCTGCAGTGAGGGGCGTTAGTGCAGCACAGCCAGTGTGCACAGACCCATGCGTCGCAATGAGGTGCGCAGAAATGTTTTACCTTTTGTGTTTCTTGTTCTGTGGTGTGTTGCATGTACCTCAAAAACAGGTGGCTTCCTGTTTCTCTACAGAGCACTACTCCACGTTGTGTCACCCAGACATAATGCAAGTCTAACGCTTCAGACGTGACGCGTCAACATGACATGTGCTTTCGGTGATAGCTGCTGTTAGTTGCTTTGAACTCACCAATGTTTGACCCTTCTGAGCATTTTATTATAAATATCTGCAATAATATGGCTTGTTGTGTGGTTAAATGTACTAACAGACTATTTAAGAAATCTGTACTTCAGTATTTCCATTGAGTGAAATTTTAGTAATTTCTATATTTGCATTGTTTCTATATCTCCTTGTTATTCCCAAGGTTGCTGAGGCAATATGCCGGTATTAATTTTTATTATCTTTATTTACTTGAACTCCTTCACTTCAGGCAAGACCTCAAACCAGGCTTCAAACCAATGCTTCAGAAAACCTGTAAGGACACAAAGGATTTGTCGAGCATATATAAAGTCTGTGGCGGTGACACATGGTCTGCAGACTGGTTGAAAATGACACTGGAGGCGGCTTATTATCATAAAAATGAACATTCTTACAGTTAGCATTCTAATAACACGATCACTAACACGATCATGGTTTTTAATCAATCTGTGAACAAACCTGAGAGAAATAAGCCTTTTGTGTGCATCAACCCTCTGGGGTCAACGCCGTTGTATACAACGGCTAAGACCAAGCTTTACTAAATTATAAATAACTTTTGAATGATATGAGATAGCCAGCCATCGGCCATCTTTGTACTCCTCATAGAAGCTGTGTGATGACGTGCGCAATGTGAGTGTCCAATCGGAATTGGTTCACCGTCACATGGTTTTCCAAAATCCAATCGTAGGGCAGATTTACCTCACGTGAAAAGCCAAAGATTGTTTTCAGGTGTGATGTGTTACTAGTTGGCCCGTTTGAATAGCCCCCGGGGTGCTCCAATGAGTACATACTATTAGTACATACTCAGTGTGCCCTGCACCATTACGCACAGCAATCAGTGAAAGCAGGAGCAGACAGAGAGCCTCTGATGACAATCTCACATGCTCAAACAAAGAGTGTGTAACTATCAGGATTGCTACACTAGTTTGCATGTGAATATTACTGGATAACTCTGTTGCTTTCTCTGCCTAAAGCACTGTTTACCATATCAATGGACAACAAAACGCATAGACCATTTTGTATATATTGTTCAAAATGTGCATTTGTGTTTATTGTTTGAACCTTTTTGTTGTACAGTCTTTCACACAAGACCTCAAATTACCTTTATAAAGTGTCAAAACAGTTATTATAGTTTGCTGTGTGTTTTGAATACATGTGTGTGTAAAATTATTTTTCGCTTTATTTTTTTCCTTGCCTATTTTTGATTGTAAACCTTTATTACATTTATAAAACACAACAAAAACATATATATTCTGAAAGCACAGGTTGTCCTGAAAAAAAAAAGATACATAAAACTTGATTGTGGGATGCAGGGAGAGCTGTTAACAGCAATAATAAAACATTTATGCCAGGCGAGTGAACTGTCCAAAAAATGCCTTCGGACCCCAGAGGGTTAAGAGAACAATTGCCGTTATTAAATTAACACTAGAAAGTGTCCACTCTTTAAAATTTTAGTTACCCTGGACACATATAGACACTTTCTAGTGTTAATTTAACCTGAGCAATTTTGCCATGTAGAAGAAATCCTAGAGCTTTTACTTCAGTGCATGAAAAATGAAAACGAAAACAATTTATCAGATTTATAGTTTCATTGAGTATAAATATTTGTTTGTCTTGTAATTCAGCCTGTGGCTCAAACAGTCTCGAATGTAAAATACCAGCGGCAGTCAGACAAAGGAGTCAATGAGACATTTATGAAATTTGAATTGGGTCAGTGAATAATAAATCCAACCTGTCTTTTGAGTGAGTTCTACTTTGCACTTTCCAAAAGTGTTCTCACTCTATTTATTACCACTTTCAAACTGAGACCTTTCTGTTTTATGTAAAGTCAATGAACATCCTAACACAAAAGAAGAGCAGATTATAAGGAGCCATATTTCATTCTTAGAGTGCTGTCAAAGCAGTACATAGTGTCATTGCTAGTTACAACACGAAGCCGGTGCCATTTTTACCCGACACCATCAAATATGGCCATCGGGTATTGTGAAGGCTTTGCGGAAGTCTCTCTCTGAGCTCAGCATAACTCCAATCCTATTACTACCAGAGTCTTCAAATTTACAGGGAACATTCTTGGAACACAGACCTTGGATAAGTTCAAAGATGGCTAACCTTAAACTGTTTTAAGAGGTATTTTAAGAGGTTAAAAGGTCACATTCTTTTTCAGTCTGTTCAGTTTTGTTTTTGAGTGGCGGAGCTGACAGCCAATCAGAGTAGAACTGCACTTATCTAACACTTCTAAATCTATTTTTTAAATGTTGGTAAGGACCAAATAATTTATATTTTTTGCACGACTTAAACAGCAGTGTGAGTGTAGACACTTTCCAAACAGATGTGCACCAGCTGAAAAAAATAGGGCCCTTAGAAGGACACACATTTATATTCTCAGGCTTTGCTGAGTTAAGGCAAAAGGGGGTCAAACTGAAAAAGTGTAAGAGTATACAAGTGAGTATATGTGAGGGAGTACATGTGTGAAAACCAGCCCAGTCACATTTTTTTTTTTTTTTTTTTTTGTGCTCCTGTGACAAAATGAGTCAAATTTTCGTGACGGGGTTTAAAAAAAAAAAAAAAAAATCACTATTACTAACCCTTCTCCTACCCCCGACCCTAACCTTAACCATAACCTAATCCTACTCCTTCCCCCCCACCCTAACCATAACCACCCAGCTTCACTTTTAATTGTGTGCAGCCATCACAGAATGAATTAGAATGAATTTGTGCTGCGGTGACGAAAATGAGGCGCTTTTTGTGACAATATCACGAACCAAATTTCGTGCTGCTGAATCACGACTTGCTGTGTGACTGGGTTGGTGAAAACACACTATATTTATGTGATCTGTGTCCAGACATGGATTACTGTGCACTTCGCCCCTTGGCAGAAGTATGCTCTCTAATTGGTGCTTTTCCAGCTAAACGTTAATAAGAAAAGCACACACAGAGAGAGAGAGAGAGGCCCCCACACGCTGGGAGCAGGCATAAATCCAACTTGACAGTGCAGTCAGAAGACCTCAGAGGCAGTGACAGTAACACTGGTGAGCAGGTGGGAGTGGAGCCGTCTGCTCTGCTGCAACTGTGCAACACTGACAGCGAGGCCTCTCCAAGCGCACACATGCACGACAAACATACACTAACTGGCGCCTTGCCCGTGGGGATCCATGGGCTCTAGATTGGGTAGTGTTTATAAAATAGGTAGCTGACATTTTTCAAGGGTGGTAATAAATTGTGCAAAGCTTGTATAATGAGTTGGATTGGTGTGTGAGTCCAGAATGTTTTTAGACCTCAGAGCTTTTAATGTTAATTTACTGTCTTAATGTACTTATAACTTGTTTAGGTTCTTGTTATCGTATACACACTATTATTATTATTATTATTATTATTATTATTATTGTTACTATTATTATTATTATTACTTCTATTTTGTCATTGATTTTTAAATGGACCACAGTGGAAATAAGTGTTTTCACTTTCTTGTAATATCCATGTATTTTAACATATTTCCAATTATATTATGTACTTACATTGAACTTACTAAATAAAGTCACGCACACATGCACTCATGCTTTTAATATAAAGATGATTTAATATATCACAACCAGTACTTGCAGAAGCTCAACGTGTCATCCAAACAGCAACAATCTAGAAGACAATTCGGAAAAGGGGTACCAAAAGCAAATGCTAGTTATGTCCGCCAAGACATAATAAAAATCATTGGTGTTTATATATTTATTATTTGTCTGTCTGTCCATCTGTTAGCAGGATTACATCAAGACTACTGTACGGATTTTGACAAAACTTTCACCACAGATAGATATTAGGCCATGGAAGACTCCATTAAATTTTGGAGGTGAAAATTATGTCAGTGTCCAAATACTTGTAGACCTGGCTTTACTTCTTCACAAAATTTTTATTGAAATCTGTTCATGTTTTTGGGATCTAAAACATTACCTCTTTCAAGTCAAGTCAAGTCTGGGAGCATCCACTGGTGCTGCACTTTGCAGCATCCACAACACCATGGAGCCACATTACACCCTGCATGGCAACCATCCATGCAGACAACCGATCCATTCCCACATCTCTAAAATAATCATTTATCTGTTGACCTTCTCAAGCTACTGGGGCCCTCAACACTCAGGCACCTAAATGCAACGTCATCTGCAGAGAAAGGTGCCACATGGCCAAAATGTTGAAGGTGATGCTTCCTCACAATGGAAGTGACACTTGTCATCTTAGTCTCCCTTCTTCACCACTCCTTTGATACAAAGTAATTCCAGCAGTACCGAAGGAATCCTCCGAAGAGACCTAGTACCAAAGACATCCCATTGTTGCCTTAAGTAAGATCTCACAACCAAATAGCAAGAGGGATAACACCAGGACCTTAAAGACATGGACCTTCGTTTGCCTGCAAATATATCAGCATCACCAAACACCTCTGTCCAGTGACCTCATGACTTCATAAGCTCTTCCCAGGCACCTCTCTATCTCAAAGGCCGAGGACCCAGAGACGTGTATGTCACTGCTGAGATAACAGAATGTTTCTATAAGGTCAACTCTTTCACCATTTACAGATGCACTCCTGATGGCTGAGAAGTTGTTAAAAGCCAGAATCTTAGTTTTGATCCAGGACCATCTCAAACCCAGACACTCTGATACCTCAATCAACTTCTCAAGTGCTGCAATCGGAGTATCCACAGTTTTCCGCAAAAAATCACAGTATCGTCCGTGAAATCAAGGTCAGTAAACCCTTCCTTGCCAACAAAAGGAACTGGTGTCAACAACACTACCCAATGCCCAATCCATGCAATCACTGACCACGAAGGAACCAGAACACACCCCTGATGAATGCCACTTTTCAGTGGGAAAAACTCAGAATCTCTGCCTCCACTCCAGCACACACACGATCTGTGTGTCGGCTGATTATGATGTCCAGTAGCTTCTTGGGGATCCCACGAACTCTCAGGATCTTCTAAGGAGCCATCTGATCAACTGAATCAAATGCTTTGCAAAAATCAACTTAGGTCTGCAATAAAGCACCGCCAATATTCACGCTTGCATCTATGAGTACTCGCAGGGCTAAAATGAGACACCTAATTAATGGTGTTTTTATCATCTCCATCTTTTATCAAAGGTAAAACCGTTTTCAAGGAGCTCTTTCCTGTCTGCAGTTAGTCCAGAACACTGCAGCATGACTTTTAACAGGCGCCTGGAAATGCGATCACATAATCCCAATTCTTGCATCTTTGCACTGGCTTCCTGTTAATTTTAGCTCCTTCCCAAGCACCTTCCCCAGCACAGACAGTGTGATCACCGTTTCCTTTCCAGACTGAGACAACAAGTCCTTTCTTCCAATCTGTAGGGTTAGGGTTAGGGTTAGTCCCCTGGATTGAAACAAAAATTATTTGCAATGCCAGGAGAACAGCATTTCCACCCACCTGGAGGAGTTCAGCTCCAGTGCCACAAATCCCATGACCTTTCCACGCCCTCAGCTGTTTCATGGTCTTTGCAGTCTCCCCAAGATTTGGTGGTTCCCAATTGACTGGAGAATCACCTCTAGTCAATTATCTCCTTGGTGCAGGTAAAAGTGGAGGTGTGTGTCATCAGTGTAGTGGTGTGGTATGTTGTTATTTCTTTTCCTAACAAAGTTTACAAAATAAAATAATATTTTTCTCACATTTATTTTCCCCATCAAGTGCAGTCTGCATAGAGATCACGCAAAAGCAAAAAACAGTACATTAACATTGTGAATAGTAGACAAGCTTGAATCTTCTACTGGACTGGGGTTCACATTGTAGGTGAAACAGTTGAAACCCAGCCTTAACCGGGGAGGGGGTCTGAGACACGCTTTGTCCTCTGTTTACAATGGGGTACTCAGGTCAAAGCAGTTTCAGTCTTTTGTTCATGGTAATGAGTCATTCACGTCATCAGGAGAGCCATCAGGAGAGGCGTCAGGAGAGGTGTCAGTCCCATCGTTAGGAGGGACAGCTACCCTGTCATGAGGAGGGTGCTAACTAGAGCACAATAGGTACTTAGAATGGGCTAAAGAATACATTTTTTTTACACAGCAGTTAATTCATATTCAGTACATTTTTAAAGTGAACCTCTCAGCCCTGCAGGTGCACCTCACATCTTTGACAGCCAGCACCCACTTCTATTCATCCACATTCATGGAAAGACATTTCAATTCATTAGAAAAACACAGCTTTGGTTTTCAAGCTGTCACATCAGGATGAAACGGGTTTAATTGTTGATGGTTTCACCTTGAATGCACACCACACAATTAGGCTTTGAATATGAGACGTGGAGTTTCCAGTGACTGGCAGTGACAAGACAGTAGAAGCTGTTATTAGTATTAGTGCATGTGTGGTTGGTGAGGAAGCTGGCAACGTAGATTAATTGGACTCCAAGATGTTGACTAGAGTGACTTGGCCATGTAATACGGGCTGATGGCCCCGTGTGTCTGTGTCAATATAATTGGCTAATGATTTTTCTTATTTATATATTTAATGACTTATCTCACACTCCATTTAGCAAAAGCATCCTGTCAGTTTCCAGACACATCACTGATTCTTCACAATTCTTTCAGATTTTTCCAATATATACGTCGGACCGGCGTATAAGGACCTCCCCTACTAGCAAAAAAACAAAACAAAAAACAAACAAACACTGCTATATACTCCATTAAATAAGGTATGTTGTTCTGTTTTGCTACTTTCATCATAATTCTGGAGCTTTGATGCAGATAAGCATATCTTAACTTAAAAGTAAATGTGCATTTAAAATGTGATGCTTTCTAAAATGGCTTTAACTTGATATAGCAGCAACTCTCGGCAAGCAAACAGTAGAAAAGAACTTGAAATATAATGTAAATGTAAAGGACTGTAATTGTGCATAATTTAGACAGTTTTAAATTCCCATACCTGCCAACATTTGACTTTATTAACGCACAACACCCATGCATGGCCGCGAGTGCCAACGGCACAAAGTGCAACTGGGGGGATCCGGGGGCGTGCTCGGACTCACACAACTGCAGGACTAATGGGCATCCCACACACACTCATGTGGGACATGGGGGTAAATCCTACGCAATGCGGGATGGTTGGCAGCTCTGAATTCCCAAAATTAGTATACAAATAATTCATGTTTATGAGTTCAATGGTACAAATATTTCATGAGGTGAAAGATGGAATGTTCCATTCAACGAGGGAAAGCCAAGTTGAATGGTACGTTCCAGCATTCACTGAATTAAATATTCGTTCCATTGAAAGAATATAAAGACATTCATTATTTGTTTTATATAACGGCTAAACTAGATCCTTGTCATTTGATATTATATTCATTTATAAACAACAGAAAAGGGACTTACATTTTGGTGCTTCACTGCTGCTTTGACATCAACAATCCAACACAAACCTTTAATAGCAGTTCAAAACTGTTCTCAGTCAACTTGGAAAAACAGTTAGAGACTTCAAAATAATTCTGACAATGTAGTCCGTAATACTTCCAAAAAGGAAAAAAAAGGACTTTGTGCACTTCCTCAGTCCAGCCAAACCGCGTCAGAAATTGTCCAGCTTCTCATCCTAACAGCTCTTCATGCCTCCAGACGGCTTATGGTGTAGTGGATTTGTTTGTGTGTGTGTGTGTGTGTTAGAAGAATTAGCACTGTCAATTAGCTTGTTCAAATCATTGTCCGTCAGCAAAACAGACTGCGCCATGTTTAGCTAAACGCCGCCCCAACTAGTGTCAGCATGGGCGGGGTATGCAGTGTGCAATGGTACAAAATGCATGGAACCAAATTTGCACAGTAAATGTAACAGATTATCCATGTCACGTGACAAACAAAACAGCAATCAAATGACAAGGATCCACTCAGCCGTTATATAATACAGAATGACATATTGCAATGAAGACAAGTGATGTGCTTGCATACCTGCTTTGTGTGTCACAATATGCTCAACATGAGCTGAGATTGTGTTGAATGGAAGTACACAATATCCATCAAAACTTTACCTTATTCCTGTGCTAATCTGTTCTAAAAACAGATAAATATACTTTGCAGTCAGATGCAAGACAATATTGGATAGTATAAATACATTCCCTTCGCACAATTGTTAATTTGCTATCTCTGTAGTAGCCAGGCTAGCTTGCTAACTAGCCTAATCCAGTCACCGCAATGGTGTACCATACTAGCTTAGCTAGTTAGCAGATAGCTGGCTCAGGAATAAAGCTGTGTATGTGCCATCTCTCAGGAATCATGTAGGTGTTGGACTTATCAAGTGTACTTTGTCACAAAAACCAAGCTGACACAGGGCATGTCCTTTCTGGTGCCAGGATTTATTACTGCTTTTGACATGACATTTGAAACTCATTCTTCGCTGTAAACTGATGTCATAAAAAGAGACATCACCAAGGGACTTGTAGTTCCAGTAATACTATATGCACTGTAGTCACCGCTAAGGGGATGTAGGAGAAGCAATGTTTTTCTTATTCGCAAGTGTTTAGAATTCATATTTGAGCTTTCTGTTAAGAAAATATGAAACTATTTTAATCAAATTGAAAGCATTTCTTTTGAAGAACAGACAAATGATCAGCCTTTTGATGAACGCAGTAACATTTCTGTTGACAAATCAAATCAAATCAAATCAATTTTATTTTTAAGCGCCAAATCACAACAAACAGTTGCCCCAAGGCGCTTTATATTGTAAGGCAAAAGCCATACAATAATTACAGAAAAACCCCAACGGTCAAAACGACCCCCTATGAGCAAGCACTTGGCGACAGTGGGAAGGAAAACTGCCTTTTAACAGGAAGAAACATCCAGCAGAACCAGGCTCAGGGAGAGGCAGTCTTCTGCTGAGACTGGTTGGGGCTGAGGGAGAGAATCAGGAAAAAGACATACTGTGAAAGAAAGCAGAGATCAATCACTAATGATTAAAAGCAGAGTGGTGCATACAGAGCAAAAAGCGGTGAATAAAAAGAAACAAATGACAAGAAGACAAATGCTGCACTTATATAATATTTCAACTAAAGGGATATTCAGGGAGTGCATACCTCTGCTATTTGGACAATAATGTCAAATGGCACTTCTTCCTTCAGGCTTGAGCTGAATTCAGGCCTTTCAATGCAATTTTACTGCAAATACCTTGCAAATATTTTGTGGAACTCTTTGGATTCAGAGAATATATAACATATCCCACTGCTGACTACAGATCTCTATCAGATCACATCTTTCTGATCACGATCCACAACTGTGGAGATTATTGATCTTTGTACATTGTTGACAACCCAACAACAGGGCAAAAATGCAAAGTGCATCAAAATGCCTCAGCTGAAACAATTTGAATGTAAATCCATGGCAACAGTGCGAACCACTGCTCCACAAGACTACACCACGGCACTGGTGACGACAATGAACGTCTGAGTGGAGGTCAAGATCTACGGAGCCACACCCTAGTGCCGCCTATGTGAGTGTTCCATCCTTTTGACACAACACATAAAGACACGTATCATCTGCATAAATCACACAGACGTAATAAAAAAAAGGAGAAAAGGCTCACAGTAGACAATTTCCCTTTTCACATCTAGTTTGCGTGATGAAAATATTGAGCAGAGCCACCGAGCCGACGGGTTAACACCACAAACCAAATCTAACGGGTGATGCAGCCTGAGAAGAGCAATTAGGAAAAAAAAAAGCTGTCTGACTCAACACAGACATTTTTTTATGTTGAAGATATAAATAGTGACCTCATCCTGGTTCTCACTCACCACTGTTCCAACACCCCCCCCCCCCACCACCACCACCACCACCGCCACCACACACACACACACACACACACACACACACACACACACACACACACACACACAAACAGCAGAAGTGGCGGTGTTGTTCTGCTTGTGCTGATAGGCAGCATGTGGTTTCTCTGCCGCACTAATCGCACACACACGTGGTGCACAGCGCTCACAGATGAACCCGCAGTCCGTCTCTTCTAGGAAGAAGAAGTGCTCTGAAAAACACGGCCACATCCTGTCCCTCCGGACTATCGGGACGTACAGACGCAGCCCGCACATAAACAAACACTATGGCGAGCTTTTCAAACAACGCTGGAGTTTTCATTCAACTGTCCACAGTTACATTTTACAAATCATAATTACAATGCAACAAGTGAGAATAATAACTGAACATATCTGTAATTACAATCTGATGAGTGACAACTATAATTCACAGGCAGAGCTCGGGGGGGGGGGTTGAAGTCTAAACCCATCCTAAAATATTATCAACAATACGGTTTTTTGAAAGCAAATGAAGCAGTTCCTTCACAAAATGATTGTTTCAAAACACCCAAAAAGCACGACATGAAAAAAGAATAGCTTCAGTGAATTTTTTTTTCTAAGCTTGAAACAAAATAAGCCAATTATCTCATGAAACAATTCTGTTTTAATAAGGCTTAATACATGAAATACAGCAACAGTTTACAATAAGTCTATATTGACTAACAGCCATTAAAACAGTAATAAGCATTAATTAATAGGTAATTAAAAGTACACTAATGTGTTCTGTTATCATTTATTTCTTAAGGGTGTTCCTGTTAGTTAATGCAGTAATCATCAGTAACAAATAGTGAATTAACAGTTAACAATGATTAGTAGTCATTTACTACATGTTTAATATCTTACATTATTGAATAAAGTATAAATTAATACCTTAGTTAACATGAACATTCTTAATAAATGATCACTAAACAGTTATATTCTTAATGCATTGTTAGTTAATGTTTATTATGGTGCTGATTAACATAAGCTTATTGTAAGATTGTTACAATAACTTGTAAAACAAAATGTTCAAAAAGGACAAACATGGTCGCTAGCAGTTAGCACTAGTTGTTTCCTTGATCCAACACACTAGCTCTCACTCGAAGCGACCATGCCCCTAATTCATAATTTTATGGCTTAAAATAGCTTAAATGGATGCGTTGCATAAAAAAAAATCACCACTCATGCAGTGATCATAAACAAGGAAATGAGCTAAAGAGACCAAACCCATTTTTTTCACCAAGCAATAAACAAGATTATTACAGCCTGGTGCAAAAAATATATATATAACGCAATGCTAATATAACATCACCGTATGAGCGTTGTCTTCTTTATAATTTGCAGTTGTTTAAGTATTTATTAAGATCCTTGTTTTATTGTCTTACATCATTTTCAGTTTTAGAAGTGTTTATTTGTAGCTAGCTTTTACATAACATATGAACATGAGCTTTTGAAAAGAGCGTACATTTTGAGTGTCTGAAATTAGCTTTGAGCTAAATGTCTTTTAAATCACTTCAGAGGTATTATTAAATTCCAAAAACAGAGTTTTCTGTTTTAGAAGTGTTTATTTCTCACTAGCTTTCACATAATATATGACAAAGAGGTTATGTTTACACACAAACAAAACAGAGTTTGCAGCTAGCAACCAGACTGTGATGTCACAGTGCAGCTCTACTCTGATTGGCTGTCACCCCCACCACTAAAAAACTAAACTGAACAGATTGAAACAGAATGTGACTTTTTAACCTCTTAAAATATGTCAAGGTTAGCCATCTTTGAACTTGTTCAAGGTCTGTGTCTCAAGAATTTTCCATGTTAATTTGAACACTGTTGCAGTAATAGGACTGGACTTATGCTGAGGACGGACGGACGGACGGACGCAAAGCCCTCGCCATACCTGATGGCTATATTTTAATGGCCTCAGGTAAAACAAAAATGGGTTTGGTCTCGTTAGCTTGTTTCCTTGTTCATGACCATTGCATGGATGCTGAATTTTTTTTTATATAACTTTACATTATATATTTCTTCTTTTGATTATTATACTCCATTGTTATTATTATTTATTTGTATTAAGTACAAGACAAATTTCCCTTCGGTGACAATAAAGTATATCGTATCATATTATTTATTTATATAATACAAGTTTACTTAAAGTAAAGTTGCTTCTTGGTGGACTGGACTCACTTTTGGGACCAGCTGCAAGTGGTCAATAAAGGAACACCAAATTTTGGCACTTCTGCTTTGGATTCATTTTTTAGCACCGGAGGCTGGCGCTTGCATAAAGCCAGATTTTGGATATCTGTAATTAGAGTCTGACTATAGGCCAGTGGGGCATTTGTAGGAGTCAGGATGTAATTAAAGACATCATAAATTGGAATTTTGAGTATTTGTAAAAGAATCTCAGACACTGATAATGTGAATGACACACACACACACACACACACACACACACACACACACACACACACACACACACACACACACACACACACACACACACACACACACACACACACACAAGCTCGAAAGCAATGCTGTCTCCATATTTTAATAATCAATCACCAGACACACTCTGTGCAAAAACATTGTCAAAACCAAACAAAGGAACTTCAGAGGTTGATCAGGCACCTATTGTGATTTATCGGGGCAAAGCGCAACGCTGGACCACACCCAGTACGTCTTGACTCATCAATGCCCGCCTGTTGTGTCTTTGTGCCTACAAAAAGCGAGGATAAGGCAGCGAGGGGTGGGAGACACATAAAGGAGGGGAAGCCAGAGAGACACGAGGAGGAGGACGAGGAGGAGCCACAAAAGAGACAAACGCACAATCGCAGCCACAACAGGTACATGGACTCACCAGCTCGACCGAACCATAGTGCTTCCTGCTGAAGTCTCCACGTCTGCAGCCCAAGTCCTCTGAGGCAGAGCTGGAAGACAAAAGCATGGTCAGACACATGGTGTGTCTCTCCATCACAATACATACAACATCATCTACATTCATTCAAACGTGCATCTGTCCCCGATACTCGTCATCTGGCAGGTCTGGCTTTGTTGTTTATTGCACATTTATTGCCAGTTTATGAACACGTTTCTTTTTTTGTTTTTCCTGTGCCCTTCCCTTTCTTTTCTTTCCCCCGGCTAATTGTGGTGAGGCTGAAGGTGACATGGTCAGTGGCGGCGAGACGCCGGCCAACCCAGTTCAGACTGAGACACGGGTTCTGATTGAATTAGATCAGAGTGGTGACTGGGAGAGCTTCCAAATTCAAAATCACATACACATGCAAACTAAAACACCACTCAAAAGGTGCATGCAGCTGGCAAAATAATGTTACCCAACAATTATTACCTCGCTCAACCGACATAGGAAGAGATCTTTGGGAGACGGCGAGGCAAGAAAGATATGTAGCAACTGTTAAAGAAACTTATAACAAGGAACATTTTGAGGGGATCACCACCAAAATGTAACAGACTCTTCCTGGACCCTTGGAGGATGTCCTCAGAAAATTTTATAAAAATCTGGCCATCGATTGGTGAGATAACTTGATTACAGGAGATAGACAAACAGACAAAAGCAATCACATGACCTCCTGCGCCCAATGTCTGCAGGGGGAGATAGTACCTGAACTTCTTAAAGCATTCCATGATTTTGCATTGTAATGTAGGGAGGTGATGGTCTAATGGTTAAACAGTGGGCAGAAGACTGCCCCTCCCTGAGCCTGGTTCTGCTGGAGGTTTCTTCCTGTTAAAAGGGAGTTTTTCCTTCCCACTGTCACCAAGTGCTTGCTCACAGGGGGTCGTTTTGACCGTTGGGGTTTTTCCGTAATTATTGTATGGCTTTGCCTTACAATATAAAGCGCCTTGGGGCAACTGTTTGTTGTGATTTGGTGCTATAGAAATAAAATTGATTTGATTTGATTAGGATTCTGACCAGAGGATCCTCGGTTCAAGCACCAGTCTGGCCGGTCAATCAATATGGACCCTTGGGCAAGGTCCTTAATCCCCAAGGTGCTCCCGTTGTGTAGTGAGCGCTTTGCATGGCAGCACCCTGACATCAGTGTGTGAGTGTGTCTGTGTGAATGTGAGGCATCATTGCAAAGCGCCTTGAGCATCTGATATAGATGGAAAAAGTGCTATATGAATATAAAATATAAATGCAGTCCGTTTCTATTTATTTGAACCCACGGTCAGCTTGAGTCATGCACAATGTCCAACATATCCAACACGTTTGTGTTGTGATGTCGCTTCGTCATAGCTGCTCAAAATGGGAGTGCTTCAATGGCAACTGCAAAATAAATCCACACTACTGCTGTCTTAATGTTTGGTTTGTTTCACTTCCATTTCCACTCTGGCACCCACTTATAAGGTCTGACGGGGTTCTTGTATCCTCACTCCCAGTTATAAGCAGTTCTACAGCTTCATGGTGAACTGAAACAGAGAACAGTGGAGACTCCAATCTAAATTTGATGCGTTTTCTTGTGCTCCAATCTTTGTTTCACGCCACCATGAAGATAACTAACTGGTGGTGCAACTGATGAAAGTTGCACTCTGTGCAGGTTTTCTAATCGTCTTATAACTTACCATATAATCAGGACAATCTTTTTAAAACTTGGTAAACTTTGATGCATCAGACCAATCGGAAGAGCAAATTGTTTTGCCCTTGTAACATTCCATAGATGCGGATGCTAGATTGATGATGGGTTAGAAGCAGATGTGAGTATCAGGGCAAGAGATGCTGTTTTCACACAGAAAAGTACTAAATCATAGAAGTCAGCTGTTATGTTCTATTTGTTTCACAGCACTTATAATCTAAAACTCAAATAGCAAAGCCATATGTCCACACAACTCAGTGGAAAGGATTTTGTGGAAAGGATTTTGTGGGAATGTTGACGAAGCACACACATCTCTGTTTTGTATGTTTGACAATTGTTTGCTGTATGCTGTTTATTTGATTTTTCTTATTGGTAGTATGGTCAGATCATTTGGCCACCCCCTGAGTCTGATCTGCTTAAGGTTTCTTCCTAAAAAAAAAATGCCCTCTGGAGTTTTTTTCTTACTACTGTTGCCTAGATGCTTGTTGTGGTCTGGGCTGCAGTCCGATCTGTCATGATTCTTTCCAGTTATTCCTTGTTTTCTTTTCTGAAGCACCTGATGTCAGCTCGCTGCCAAGTGACACACCTGGGGCTCGTTTTCTGAGTCTGACTTGGACAGACCTTCATCCCCAGAATCTTCCATCACTTTGAGTGTCTACAGTTGGATGTATTCCACCCCCCTTGTGTCCTAGTCCTCCAGTGCCGTGGTTCCTCAGCGCCTCCTTCTGGCTATCATCCTTCATCCATATAATCAAAGGCAAGTGGCCTCTGTGTGTTTGTGTATCCGGAGCATCGACTGAAATGCAGAAAGATCTGACTTTCATCCTTTGGCATACTTATGTATTTTTTCATGAGGATTCAAGTTGTGAAAACAAAAACGAAAACGACTGGACCAATTTTTTGATTAATCAGTCATTTTTGAAAACAGCAAGCCAGTTTATGTTGCACTTCCACAAGAAAAGCATGTATTTCAAAATAAAAGTCTGTGAGGTTTCTGCAAACCTGACAGAATTCACCAGTCTGTCCATCCTCTAACATCCCAAACAACAGATTCATATCTGGACATTGTCTATATGCATGTGACCCCAAACCCAGAATTAACATGTTCACACTCTGGACAAAACAACAGAATTATTTCATGTGGGTGGTTATTTCATATGTGTTTTATTTTATTTGTATTCATGTTTGGGTTTTTATTTATGTTCAGGTTTTGTCTGCTTTGTGTTTGTCTGACTGCACGCTCTTGTCTTGTGTTTGGGGTTGGGTCTGGGTGTGTCTTGTCTGCCACGTCCTCTTCCTGGTTGTTTTCCCAAACCTGTGTCTCATTTTCCCCAATTGCACCTGTTATTTAAACCCTCTCTTTTACTTCCTGTGTTTGCCCGTTTGTTTTTCCTCATGTCTTTGTTCCAGCCTTTTTTCCTCACAGTTCTTGATCTTGCATTTGCTTCTCCCTGAACCTTTTGCCTGTTTTTGACCTCAACTTAGTCTCACAATTTGGATACCGTCGCTGATTTTGGCTTGCCTTCCTTTGCTTGATTTTTCAGTAAATCCATTTTTATACTCTATGCCTCTGTGTGAGTGTCGCATTTGTGTCCAGCTTCCTGACAGAATTGTGTCTTTCACAGGCTCCCCAAAAATATATATATATATATATAAAAAAAAGGGGGGGGGGGGTTCTGTTCTTTATTATTTTATATTATATATATTATATATATATTATATATTATTTTATATTTCAACAGCCAAGGGACATTTGATGATTTGTTGATTTTCAAGTATTTTAAGTTTTCAAATAATGTTCTGTTGTTAAATAAAGTGATGGAAGGAGAGAAAAATTGTTTCCCTGGCACATTTTAAAAAAATTCCCCGCTAATCCGCTTAATCGTGTCGAAACCCCATCAAATTCATTGATGATCCAAATAATCGTTTGTTGCAGCCCTATTGTCACCCTGTGCAAATTAATGACATCAGAAACTGGTCATGTGCACAGCAGGTCAGCTGTTGGCATCTTGACCCCAAGCAAAAACACATTTGATCTAACTCGACGGCACACAGCTAACTCCAATGACATACCTGCCTCAAACCAAGTCACTCTCCTCAACCACTGAAGAAAAGCTGGCACTAAATTGCAAACCCAGTGTAGAATTACCTGCCAATGCAGCAACTCTAACTGGTTTAATAGAATTTTCAATGACCCAGGAAAATATCAGCAATTTTATGGGCACAAATCTGTGCCAACAGCATTTGAATTAGAATTTTTAAGGCTGATTTTTTTTATTTTTATTTTTTTATTTTTTTATTTTTGTGAGTTGCAGAGTTTGAAGTTGAATATCTAAGGCTGAATTTGTTTAGCATCAAAATATTCCACCTCAAAATCTTCAACCTAAAAAAAAAAAAAAAAAATTCAACCTCAAAATAATCCAACCTAAAAAAAAATTCAACCTCAAAAAATAGGAAAGCAGGGAGAAGCAATCAATCTCTGTGTCAATCATTCAACAGGTGTCACATGAACAATGGAGCTGAACGCTGGATGATTGAGACAGGGATCGATTGCTTCTCCCTGCTTTTCTAATTTTTGAGTGAATTTTTTGAGGTTTATTTATTTATTTTTTTTTAGGTTGAAGTTTGAGGATGATTA
Organism: Thalassophryne amazonica; assembly: GCF_902500255.1. Lineage (NCBI taxonomy): Eukaryota > Metazoa > Chordata > Actinopteri > Batrachoidiformes > Batrachoididae > Thalassophryne > Thalassophryne amazonica. The sequence goes on from NC_047119.1 coordinate 15,579,858, forward strand.
TTTTGATGCTAAACAAATTCAGCGTTTAGAAATTCAGCTTCAAACTCTGATTTTGACGCTAAAAAAAATCCTGCCTTAAAAAATTCAAACTCTGTTGGCACAGATTTACTTACATCCAATTTGGGGGGAAAAACAGTCAATGGGATCAAATAGAAACTTGGGGTCCCTGCATAAATAGAGTTCAAAATCTGACCTGGAGCTTCAGCAGTTTACAGCAAGGGGTGATTTCATGAAAGACAAAGATCCAAAAAGGTGTTTTGCTTCATTTTTTGAGAAAAAGTGTTCAGTTTGAGCAACCAAAAACTTGGGGTCTCTGAGTAATTTAAGGACAGATTCTGTTCTCTGCCCTCAGTGAGTACTGAGATACAGCAAATGGTGATTTCATAGCGGCTAAAGATGAAATGTTTTAATTCAATTTCAGGGATGTGTGTTTAGTTTGAACAAAGGCACAGACTTTAAGCAGAAAATCTGATACAGTAAGTGCTGATTCAACTGGGACCAAAAAAAAAATTAAAATAAAAAAAGTTTAAAAACTAAAAATAATAAATACGTTTCTGGGCATTTTTCATAAAAAAAAGTTTAATTGAATAAAACAGAAAAGTAGGGTCTCTGAGAACTTACAGCTTAAATAAATGAATAAATAAATAAATATCTGGTCTCTTGCCACTCAGATTTGAGTAGTGGGTGAATTTTATTATTTTTGGCTGTTACTCTGGTAACACCACAGCGTTCCATGACAGCGTACAGACGCCTGTTTCTTGCAAGTAATTTTACAACAACAATCATGGCATAAAGTCCACGGAAGCACAGACAAACAAACAAAATATAGTGGAATATCCAGAATTTATGTGGTAAACACACAATTCGTGGAATGTTTGCTTCTAAAATGTGTCTAGATGGTGATCTTGGAAACAATTGTTCTGTTAATGGCAAACTAAAACTGTGGTTATAGTGGAATTTTAATGTACAACATTTCAAAAGCATCAAGAAAACAGGATTGAAAGTGAAAAGTGCACACTGAAGGTTAAAGCCCCAAAATAATTCCTGAAAGCTAGTGTGACTTTTCATTGTTTGCAGTGTGAGAAAAAGAAAAATTTTATGATAACCAAATGAACAATTTGATATTTTTACCCGAGGCCATCAAAAATGGCCATCTGGTATTGCGAAGCCTTGCATCTGTCTGTCCGTCTGACTGTGCGCAGCATAACTCCAGTCCTATTACTGCCACAGTCTTCAAATTCACAGGGAACATTCTTGGGACACAGACCTTGGACAAGTTCAAAGATGCGTAACCCTGACCTATTTTAAGAGGGATTTTAAGAGGTTAAAACGTCACATTCTGTTTTAATCTGTTCAGTTTGTTTTTGAATGGCGAGAGTTACAGCCAATCAGAGTAGAGCTGCACTGTGACATCAGTGGCTGGTTTCTCCAAAACCTTCATTTTGTGTGTTTATATCCATGTTTCTCACATATTATACAAAAGCTAGCAAGAAATAAACACTCTGAAACTGAACATGCTGTTTTTGGAACCTAATAACACCGCTGAACTTATTATTTTGCGGACGTTAGTATGGTGACGTCACAGGCTGGTAGCTAGCTGCAAAACTTTGTTTCACTGGTGTGTAAATACAACCTCTTTGTCATATATTATGTAAAAGCAACTGAGAAATAAACACTTCTAAAACTGAAAACACTGTTTTTGGAACCTAATAACACCTCTGAACTTATTATTTTGCGGACGTTAGCATGGTAACGTCACAGGCTGGTAGCTAGCTGCAAAACTCTGTTTCATTTGTGTGTAAATACAACCTCTTTGTCATATATTATGTAAAATCAACTGAGAAATAAACACTTCTAAAACTGAAAACACTGTTTTTGTAACCTAATTACACCTCTGGAGTCATTTACAAGACATTTTGTGGGCGTTAGTGTGCAGGCTAACTTTCGCTAACTTCCTATAGAGTTAAATTTCTCCCATTAATACCTGCAAATGCACAGAGGGTGATCTACAAATATTCCTTAATTTGCACAACTTCCACTCTTGTCAAAAGCTCATGTAAACACACACACATATGTAAGGCCTCCTGCAAATGCTGTTAAAACATAAATATAGTTATTGATTGACTGATTGACAGACTGATAGAGGGGCTTAATTTAACATGTACAAATTGTACATAAGACAATAGGATCTTGATAATTAAATAAACAACTGCAAATTATAAAGAACACAATGCTCATACAGCAGAGGGTATTTAGCATTGTGTTATATTTATATTTATGACATCTAACCTTTATTGTGGCTTCATCACTGGTAGCAGTGATGTTACAAACACACAGTATAACATTATTGTCCCAGTTTGGTGCACAAAGGTCAGATAGTAGAAAAAAAGTATTTTATTTGATTGCAAATCCTTGTGCATATACTTTTTATTATAGTTTCTGAGAGGTTCTCAAAGTATCATTTTCCCCTGAGGGCTTCGCCTGACTCTTTTCCTGCCTCCAATTTCTGGTTGTGTTCCTCTCTCTGCAGAGGAGGTGATGCCTGTTTAATACATAATGCACACTTCTAAACTGGTCTGCACGACAGGATATATCTGTTGGTTACTTTACTGTGTTTTCGTGCTTATTTCCTTCCTATATGTGCTGTTACTGAAGGCAGGACCTGCTGGAGCTCCAGCACAGGTTGAACCTTTATAGATTGTGCTTCATCATTTTCTTTTTAAAGAGAACCCTACGTCTCTGGTTTCCAAAGTCCTCTGAGGAAGGTTTCAGCATTCTAAATGAAACCCCACAACATCGCTTGAAGGAATCATCTTCTGAAGGTTTGTGATGTTCAAAGTTACTAATAGATTCAGATTCAGGCAGATCTGAAAGGAAGTGAGTGCTTTCTAAGAGCACATGGAGACACGTCTAAGTCATGAAAAACAGATGATTAAATTGTGTTTGTTATGAAACTACCACTGGAATGTCACTTTGAGTGACTCAGATGAGGAGAATCAATGGCATTGTGGGGGAACGGCAGCTGGAACATATTGGTCATGTAGCGTGTTTCTCTGTTCCTGATCCCACAAGCAAGCGCCTCAGTGGTGAGGACCCCAGCACCTGGAGAAGGCCAAGAAGGAGCCCATGATTCACGCTACCACAGTAGATAGATATTTATTTTTGAGAAATGGGGATGGACTTGTTTTCTGCATGGGTGGTTGCCATCCAGGACCCAATTTGGTTCTGTAGTGTGGAGGATGTGGAAAAGTACAAGTTTGACATTAATATCTACTGCATCACCTAAATTTGCTGCCTCACCTATTTATATTTGGGGCAAACACTAAAACCTGCTGAAAACATGAAGGTTTTTAGCCATCACAAACTATGACAGTGTCATAAAAGCCACCAAGACACAACGGTAACACTTGTGAAGATTTTGTTTTTAGTCTTGTGTGTCTGTGCATGATTCTTTGATCCAATTAGGACCAAACTTGGTGAAATGACTGAAGGTCAAACAAGAACAAGATTATGTGATTTTGAGAAAAAGCAGTTAAAAAAAAAGTCAAGGTCACAGGTTAAATTTAGAATTTTGGCTCTAAGATTATAGATTTCAGCAGGATGGTGGCCGAGCAACTAGTGTGTTTGTTTCTAGATTAGAAGGTTCCTGTGTCAAGACCACCTCTGCCCATTTTTGTATGTAATGTGGCATTGTGTCAAGAAAGGCGTTCAATGTAAAGGTTGTGTCAAATCAATATGCAGATCCATCTCACATCTGCTATGGCAACCAGGAGTGACCCAACGGAGAAGCTGAAGCAACGTTCTTTTATTATGGGGATATTTAGAGTTGCCATTTTGATGAATTGGTCAAAGATGTACCCATGATTACAAAAAAAAAAAATACTAATGTGAAGTCATACTGTATATCACTTTTCTACTGGTCACATTAACTTTGATCCTGGATGTTCTTGATACATCAAACTTTGGAGCAGCTATTTCAAGGAACACTAATATAAAGTCACAATTAATTGATTCATTTTCTACCACTTATCTGGGTCTGGGCCACAGTGGCAGCAGACCAACAGCTCATCCCACACTTCCCTATTCTTGGCCAAGCTCTGTAATTGTTCACAGGGGATCCCGAGGTGTTCCCAAGGCATCTGGAAAATATAATCCCTCCAGCTAGTGTTGGGTCTTCCTTCGGGCTTCCTCCCAGTTGGCCACACCTGGACGACCTCCACAGGCATACGACCAGGAGCATCCTCACCAGATGCCCGAACCACTCCAGCTGGCTCTTGTCGATGCAAAGAAGCAGTGGCTCTACTCTGAGTCCCTCCCAGATAGTTGGGCTTCTCACCCTTTCCAGGAGTGTAGGCCCAGATACCCAATGGAAGAATCGCATTTCTGACGCTTGCATCCACAACCTTTTTCTTTTGGTAATTACCCAAACTTCATCCGCAACCTTTTTCTTTTGGTCATTACCTAAAGTTCATGACCATAGGTGAGGACAGGAGCATAAATCGACTGGCAAATTGAGATCCTCGCTGTCTGGCTCAGCTCCATCTTCATCATAACAGCCCAGTACAGCATCCACCATATGGTACCACACGATACATGTTCCAACTAAGCTAAGCTGACACAGTTTAAACAAGGCAAATGTGTTAAAATGGGGGAAAAAAAACTCTGAACCTGTGAAGAGAACACGGTGCTGTCAACAGAGGTCTGGAAATGTAGCTGATAAAGATTCCAAGTGGACTATGCAAGAAATAGCATCATACAAATTACATCAATGTATGTTTCACGATATATGTAGACACATATCTGATTAGTTTTTATATTTTTGTTTGTTTAACCTCCCCCATGCCCCCCCCCAAAAAAACAAAAACATTCACTATGCACCCGATCTTGTATTTAACTCCCAACATATTCTTGAGACATCTAACAGGTTAATCAGAAATCCTGCATTCTGCTGACCATATGTTTAGACATCCCCCAAGCCCTTTGCCACAATATTTCAGATGCCCACTTTCTAGCAGCGGATTGGCTGTAAGCCAAAGGAAAAAAGCCAAAGTCTAAAAAGCACAAGCTAAAAAGAAATAGCTCTGAAAGAGACAGAGAGGTAAAATGGATATTCATTATTCTCCTGCTGCCCTCAGTAATGGAGTATGGGAAAGGTTACAAATTGTGGTTTCTGTCACAAGACAATGGACAGTGGCCACTGAAAGGCTCCATACAGTGAAATGTGAAGTAGTTATAAATCACACTGCACGCCATCAAAACCAATACCTCCGTCTGACAAATTAACCAGATCCCACATATGGACAGAAACTCTTTTCCCTTTGAAACTTTGTTCAGCTATTGTATGACTTGAAGAGGTTGTATTACACCTCTTTCCAGCAAGCTACTGTATTATAGATCACAACATGGTTAAAAAAAAGGCATAGATGTTTGTAGACAATCATATTGCGAAGAAATGCGCTTATCCGTAAGATCCGCTAACTACCCACTTCATTATGTTCTCCTTGCCAGTACCTCAGATTGTACCCCCTTTATGCCTTCAGAACTGCCTGAACTACTTACGCTATAATTTCAGCAAGGTGCAGGAAACACTCCTCAGGGATTTTGTTTTTTATTGGTATGATATCATCAAATAGTTGGCACACTATTATACCACCACACCCACAATTACTGTAGCTATAAGGCAGTTTAAATGCATGGTTTACTGTTGCTAGTGCCAAATTACAACCATGCCATCTGAATGTTTCAGCCAAACTCAAGACTCAGCAGGGCAGGCGATACTTTTTCAAAGCTTTCATTGTCCAGTTGTGTTGAGCCCCGTGGCAGACTCTCTGATTTCTTCCCAGTGAATTCTGGTATTGATCAGAGGTGTGTTCTGGCTCCTACCTACATGAACTGGGTATTGGGGTGTAGAGGATAGTAGCTGAGGTACCTTACTCAGCTACAAAGGTTTACTGACCTTGACTTTGTGCGTGATGCTGTGATCTTTGTGGAGTCAGTGGACACCTGTTGCACTTGAGCACCTGAGTGGGGAATTAGAGTGCCTGTGTTTGCAACTGTCCTGGATCAAGACTATGACCCAGCCTTTAAAAACTTTCTCTGTTTGGGGTAAAGTTGTCAATCTTTTAGAAACATTCACTTATCTCAGCAGTAGCATTCATATCTCTGGATGCTCAGACTTTGAAGTTGAGAGACAACTGGGAAGAGCTTATGGAGACATGAGCTTGCTGGACAGAGATGTCTGGTGATGACAATACCTTTGCAGAAGAATGAAGGTCCAAGTCAGGGTCTTGGTATTTCTTGTCCTACCATATGGTTGTGAGACTTAAATGTCATCCACTGACCTAAGGCGAAGACTGCATGTCTTTAGTATTAGGTCTCTTCAGATTCCTGGGTGCCACTGTAGTGCCTTTGAACAGAGGCCAGCAGGTGTTGCTATGCATATGTAGTTAGTAAACCTCACTCCCCAACAGCTCAAAAGAATTCTCTGGTGACAAGGCCACAGCCCTGGGTTTGAGACATCTGGTTAGAGAGTCTGACTCCTATGCTGAGGATTGTGAGGCCATGTTCCGAGGGGACCAAATGGGCAGAGTCATAACAACACAACGCAGAGTGCAGATGCTACAGTGGTGCCGTGACCCGGTGGGAGTGAGTTTAGGGGGTGAGTGTAACAGAAGCCAGCAGGAGTCTCTGTGCATATGTAGTTAGTAAACCTCTGCGAATAGGCAGACTCATAACAACACAGCGCAGAGTGCAGCCGCAACAGTGGTGCCGTGACCCGGATGAGAGTGAGTTTAGGGAGGTGAGTGTAACGGAGGCCAGCAGGAGTCTCTGTGTATATGTAGTTAGTAAACCTCACTTGCCAACAGCTGAAAAGGATTCTCTGGTCACAAGGCCAGAGCCCTGGGTTTTAGCCTTCTGGTTAGAGAGTACGACTCCCTGCAGACGATCGTGAGTTCATGTCCCAAGGGGAGCAAATGGGCGGAGTCGTAACAACACAATGAAGAGCGTCACTTGCATTTTGAGGGAATGTCAGCTACAACAATTTGGCCAAGAGGCGTGTTTTTCTGGACAGGATACAACAAGCAGGTTCCTCAGTGTTGAGGACCCCAGCAACTGCAAAAGACAAAGGGGACACCCACATTTTACCATGCTTCATCAGATTGTCTAGCTTGGTGGTATGATAGATGTAGCAACCTGTAACATCTGTGCATGCTCCCAGACCTGACCTGACCTGACCTGGTGAGCATATGCCCACTATAGCTTCAGTTTCCTTTTCTTAACTGACAAGAGTTATTCCTGCTGCAGTCCTATGTTGCTGTAGGCCGTCATTACCTATTGTAGCCATTCAATGTTTATGCATGCAGAGATGATCGTCTACACACTGTAGTTATAACAAGTAGTTATTTGAGTTACTGGTGCCAGTCTGGACATTTTTCACCTAAGTATTTTATCCCAGAGAACCGCCATTCACTAGATGTTGCTTCTTTTGTAGACCATTCTCTGGGCACCTTGAAAATGGTTGTGCTTTACTTACTATGTGCTTCCCATAACGCTTTTTGGCGCGTCTGTTAACGCTCAAACCTTCAAAATTAACGCATTTCTTTAAAAGATATATGCGATATTTTCACGTTGTAAAAATGATAGAGTTGGCGTTAATGCTAATAAACTGTCCGGAATTAGTTTTGTTTATAAATGAAAAATAAATAAGTAAAACCGCCTTGATTTTGATGTCTCCTCCCACACGTCTGTGCTGTTGCATTAGGAATGTAAATGGCGCTTCCTTACAACAGCGGGCAGGGTGCATAAAAACAGAAACTCTGGCTCGTTGTTCATTTTTGGTTTGTGATCGCCTTAGATTTTACTCAGAAGCCTTGGCAGTGCTTAAACTCGAAACTGGCTTATCAGTAGCCAATAATGTACCGAGTCAATACTAAAAGTTAGAGCCCCTTTATAAAGTTAGCGGTTAGCAGTTAGCTGTAACTTCCGCCAATTTTTTTTATTGGTTTAGCGTTTATAAAAGTTAACTTTTCAGTTAGTGGATTAGCGGTTATTGAAGCTAACGTTTTGGTTAGCTGTGCTACCACTGGGGTTAAGATTAGTAGTTGTGTTTAACATTGTAATAACGTTAATAATTGCCAATGTCCACACCTTGGGTTCCGTCGTGTCAGCCAACCTTTACTGCACCGTCTGCGATCATCACCCGCACGTCTCGCACGTCCGCCGTGGTGACGTCAGAGATTACATTCAGACACAATGCAGGGGACATGCATGTACCATGCATCTCACATATTCCATAACATCTCCCCCTTTTAACGTTCTTCACAGTATTAACCTTGGGCGTCACATCTATGGAGGCTATCCCATTTACTGTGTAATTTAAGCACTAAACAGAACATTAATTAAAGCAACACTTTCTGATATTTAACAAACATAACTATTGCGGCGTCTAATCACCTGCTGTAGTGTATTAAATGAAACTGAATTGATCACCCACCATCCTATATTCCTTTAAGGTAACCTTGGTCGAAATGCTGCTGGAACAGGACACGGTCCCCAGGTCGCAGTGGTGGGAGACTTCTCACACCATGGCGCTGGTTGTAGTAATATGCCTGTTTCCTTTTCTCAGCTGCGTCTTTGGCTGCAACTGCCTGCTTGTTTGGCCACTTGGGTTGCAGGTTCCGGTCGATGGATGGCAATGTGGTGCGGCTCTTACGACCCATCAAGAGTTCAGCTGGGCTTACCCCTGTGCTACTGCACGGAGTGGCTCTGTAACACATCAGTGCTAAGAGGGGGTCTTTTTGTTTCAGGATGCCTTTTGCGATTTGCACTGCTCTTTCAGAGTGCCCGTTCCCTTGAGGATGATGTGGGCTGGATGTCACGTGTGTGAAGTCTAGTTCGCGAGCCATGTCTTTGAACTCCTCACTAGAGAACTGGGGCCCATTGTCGCTGATCACTTCATCTGCTACTCCATAACGGGCAAAGGTAGCTTTCAGTTTTGTAACCACCTTGGTGCTGGCGGTGGTGGTCATGTGGAGAATCTTGATAAATCGTGAATAGTAATCAGAAATGACAAGGTAGCTCTGTTTGTTGTATTCACACAAGTCGATGCCTATCCTTTTCCATGGCCTGTCTGGAAGTGGCGTGGACATCAGGGGCTCCCTAGACTGGGCTCTGCGATGTTCTTGGCAGTGGTGGCAGGTTATGACTCTCCGTTTGATATCGGTTTATTGATATATTTCCCCAAGTAGTTCACCATGCCCAACACTCTCTTCAGCTCGGTGACGTTGCTCGGCAGCTCCAGCTTGTTTATTGCAGACACCTTTGCTGGGTCCGGTCGTGTGCCCTCTGCATCTATTTCATGGCCCAGGAAGTGCAGTCTTCACTGCCTCAGTGCGCATTTTCCTTTGTTCAACATGAGCCCCACTGTCTCCAGGCGCTCCAACACTTTCTGAAGGCGGTCATTGTGCTCAGCCATGTTTTTCCCATGAACTATTATGTCATCCATGTACACTGCGGTGCCCGGTAGGCCTTCCAGGGTCTCCACCATCTTTCTTTGGAATATTTCTGGGGCACTGGATATCCCGAAGGGGAGGCGCTTGAAACAGTACCTGGCAAAAGGTGTGATGAATGTGCTGAGGCGCTGGCTTCCTTCGTCTAGTGGTATTTGCCAGAACCCTGCAGCGGCGTCCAGCGAGGAGAACACCGTGGACCCACTTAGCTCTGTTGTGATCTCTTCAGCTGTCGGCAGGACGAACCTCTCTCTCTTGACGGCTTTGTTTAGCTTTCTCAGGTCGACACAGATGCGCGTCTGTCCTGATTTCTTGGAAGCAGGCACCATAGGGGCACACCACTCCGTGGGCACGGTCACTTTTTCAATGACGCCTGTGGCCTCCATCCTGTCGAGCTCTTGCTTCACACTCTTCATGAGAGGAACGGGGACCCTGCGTGCGGTGTGGACGGCATAGGGTTTTGCGTTGTCTTGAAGCTCAATTTTCACCGGCTGCGTTCTCAGCAGGCCGAGCTCCCCCCCCAGCGCTGCTGACTTCGTGTATTCTCTTAACAAGCCCCATTGCCTGTGCCGTCGCGCTGCTGAGGAGGTTGCTCACATTCTCTCCCCTCACAATGTGCACTATGAATGAGTGTCGTCTGTGTTTGTGCACAGTGCTTGCTGTAAACCGGCCGATGCAGTTCAATTGGCCTCCTGGGCTACAGAGCATGGCCCTTGAAGGATGGAGTTTTATTGCACCTGTGAGTGTTTTAAAAGTCTCTTCACTCATAATGCACACGTCTGTGCCAGTGTCTATCTTGAAGCTAACTGGTGTGTTGTTTATGTTCAGCTTGACGGTCCACTGTTCGCTGCTGCTTGACATTGTGCTTTTGACTGAGCCTAGAAAGTGAGCTACATTGTAATCTTCATCATTCTCTTCGTGCTCGCAGACTTCGTTTACCACTTTGCTTTTGCACATTCTTTCCCAGTGTCCAGCTCTGTTACATTTGTGGCATGTGGACTTAACTGGGCAGTGCTCTTTCCGCTTGTGTGCCGTCTTCCCACACCTACCGCAAGTATTGCTGCGATCGTAGTGTCTGGGCTGTTGTTCTGTGTCATTGTGCTGTACACGCGACTCCATTTTGAATTTTCTGAGCCCCCGCGCGACCTCCTCTATGGAGCACGCAGCTTCGCCACCTTGCAAGCTAACTTGGGCTTTAACCTCCTCCTCTTGTCTAACTTCCTGAACTGTCATTTCCAATGTGAGCTTGTCCATGAGCTGTAGTTGTCGGGAGAGCTCTTTATCCCTGATGCCCACCACTATCCGGTCCCTAATGTTTTCCTCGCGATTAGCTCCGAATTCACAGTGCTCAGAGAGTTCATAAAGAGCGCGAATATATGTCTCTGCCCTCTCCCCCACACGCTGCACTCGCTGATGAAAGTGGGCTCTCTCATGAATGACGTTACGTTTAGGTATGAAGTATGCATCGAACTTCCCCATAACTATCTCGAAAGTATCACGATCATCCACATTGTCGAAAGTAAATGACCCGTATACAACCCCTGGCAAAATTATGGAATCACCGGCCTCGGAGGATGTTCATTCAGTTGTTTAATTTTGTAGAAAAAAAGCAGATCATAGACATGACACAAAACTAAAGTCATTTCAAATGGCAACTTTCTGGCTTTACGAAACACTATAAGAAATCAAGAAAAAAAGATTGTGGCAGTCAGTAACGGTTACTTTTTTAGACCAAGCAGAGGAAAAAAAAATATGGAATCACTCAATCCTGAGGAAAAAATCACCCTGTAAATTTTCATCCCCAAAACTAACACCTGCATCATATCAGATCTGCTCGTTAGTCTGCATCTAAAAAGGAGTGAACACACCTTGGAGAGCTGTTGCCACCAAGTGGACTGACATGAATCATGGCTCCAACACGAGAGATGTCAATTAAAACAAAGGAGAGGATTATCAAACTCTTAAAGAGAGTAAATCATCACGCAATGTTGCAAAAGACGTTGGTTGTTCACAGTTCAGCTGTGTCTAAACTCTGGACCAAATACAAACAACATGGGAAGGTTGTTAAGGCAAACATACTGGTAGACCAAGGAAGACAAAGCGTCAAGACAGAAAACTTAAAGCAATATGTCTCAAAAATCGAAAAATGTACAACAAACAAATGAGGAACAAATGGGAGGAAACTGGAGTCAACGTCTGTGACCGAACTGTAAGAAACCGCCTAAAGGAAATGGGATTTACATACAGAAAAGCTAAACAAAAGGCATCATTAACACCTAAACAGAAAAAAACAAGGTTACAATGGGCTAAGAAAAAGCAATTGTGGACTGTGGATGACTGGATGAAAGTCATATTCAGTGATGAATCTCGAATCTGCATTGGGCAAGGTGATGATGCTGGAACTTTTGTTTGGTGCTGTTCCAATGAGATTTGTAAAGATGACTGCCTGAAGAGAACATGTAAATTTCCACAGTCATTGATGATATGGGGCTGCATGTCAGGTAAAGGCACTGGGGAGATGGCTGTCATTACATCATCAATAAATGCACAAGTTTATGTTGATATTTTGGACAATTGAAAGGATGTTTGGGGATGATGAAATCATTTTTCGAGATGATAATGCATCTTGGCATAGAGCAAAAACTGCAAAAACATTCCTTGCAAAAAGACACATAGGGTCAATGTCATGGCATAGGGTCAATGTCAATGAGCAGATCTGATTTGATGCAGGTGTTAATTTGGGGGATGAAAATTTACAGGGTGATTCCATAATTTTTTCCTCAGAATTGAGTGATTCCATATTTTTTTCCTCTGCTTGGTCTAAAAAAGTAACCGTTACTGACTGCCACAACCTTTTTTTCTTGATTTCTTATAGTGTTTCTTAAAGCCAGAAAGTTGCCATTTGAAATGATTTTAGTTTTGTGTCATGTCTATAATCTGCTTTTTTTCTACAAAATTAAACAACTGAATGAACATCCTCTGAGGCCGGTGATTCCATAATTTTTGCCAGGGGTTGTATGTTCTCTGCCTCCCCGCCCAGGGCATAGATGAGGGTGCTAACCTGAACCTCCTCATCTTCTTGATCTAGCTTTGTAGCCGTCCGGTAACGCATGAAGGGTTTTTTAAGGGTTTAAAGTGCATTGCATTTCAGATAGCTTTGACCTCTTTAATAAAGATGCTGTCATCTAGTGGGCTCAGAAAAAACAGCCAATGGTTCATGAGGTCTCATTTGGCCAACACTTTGTGTAGGCAAGACACTTGATAATCACATCCACATCCCAGCCCAGGTAAGCAAATAGATATTCCTGCAAAACCAGACCTGACTGCTTTAGATAAGAGTACAGTACAGGCTACTATAGGCAAACTGAATATCCAACTATAGTCTCAGGTGAACTGAACATAATTAAAAACAAACAAACAAAAACATCCAAAAACAGCTAGGCACCCAAGCAGTCTGATATTTGCCACTGCAGTAGTTCAGCTGCAACTCTCCACTTTTGCAGCAGCAGAACATTCAGGTATGATAGTCTGGATACCAGCTATTACAACTCAGTAACCTTAGATTATATGTAAACACAGTTACACAGGCAGATCCGCCTTCGTGCATCATCCCGATGCTGCAGCCTCTAACATTCTACCTTCATCACAAAGCCATCAATAATTCACCATCCTTCCACTGCACACAGTAATATACGTTCTCAGGAATTAAAAACACAGCAAGATATGAGCACAGGTGACTGAAGAGCTTCAGTAGTGTCAGACTGGAGACTTGTGGATTGCATTGCAGCTGATTAGAAACAAATCTTACAGTTGGCACAACTAAATCCAAACTCAACCCCCAAAAGCATCAACATCATCATCAACATCATCACCACCTGCGGTGCTTTATGCACCAGCACATGCTATTATGCAGAGCAGATGTTTGAGCTTTGTAACATCTGGCTGCATAAATATGCAACGCTGCGGCACTACAGACAGAAAGCATTCAACAGGGATATGCTCTGACACAAACAGGTTACGTTATATAGTTATATATTTTTTTTTTAAAAGTGCATTTTTTGTTGTTTACCGCTGAGTGAAAGTCAACAGTTTGTTAGAAGATGGATCCACACTGTTCATGTCCCCATGCGATGTCAGTCCAGTGGTCAGGACAGCAAACAGGCGTCTTTTTTTTTCTTTCTCTTTCTGTCTGCTTCTATTTTTCTCTAAGAGCACAAGAACATCCCTGCAGTGCGCCGTCTCTTTCTGTCTGAGCGCAACTGGTCACAGTGCAGCGGCTTTTCCATAGACCTGAATGAATATGTATGATTCTCTCTCTCTCTCTCTCTCTCTCTCTCTCTCTCCTCTCTCGCTCCCTCTCTCTCTCTCTCTCTCTCTCAATAAGGGAGAACAGGCTTCAGCCTTTTTGTTAGCAGCTCTGCACCATTCGCAGCTGCTCTAGACGCGTGAAAGCGTGACGTCACCACCAATTATCCCCTTGTTACTATCCTGGACCACTTTGTGACCTCACACCCGCTTGCATGAGGTTTCAAACAAAATGAAACTTTAAAAATACCTTACAGATAAAAAAAAAGAAATAATAATAAAAATAATAATAATAATAATAATTTTGAAAAAATAAAATTTAGCTTCTTCATAAAAACCAATTGTTACAAAAATGAGTCAGTGTTTTCATGATGACACTTAAAAAGCATGTTAATACTTCAATTTTTGTTGCAATAATTTACAATGTTTTTAATGTTAACACATACAGCAGTAAAGTGTTAACAGATTTCTATGTCTTAGAACATCTCAGTCCTTGTCACAGTCAATGGGTTGCTCAGGAAGCTAGATAGACAGATAGATAGACAGACAGACAGACGTCCATCCCCTCTTGATAATATGATAATCAAAAACTGTCAGGGGATGGAGCTGAGAACAGGCTCGTCCTGAGCCCCGTGAACACCGCATTCTATGCACACCTGTTACTAATCAGCTTGTCATTATTAAACAAGATCTCACACCCCGTTATCTTCTTGGATTATTGTCCACAAACGTCCTATGCGATCCACAACAGAAGATCACTGCCATGTCTCCATGTTCCTTGAGAGTATCTCAAGTTTTTCAAAGCCACTAAAAGAAACACAGAACTCAGAAACTCTGGGCGTCATCTTCTTCATCACTAAAGTCAAGGACAGCCAGGCAAGAAGACGCTGCACAAAGTGCTTCTTCATAGAGTTGACTCAAAACCAGACAAGGTCCAGAACCTGCTCATTGTCCATGGACTGTTTTCAGTGCTGTTGCTGCTGGACCTAATTCTCTTTGTTATTAACCGTCTCATCTTTTGACTTTAGAGTCTTTTTTAGAGGCTTTTTTAAGTCAGGACAATCCAAGCCAGAACAGCTGAAAGGAGGAGCCCACTCTCACACCAAATGGCGACAGACATCCCCAACTCGTTACTATATTTACTGTATTTCGTTTTGTATAACTTGTACATATGCTGTTCATTTGCAATTGTCCATTAAATGTCTTGTTTGGTTTTTTTTGTTTTTTTTTGCCCACATCTGCTCTATCTCATGGTTCATGGATAGACATCTGTGGTTTCTAGCAAAAACAATGCTTTCATTTTGTAAGTCTCCAAATTAAAAGGTCACATAATGTGGATAAAGTGACTAAATTTGGTGAACTTTATAGCAACAGATGAATCAAACAAACAACTATTGTTTTGCTGATTCAATATACATGTTACAGCCCTTCCGTGTTTCATGATGAACTCATAATGCTATTAAAGGGGTGGAGAGTGAGTGGCTCAGTGTGTGATGAAAGAAATCTGAATAGTACACCCCTCTCATCAAGTCCGAAACAGATAAGAGGCTAGCCTTGGTTAGGGTGTTTATTAAATCATATTTTGGGGACTTTCCCAATGGTTTGCTTTGGTGTGGACATTAAAAGTTAGCTGCTTATGTTCTCAGCAATCGTGCATTAAGTGGACCTAATGGATCCAGGTTCCGACAGCTACGAAAAAGTGCTAACACCATTAGCATACAACATTAAATAAGACAAGAGTTCCACTCAGCGCAAATATTGCAGTATCTTAGAATAGCCGTAGGACATTCACCACACAATAAATCAGATTATTCCAGGTGTTTAAACTAACAAGTTAAAAAAAAATGAATTCACCCATGTATAGTTGAGAGGGACCATATCTAGAGTCTAAAACCGTTTTTTGTACCAAGCTGTAAACATGTTTAGTTGTGGTTTAAAGCTGGACATTTTAAGATGGAATAGAGTCTTTAGGGTCTCATCATGGGAGGTGATGGACTAGTGGTTAAGTGTTGGGTTTGAGACCAGAGGATCCTCGGTTCAAATCCCAGCCTGACTGGAAAATCATTAAGGGCCCTTGGGCAAGGTTTATCTCCTAGTTTCTCCCGGTTTGTAGTAAGCGTCTTGCATGGCAGCAGCCTGACAACGGGGTGAATATGAGGCATTATTGTAAACGCTTTGAGCGTCTGTTGCAGATGGAAAAGCGCTATACAAATGCAGTCCATTTACCATTCTCATCATCCTATGGTGCTTGGGGTGCCAGTTCGACTCCCCAGTTGTAAGCAATGAAACGGCATCACTGCTCATCACACATGAGGAAAAGAAATGCAAACCAACATGAACTCCAGCCACTGAAAGCATTCAAATGGAAGTTAAGTGTATATATAGATTTTCCTTTTTAAAAATTTTTCTTAAAATTTTTTTTAAATCTCAAGATGAATCACATCCAGGTTATGTGCCATTGATATTCCCTTCCAGAAGGTCCTTAATTTCCCGATAACTGTGAGAAAACAACAAATCTCCACGGGACACCATGTTAGCGCGAAACCAGAACCACTCCACATGCACAAGGGACCATGGGACCCTGAAATCGGGAACTGAGTCTGAACCTCTTTGCTTTTGTGATACAGTAAATCAAGCTGAACTCAGGCCAATTCAAAAAAGCTGCCCTCTTCAGGAGAGGACAGTGCTGAAAGCACTACTGTGATGCATATTTTGCAGCATAAATGAACCCTTAAAGATACAGTAATGATAATAGAGAGTGAAAAAAAAATAGATAATATATGTAACCATTTTTTACCATAATTTATAAAAGGTATTTGCAGACCTACAAATAAGTCAGTTTTATTTTGTTTTATTTTTTATCACTTGAAAATGTCTCATTGGACTGTAACAAATTATTTTTCTATTTTCTTATATTTGTACGATTAAAATAATTAATTGCTTTATCATAAAAGAACAGATTAACTGATAATAAAGTAATCTGTTGTTGCAGTTGGACATTTGTGACACTTTACTGCCATGTTAATGAGCCTGGAGTTATTAAGTGGATTCAAAAGGACAGAGGAGAATAACAAAAAAAATGCACGATAGTAAGGGTGCAGAAAATGGATCAGAAAGGATGATTCTCTCATAGCACAGACACAGACAGGTGAAACGTGAGCTGAGGTAAATCCGATACCTTCACATTAATGTCTCCATCTAGTATGCACCCAACAACATGAAAGAGCGCCGGAATGCCCGGCTCAGGCTACACAGCACTCAGCTGTTCATCCATTTTTAATCATCAGAAACCCCCTCTGTATGGCAGGCCGGGTCACAGGAAAACACCCAAAGCTCCCAGCAGACACGGCCTGCTGCTTTTCTGTAAAAATAACTCACCCTGAAAAGTAACTCTAACCTGCCGCAGCCAGCGTAAAACACAGCCCTGAAATAAAGAGACATCTTTACTGTCTCCCGTCTAGGTCGAGTTACAAATAATAGTAGACACCTAAACAACCGACTGGCCTAATTAGAGTCCTGAGGTCAATTACACTGACATACACTGTGTAGAATGTGTTGCAAAAAAGCATTTTCACACTGTTGCAACTTTAACCCGCACGTTCTTTGAATGAAGCCTTCTAATTTATACCAGTGGCCTTTAAAAGGCTGTAATACAAAAAGTAAAAAAAAAGGAAGGTGGGGGGGGGGGGGGTCAATTCAGCAGTTTTAGTGTGAGCACTGCATTCTATAAGAGCTCAGATATAAAACCATCATTCAGATTGATCTCTCAAAAGTAAGTCCCTTCGGCTGCTCCCTTGTTTGCCTCGGGGTCGCCACAGCAAATCCAAGGTGGATCTGCATGTTGATTTGGCACAGGTTTTACGCGGATGCCCTTCCTCACGCAACTCCACATTACATGGAGAAATGTGGCAGGGGTGGGATTTGAACCCAGAACCTTCCGAACTGAAACCAAGCGTAACCACTTGGCCACACCCCCAGATTGATCTCTCAAATGGTGTAAAAATAAGGTTCCTTGTTTTCTCCCTTTTTCTCCACAGCAGATTTGACATGAACGTTGATTAGGCACAACTTTTACACATCCTATTCTGATGCAACTCCACATTAGAAGGAGAATAGACCGGGTGGTCTGAACCAGGAACATGCCATGAACAAGTCATGTGAAGCTTATGGGTTGAAGGTCAAGGTGAAATCAGAGATCATCAACTACTGTCTGCGTAAATATCTACAATATGCAACAAGCAAATGGTGGATAAACTCAATGAACCATCCATCCACTTGCAATAGAGGTCATGTGAAGGTTATAGGTCTCAGATCAAGGTCAAATCAGAATTCATCATTACTGTCCACGGCAATATCTTCAACAAGCAATGAGCAATTTCAATCAAACATGGGGATAAACTCAATGAACCATCCATCCGCTTACAATAGAGGTCATGAGAAGGTTACAGTTCTCAGGTCAAAGTAAAATCAAAATTCATCATTACTGTCCACGCAATATCTTCAACAAGCAATGAGCAATTTCAATCAAACATAGTGATATAAACTCAATGAAACCATCCATCTGCTTACAATAGAGTTTATGTGAAGGTTATAGGTCTCAGATCAAGGTCAAATCAAAAAATCATCATACTGTCCACAGCAATATCTTCAACAAGCAATGCGCAATTTCAATCAAACATGGTGGATAAAACTCAATGAACCATCCATCCGCTTACAATAGAGGTCATGTGAAGGTTTACAGATCTCAGGTCAAAGTCAAATCAAAATTCATCTACTGTCCACAGCAATATCTTCAACAAGCAATGAGCATGACGGGGTTCTTGTATCCTCACTCCCAGTTATAAGCAGTTCTACAGCTTCATGGTGAACTGAAACAGAGAACAGTGGAGACTCCAATCTAAATTTGATGCGTTTTCTTGTGCTCCAATCTTTGTTTCACGCCACCATGAAGATAACTAACTGGTGGTGCAACTGATGAAAGTTGCACTCTGTGCAGGTTTTCTAATGTCTTATAACTTACCATATAATCAGGACAATCTTTTTAAAACTTGGTAAACTTTGATGCATCAGACCAATCGGAAGAGCAAATTGTTTTGCCCTTGTAACATTCCATAGATGCGGATGCTAGATTGGATGGGTTAGAAGCAGATGTGAGTATCAGGGCAAGAGATGCTGTTTTCACACAGAAAAGTACTAAATCATAGAAGTCAGCTGTTATGTTCTATTTGTTTCACAGCACTTATACTAAACTCAAAGCAAAGCCATATGTCCACACAACTCAGTGGAAAGGATTTGTGGAAAGGATTTTGTGGGAATGTTGACGAAGCACACACATCTCTGTTTTGTATGTTTGACAATTGTTTGCTGTATGCTGTTTATTTGATTTTTCTTATTGGTAGTATGGTCAGATCATTTGGCCACCCCCTGAGTCTGATCTGCTTAAGGTTTCTTCCTAAAAAAAAAATGCCCTCTGGAGTTTTTTTCTTACTACTGTTGCCTAGATGCTTGTTGTGGTCTGGGCTGCAGTCCGATCTGTCATGATTCTTTCCAGTTATTCCTTGTTTTCTTTTCTGAAGCACCTGATGTCAGCTCGCTGCCAAGTGACACACCTGGGGCTCGTTTTCTGAGTCTGACTTGGACAGACCTTCATCCCCAGAATCTTCCATCACTTTGAGTGTCTACAGTTGGATGTATTCCACCCCCCTTGTGTCCTAGTCCTCCAGTGCCGTGGTTCCTCAGCGCCTCCTTCTGGCTATCATCCTTCATCCATATAATCAAAGGCAAGTGGCCTCTGTGTGTTTGTGTATCCGGAGCATCGACTGAAATGCAGAAAGATCTGACTTTCATCCTTTGGCATACTTATGTATTTTTTCATGAGGATTCAAGTTGTGAAAACAAAAACGAAAACGACTGGACCAATTTTTTGATTAATCAGTCATTTTTGAAAACAGCAAGCCAGTTTATGTTGCACTTCCACAAGAAAAGCATGTATTTCAAAAAAATCTGTGAGGTTTCTGCAAACCTGACAGAATTCACCAGTCTGTCCATCCTCTAACATCCCAAACAACAGATTCATATCTGGACATTGTCTATATGCATGTGACCCCAAACCCAGAATTAACATGTTCACACTCTGGACAAAACAACAGAATTATTTCATGTGGGTGGTTATTTCATATGTGTTTTTTATTTATTTGTATTCATGTTTGGGTTTTTATTTATGTTCAGGTTTTGTCTGCTTTGTGTTTGTCTGACTGCACGCTCTTGTCTTGTGTTTGGGGTTGGGTCTGGGTGTGTCTTGTCTGCCACGTCCTCTTCCTGGTTGTTTTCCCAAACCTGTGTCTCATTTTCCCCAATTGCACCTGTTATTTAAACCCTCTTTTACTTCCTGTGTTTGCCCGTTTGTTTTTCCTCATGTCTTTGTTCCAGCCTTTTTTCCTCACAGTTCTTGATCTTGCATTTGCTTCTCCCTGAACCTTTTGCCTGTTTTTGACCTCAACTTAGTCTCACAATTTGGATACCGTCGCTGATTTTGGCTTGCCTTCCTTTGCTTGATTTTTCAGTAAATCCATTTTTATACTCTATGCCTCTGTGAGTGTCGCATTTGTGTCCAGCTTCCTGACAGAATTGTGTCTTTCACAGGCTCCCCAAAAATATATATATATATATAAAAAAAAGGGGGGGGGGGTTCTGTTCTTTATTATTTTATATATATATTATATATTATATATTATTTTATATTTCAACAGCCAAGGGACATTTGATTTGTTGATTTTCAAGTATTTTAAGTTTTCAAATAATGTTCTGTTGTTAAATAAAGTGATGGAAGGAGAGAAAAATTGTTTCCCTGGCACATTTTAAAAAAATTCCCCGCTAATCCGCTTAATCGTGTCGAAACCCCATCAAATTCATTGATGATCCAAATAATCGTTTGTTGCAGCCCTATTGTCACCCTGTGCAAATTAATGACATCAGAAACTGGTCATGTGCACAGCAGGTCAGCTGTTGGCATCTTGACCCCAAGCAAAAACACATTTGATCTAACTCGACGGCACACAGCTAACTCCAATGACATACCTGCCTCAAACCAAGTCACTCTCCTCAACCACTGAAGAAAAGCTGGCACTAAATTGCAAACCCAGTGTAGAATTACCTGCCAATGCAGCAACTCTAACTGGTTTAATAGAATTTTCAATGACCCAGGAAAATATCAATTTTATGGGCACAAATCTGTGCCAACAGCATTTGAATTAGAATTTTTAAGGCTGATTTTTTTTATTTTTATTTTTTTATTTTTTTATTTTTGTGAGTTGCAGAGTTTGAAGTTGAATATCTAAGGCTGAATTTGTTTAGCATCAAAATATTCCACCTCAAAATCTTCAACCTAAAAAAAAAAAAAAAAATTCAACCTCAAAATAATCCAACCTAAAAAAAAATTCAACCTCAAAAAATAGGAAAGCAGGGAGAAGCAATCAATCTCTGTGTCAATCATTCAACAGGTGTCACATGAACAATGGAGCTGAACGCTGGATGATTGAGACAGGGATCGATTGCTTCTCCCTGCTTTTCTAATTTTTGAGTGAATTTTTTGAGGTTTATTTATTTATTTTTTTTTAGGTTGAAGTTTGAGGATGATTATTTGATGCTAAACAAATTCAGCGTTTAGAAATTCAGCTTCAAACTCTGATTTTGACGCTAAAAAAAATCCTGCCTTAAAAAATTCAAACTCTGTTGGCACAGATTTACTTACATCCAATTTGGGGGGAAAAACAGTCAATGGGATCAAATAGAAACTTGGGGTCCCTGCATAAATAGAGTTCAAAATCTGACCTGGAGCTTCAGCAGTTTACAGCAAGGGGTGATTTCATGAAAGACAAAGATCCAAAAAGGTGTTTTGCTTCATTTTTTGAGAAAAAGTGTTCAGTTTGAGCAACCAAAAACTTGGGGTCTCTGAGTAATTTAAGGACAGATTCTGTTCTCTGCCCTCAGTGAGTACTGAGATACAGCAAATGGTGATTTCATAGCGGCTAAAGATGAAATGTTTTAATTCAATTTCAGGGATGTGTGTTTAGTTTGAACAAAGGCACAGACTTTAAGCAGAAAATCTGATACAGTAAGTGCTGATTCAACTGGGACCAAAAAAAAAATTAAAATAAAAAAAGTTTAAAAACTAAAAATTAAATACGTTTCTGGGCATTTTTCATAAAAAAAAGTTTAATTGAATAAAACAGAAAAGTAGGGTCTCTGAGAACTTACAGCTTAAATAAATGAATAAATAAATAAATATCTGGTCTCTTGCCACTCAGATTTGAGTAGTGGGTGAATTTTATTATTTTTGGCTGTTACTCTGGTAACACCACAGCGTTCCATGACAGCGTACAGACGCCTGTTTCTTGCAAGTAATTTTACAACAACAATCATGGCATAAAGTCCACGGAAGCACAGACAAACAAACAAAATATAGTGGAATATCCAGAATTTATGTGGTAAACACACAATTCGTGGAATGTTTGCTTCTAAAATGTGTCTAGATGGTGATCTTGGAAACAATTGTTCTGTTAATGGCAAACTAAAACTGTGGTTATAGTGGAATTTTAATGTACAACATTTCAAAAGCATCAAGAAAACAGGATTGAAAGTGAAAAGTGCACACTGAAGGTTAAAGCCCCAAAATAATTCCTGAAAGCTAGTGTGACTTTTCATTGTTTGCAGTGTGAGAAAAAGAAAAATTTTATGATAACCAAATGAACAATTTGATATTTTTACCCGAGGCCATCAAAAATGGCCATCTGGTATTGCGAAGCCTTGCATCTGTCTGTCCGTCTGACTGTGCGCAGCATAACTCCAGTCCTATTACTGCCACAGTCTTCAATTCACAGGGAACATTCTTGGGACACAGACCTTGGACAAGTTCAAAGATGCGTAACCCTGACCTATTTTAAGAGGGATTTTAAGAGGTTAAAACGTCACATTCTGTTTTAATCTGTTCAGTTTGTTTTTGAATGGCGAGAGTTACAGCCAATCAGAGTAGAGCTGCACTGTGACATCAGTGGCTGGTTTCTCCAAAACCTTCATTTTGTGTGTTTATATCCATGTTTCTCACATATTATACAAACTAGCAAGAAATAAACACTCTGAAACTGAACATGCTGTTTTTGGAACCTAATAACACCGCTGAACTTATTATTTTGCGGACGTTAGTATGGTGACGTCACAGGCTGGTAGCTAGCTGCAAAACTTTGTTTCACTGGTGTGTAAATACAACCTCTTTGTCATATATTATGTAAAAGCAACTGAGAAATAACACTTCTAAAACTGAAAACACTGTTTTTGGAACCTAATAACACCTCTGAACTTATTATTTTGCGGACGTTAGCATGGTAACGTCACAGGCTGGTAGCTAGCTGCAAAACTCTGTTTCATTTGTGTGTAAATACAACCTCTTTGTCATATATTATGTAAAATCAACTGAGAAATAAACACTTCTAAAACTGAAAACACTGTTTTTGTAACCTAATTACACCTCTGGAGTCATTTACAAGACATTTTGTGGGCGTTAGTGTGCAGGCTAACTTTCGCTAACTTCCTATAGAGTTAAATTTCTCCCATTAATACCTGCAAATGCACAGAGGGTGATCTACAAATATTCCTTAATTTGCACAACTTCCACTCTTGTCAAAAGCTCATGTAAACACACACACATGTAAGGCCTCCTGCAAATGCTGTTAAAACATAAATATAGTTATTGATTGACTGATTGACAGACTGATAGAGGGGCTTAATTTAACATGTACAAATTGTACATAAGACAATAGGATCTTGATAATTAAATAAACAACTGCAAATTATAAAGAACACAATGCTCATACAGCAGAGGGTATTTTAGCATTGTGTTATATTTATATTTATGACATCTAACCTTTATTGTGGCTTCATCACTGGTAGCAGTGATGTTACAAACACACAGTATAACATTATTGTCCCAGTTTGGTGCACAAAGGTCAGATAGTAGAAAAAAGTATTTTATTTGATTGCAAATCCTTGTGCATATACTTTTTATTATAGTTTCTGAGAGGTTCTCAAAGTATCATTTTCCCCTGAGGGCTTCGCCTGACTCTTTTCCTGCCTCCAATTTGGTTGTGTTCCTCTCTCTGCAGAGGAGGTGATGCCTGTTTAATACATAATGCACACTTCTAAACTGGTCTGCACGACAGGATATATCTGTTGGTTACTTTACTGTGTTTTCGTGCTTATTTCCTTCCTATATGTGCTGTTACTGAAGGCAGGACCTGCTGGAGCTCCAGCACAGGTTGAACCTTTATAGATTGTGCTTCATCATTTTCTTTTTAAAGAGAACCCTACGTCTCTGGTTTCCAAAGTCCTCTGAGGAAGGTTTCAGCATTCTAAATGAAACCCCACAACATCGCTTGAAGGAATCATCTTCTGAAGGTTTGTGATGTTCAAAGTTACTAATAGATTCAGATTCAGGCAGATCTGAAAGGAAGTGAGTGCTTTCTAAGAGCATGGAGACACGTCTAAGTCATGAAAAACAGATGATTAAATTGTGTTTGTTATGAAACTACCACTGGAATGTCACTTTGAGTGACTCAGATGAGGAGAATCAATGGCATTGTGGGGGAACGGCAGCTGGAACATATTGGTCATGTAGCGTGTTTCTCTGTTCCTGATCCCACAAGCAAGCGCCTCAGTGGTGAGGACCCCAGCACCTGGAGAAGGCCAAGAAGGAGCCCATGATTCACGCTACCACAGTAGATAGATATTTATTTTTGAGAAATGGGGATGGACTTGTTTTCTGCATGGGTGGTTGCCATCCAGGACCCAATTTGGTTCTGTAGTGTGGAGGATGTGGAAAAGTACAAGTTTGACATTAATATCTACTGCATCACCTAAATTTGCTGCCTCACCTATTTATATTTGGGGCAAACACTAAAACCTGCTGAAAACATGAAGGTTTTTAGCCATCACAAACTATGACAGTGTCATAAAAGCCACCAAGACACAACGGTAACACTTGTGAAGATTTTGTTTTTAGTCTTGTGTGTCTGTGCATGATTCTTTGATCCAATTAGGACCAAACTTGGTGAAATGACTGAAGGTCAAACAAGAACAAGATTATGTGATTTTGAGAAAAAGCAGTTAAAAAAAAAGTCAAGGTCACAGGTTAAATTTAGAATTTTGGCTCTAAGATTATAGATTTCAGCAGGATGGTGGCCGAGCAACTAGTGTGTTTGTTTCTAGATTAGAAGGTTCCTGTGTCAAGACCACCTCTGCCCATTTTGTATGTAATGTGGCATTGTGTCAAGAAAGGCGTTCAATGTAAAGGTTGTGTCAAATCAATATGCAGATCCATCTCACATCTGCTATGGCAACCAGGAGTGACCCAACGGAGAAGCTGAAGCAACGTTCTTTTATTATGGGGATATTTAGAGTTGCCATTTTGATGAATTGGTCAAAGATGTACCCATGATTACAAAAAAAAAAAATACTAATGTGAAGTCATACTGTATATCACTTTTCTACTGGTCACATTAACTTTGATCCTGGATGTTCTTGATACATCAAACTTTGGAGCAGCTATTTCAAGGAACACTAATATAAAGTCACAATTAATTGATTCATTTTCTACCACTTATCTGGGTCTGGGCCACAGTGGCAGCAGACCAACAGCTCATCCCACACTTCCCTATTCTTGGCCAAGCTCTGTAATTGTTCACAGGGGATCCCGAGGTGTTCCCAAGGCATCTGGAAAATATAATCCCTCCAGCTAGTGTTGGGTCTTCCTTCGGGCTTCCTCCCAGTTGGCCACACCTGGACGACCTCCACAGGCATACGACCAGGAGCATCCTCACCAGATGCCCGAACCACTCCAGCTGGCTCTTGTCGATGCAAAGAAGCAGTGGCTCTACTCTGAGTCCCTCCCAGATAGTTGGGCTTCTCACCCTTTCCAGGAGTGTAGGCCCAGATACCCAATGGAAGAATCGCATTTCTGACGCTTGCATCCACAACCTTTTCTTTTGGTAATTACCCAAACTTCATCCGCAACCTTTTTCTTTTGGTCATTACCTAAAGTTCATGACCATAGGTGAGGACAGGAGCATAAATCGACTGGCAAATTGAGATCCTCGCTGTCTGGCTCAGCTCCATCTTCATCATAACAGCCCAGTACAGCATCCACCATATGGTACCACACGATACATGTTCCAACTAAGCTAAGCTGACACAGTTTAAACAAGGCAAATGTGTTAAAATGGGGGAAAAAAAACTCTGAACCTGTGAAGAGAACACGGTGCTGTCAACAGAGGTCTGGAAATGTAGCTGATAAAGATTCCAAGTGGACTATGCAAGAAATAGCATCATACAAATTACATCAATGTATGTTTCACGATATATGTAGACACATATCTGATTAGTTTTATATTTTTGGTTTGTTTAAACCTCCCCCATGCCCCCCCCAAAAAAACAAAAACATTCACTATGCACCCGATCTTGTATTTAACGCCCAACATATTCTTGAGACATCTAACAGGTAATCAGAAATCCTGCATTCTGCTGACCATATGTTTAGACATCCCCCAAGCCCTTTGCCACAATATTTCAGATGCCCACTTTCTAGCAGCGGATTGGCTGTAAGCCAAAGGAAAAAGCCAAGTCTAAAAAGCACAAGCTAAAAAGAAATAGCTCTGAAGAGACAGAGAGGTAAATGGATATTCATTATTCTCCTGCTGCCCTCAGTAATGGAGTATGGAAAGGTTACAAATTGTGGTTTCTGTCACAAGACAATGGACAGTGGCCCTGAAAGCTGCCATACAGTGAAATGTGAAGTAGTTATAAATCACACTGCACGCCATCAAAACCAATACCTCCGTCTGACAAATTAACCAGATCCCACATATGGACAGAAACTCTTTTCCCTTTGAAACTTTGTTCAGCTATTGTATGACTTGAAGAGGTTGTATTACACCTCTTTCCAGCAAGCTACTGTATTATAGATCACAACATGGTTAAAAAAAAGGCATAGATGTTTGTAGACAATCATATTGCGAAGAAATGCGCTTATCCGTAAGATCCGCTAACTACCCACTTCATTATGTTCTCCTTGCCAGTACCTCAGATTGTACCCCCTTTATGCCTTCAGAACTGCCTGAACTACTTACGCTATAATTTCAGCAAGGTGCAGGAAACACTCCTCAGGGATTTGTTTTTTATTGGTATGATATCATCAAATAGTTGGCACACTATTACACCACCACACCCACAATTACTGTAGCTATAAGGCAGTTTAAATGCATGGTTTACTGTTGCTAGTGCCAAATTACAACCATGCCATCTGAATGTTTCAGCCAAACTCAAGACTCAGCAGGGCAGGCGATACTTTTTCAAAGCTTTCATTGTCCAGTTGTGTTGAGCCCCGTGGCAGACTCTCTGATTTCTTCCCAGTGAATTCTGGTATTGATCAGAGGTGTGTTCTGGCTCCTACCTACATGAACTGGGTATTGGGGTGTAGAGGATAGTAGCTGAGGTACCTTACTCAGCAACAAAGGTTTACTGACCTTGACTTTGTGCGTGATGCTGTGATCTTTGTGGAGTCAGTGGACACCTGTTGCACTTGAGCACCTGAGTGGGGAATTAGAGTGCCTGTGTTTGCAACTGTCCTGGATCAAGACTATGACCCAGCCTTTAAAAACTTTCTCTGTTTGGGGTAAAGTTGTCAATCTTTTAGAAACATTCACTTATCTCAGCAGTAGCATTCATATCTCTGGATGCTCAGACTTTGAAGTTGAGAGACAACTGGGAAGAGCTTATGGAGACATGAGCTTGCTGGACAGAGATGTCTGGTGATGACAATACCTTTGCAGAAGAATGAAGGTCCAAGTCAGGGTCTTGGTATTTCTTGTCCTACCATATGGTTGTGAGACTTAAATGTCATCCACTGACCTAAGGCGAAGACTGCATGTCTTTAGTATTAGGTCTCTTCAGATTCCTGGGTGCCACTGTAGTGCCTTTGAACAGAGGCCAGCAGGTGTTGCTATGCATATGTAGTTAGTAAACCTCACTCCCCAACAGCTCAAAAGAATTCTCTGGTGACAAGGCCACAGCCCTGGGTTTGAGACATCTGTTAGAGAGTCTGACTCCTATGCTGAGGATTGTGAGGCCATGTTCCGAGGGGACCAAATGGGCAGAGTCATAACAACACAACGCAGAGTGCAGATGCTACAGTGGTGCCGTGACCCGGTGGGAGTGAGTTTAGGGGGTGAGTGTAACAGAAGCCAGCAGGAGTCTCTGTGCATATGTAGTTAGTAAACCTCTGCGAATAGGCAGACTCATAACAACACAGCGCAGAGTGCAGCCGCAACAGTGGTGCCGGACCCGGATGAGAGTGAGTTTAGGGAGGTGAGTGTAACGGAGGGCCAGCAGGAGTCTCTGTGTATATGTAGTTAGTAAACCTCACTTGCCAACAGCTGAAAAGGATTCTCTGGTCACAAGGCCAGAGCCCTGGGTTTTAGCCTTCTGGTTAGAGAGTACGACTCCCTGCAGACGATCGTGAGTTCATGTCCCAAGGGGAGCAAATGGGCGGAGTCGTAACAACACAATGAAGAGCGTCACTTGCATTTTGAGGGAATGTCAGCTACAACAATTTGGCCAAGAGGCGTGTTTTTCTGGACAGGATACAACAAGCAGGTTCCTCAGTGTTGAGGACCCAGCAACTGCAAAAGACAAAGGGGACACCCACATTTTACCATGCTTCATCAGATTGTCTAGCTTGGTGGTATGATAGATGTAGCAACCTGTAACATCTGTGCATGCTCCCAGACCTGACCTGACCTGACCTGGTGAGAATATGCCCACTATAGCTTCAGTTTCCTTTTCTTAACTGACAAGAGTTATTCCTGCTGCAGTCCTATGTTGCTGTAGCCGTCATTACCTATTGTAGCCATTCAATGTTTATGCATGCAGAGATGATCGTCTACACACTGTAGTTATAACAAGTAGTTATTTGAGTTACTGGTGCCAGTCTGGACATTTTCACCTAAGTATTTTATCCCAGAGAACCGCCATTCACTAGATGTTGCTTCTTTTGTAGACCATTCTCTGGGCACCTTGAAAATGGTTGTGCTTTACTTACTATGTGCTTCCCATAACGCTTTTTGGCGCGTCTGTTAACGCTCAAACCTTCAAAATTAACGCATTTCTTTAAAAGATATATGCGATATTTTCACGTTGTAAAAATGATAGAGTTGGCGTTAATGCTAATAAACTGTCCGGAATTAGTTTGTTTATAAATGAAAAATAATAAGTAAAACCGCCTTGATTTGATGTCTCCTCCCACACGTCTGTGCTGTTGCATTAGGAATGTAAATGGCGCTTCCTTACAACAGCGGGCAGGGTGCATAAAAACAGAAACTCTGGCTCGTTGTTCATTTTTGGTTTGTGATCGCCTTAGATTTTACTCAGAAGCCTTGGCAGTGCTTAAACTCGAAACTGGCTTATCAGTAGCCAATAATGTACCGAGTCAATACTAAAAGTTAGAGCCCCTTTATAAAGTTAGCGGTTAGCAGTTAGCTGTAACTTCCGCCAATTTTTTTTATTGGTTTAGCGTTTATAAAAGTTAACTTTTCAGTTAGTGGATTAGCGGTTATTGAAGCTAACGTTTTGGTTAGCTGTGCTACCACTGGGGTTAAGATTAGTAGTTGTGTTTAACATTGTAATAACGTTAATAATTGCCAATGTCCACACCTTGGGTTCCGTCGTGTCAGCCAACCTTTACTGCACCGTCTGCGATCATCACCCGCACGTCTCGCACGTCCGCCGTGGTGACGTCAGAGATTACATTCAGACACAATGCAGGGGACATGCATGTACCATGCATCTCACATATTCCATAACATCTCCCCCTTTTAACGTTCTTCACAGTATTAACCTTGGGCGTCACATCTATGGAGGCTATCCCATTTACTGTGTAATTTAAGCACTAAACAGAACATTAATTAAAGCAACACTTTCTGATATTTAACAAACATAACTATTGCGGCGTCTAATCACCTGCTGTAGTGTATTAAATGAAACTGAATTGATCACCCACCATCCTATATTCCTTTAAGGTAACCTTGGTCGAAATGCTGCTGGAACAGGACAACGGTCCCCAGGTCGCAGTGGTGGGAGACTTCTCACACCATGGCGCTGGTTGTAGTAATATGCCTGTTTCCTTTTCTCAGCTGCGTCTTTGCTGCAACTGCCTGCTTGTTTGGCCACTTGGGTTGCAGGTTCCGGTCGATGGATGGCAATGTGGTGCGGCTCTTACGACCCATCAAGAGGTCAGCTGGGCTTACCCCCTGTGCTACTGCACGGAGTGGCTCTGTAACACATCAGTGCTAAGAGGGGGTCTTTTTGTTTCAGGATGCCTTTTGCGATTTGCACTGCTCTTTCAGAGTGCCCGTTCCCTTGAGGATGATGTGGGCTGGATGTCACGGGTGTGAAGTCTAGTTCGCGAGCCATGTCTTTGAACTCCTCACTAGAGAACTGGGGCCCATTGTCGCTGATCACTTCATCTGCTACTCCATAACGGGCAAAGGTAGCTTTCAGTTTTGTAACCACCTTGGTGCTGGCGGTGGGGGTCATGTGGAGAATCTTGATAATCGTGAATAGTAATCAGAAATGACAAGGTAGCTCTGTTTGTTGTATTCACACAAGTCGATGCCTATCCTTTTCCATGGCCTGTCTGAAGTGGCGTGGACATCAGGGGCTCCCTAGACTGGGCTCTGCGATGTTCTTGGCAGTGGTGGCAGGTTATGACTCTCCGTTTGATATCGGTTTATTGATATATTTCCCCAAGTAGTTCACCATGCCCAACACTCTCTTCAGCTCGTGACGTTGCTCGGCAGCTCCAGCTTGTTTATTGCAGACACCTTTGCTGGGTCCGGTCGTGTGCCCTCTGCATCTATTTCATGGCCCAGGAAGTGCAGTCTTCACTGCCTCAGTGCGCATTTTCCTTTGTTCAACATGAGCCCCACTGTCTCCAGGCGCTCCAACACTTTCTGAAGGCGGTCATTGTGCTCAGCCATGTTTTTCCCATGAACTATTATGTCATCCATGTACACTGGCGGTGCCCGGTAGGCCTTCCAGGGTCTCCACCATCTTTCTTTGGAATATTTCTGGGGCACTGGATATCCCGAAGGGGAGGCGCTTGAAAACAGTACCTGGCAAAAGGTGTGATGAATGTGCTGAGGCGCTGGCTTCCTTCGTCTAGTGGTATTTGCCAGAACCCTGCAGCGGCGTCCAGCGAGGGAGAACACCGTGGACCCACTTAGCTCTGTTGTGATCTCTTCAGCTGTCGGCAGGACGAACCTCTCTCTCTTGACGGCTTTGTTTAGCTTTCTCAGGTCGACACAGATGCGCGTCTGTCCTGATTTCTTGGAAGCAGCACCATAGGGGCACACCACTTCCGTGGGCACGGTCACTTTTTCAATGACGCCTGTGGCCTCCATCCTGTCGAGCTCTTGCTTCACACTCTTCATGAGAGGAACGGGGACCCTGCGTGCGGTGTGGACGGCATAGGGTTTTGCGTTGTCTTGAAGCTCAATTTTCACACCGGCTGCGTTCTCAGCAGGCCGAGCTCCCCCCCCAGCGCTGCTGACTTCGTGTATTCTCTTAACAAGCCCCATTGCCTGTGCCGTCGCGCTGCTGAGGAGGTTGCTCACATTCTCTCCCCTCACAATGTGCACTATGAATGAGTGTCGTCTGTGTTTGTGCACAGTGCTTGCTGTAAACCGGCCGATGCAGTTCAATTGGCCTCCTGGGCTACAGAGCATGGCCCTTGAAGGATGGAGTTTTATTGCACCTGTGAGTGTTTTAAAAGTCTCTTCACTCATAATGCACACGTCTGTGCCAGTGTCTATCTTGAAGCTAACTGGTGTGTTGTTTATGTTCAGCTTGACGGTCCACTGTTCGCTGCTGCTTGACATTGTGCTTTTGACTGAGCCTAGAAAGTGAGCTACATTGTAATCTTCATCATTCTCTTCGTGCTCGCAGACTTCGTTTACCACTTTGCTTTTGCACATTCTTTCCCAGTGTCCAGCTCTGTTACATTTGTGGCATGTGGACTTAACTGGGCAGTGCTCTTTCCGCTTGTGTGCCGTCTTCCCACACCTACCGCAAGTATTGCTGCGATCGTAGTGTCTGGGCTGTTGTTCTGTGTCATTGTGCTGTACACGCGACTCCATTTTGAATTTTCTGAGCCCCCGCGCGACCTCCTCTATGGAGCACGCAGCTTCGCCACCTTGCAAGCTAACTTGGGCTTTAACCTCCTCCTCTGTCTAACTTCCTGAACTGTCATTTCCAATGTGAGCTTGTCCATGAGCTGTAGTTGTCGGAGAGCTCTTTATCCCTGATGCCCACCACTATCCGTCCCTAATGTTTTCCTCGCGATTAGCTCCGAATTCACAGTGCTCAGAGAGTTCATAAAGAGCGCGAATATATGTCTCTGCCCTCTCCCCCACACGCTGCACTCGCTGATGAAAGTGGGCTCTCTCATGAATGACGTTACGTTTAGGTATGAAGTATGCATCGAACTTCCCCATAACTATCTCGAAAGTATCACGATCATCCACATTGTCGAAAGTAAATGACCCGTATACAACCCCTGGCAAAAATTATGGAATCACCGGCCTCGGAGGATGTTCATTCAGTTGTTTAATTTTGTAGAAAAAAAGCAGATCATAGACATGACACAAAACTAAAGTCATTTCAAATGGCAACTTTCTGGCTTTACGAAACACTATAAGAAATCAAGAAAAAAAGATTGTGGCAGTCAGTAACGGTTACTTTTTTAGACCAAGCAGAGGAAAAAAATATGGAATCACTCAATTCTGAGGAAAAAATCACCCTGTAAATTTTCATCCCCAAAACTAACACCTGCATCATATCAGATCTGCTCGTTAGTCTGCATCTAAAAAGGAGTGAACACACCTTGGAGAGCTGTTGCACCAAGTGGACTGACATGAATCATGGCTCCAACACGAGAGATGTCAATTAAAACAAAGGAGAGGATTATCAAACTCTTAAAAGAGAGTAAATCATCACGCAATGTTGCAAAAGACGTTGGTTGTTCACAGTCAGCTGTGTCTAAACTCTGGACCAAATACAAACAACATGGGAAGGTTGTTAAAGGCAAACATACTGGTAGACCAAGGAAGACAAAGCGTCAAGACAGAAAACTTAAAGCAATATGTCTCAAAAATCGAAAAATGTACAACAAAACAAATGAGGAACAAATGGGAGGAAACTGGAGTCAACGTCTGTGACCGAACTGTAAGAAACCGCCTAAAGGAAATGGGATTTACATACAGAAAAGCTAAACAAAAGGCATCATTAACACCTAAACAGAAAAAAACAAGGTTACAATGGGCTAAGAAAAAGCAATTGTGGACTGTGGATGACTGGATGAAAGTCATATTCAGTGATGAATCTCGAATCTGCATTGGGCAAGGTGATGATGCTGGAACTTTTGTTTGGTGCTGTTCCAATGAGATTTGTAAAGATGACTGCCTGAAGAGAACATGTAAATTTCCACAGTCATTGATGATATGGGGCTGCATGTCAGGTAAAGGCACTGGGGAGATGGCTGTCATTACATCATCAATAAATGCACAAGTTTATGTTGATATTTTGGACAATTGAAAGGATGTTTGGGGATGATGAAATCATTTTCGAGATGATAATGCATCTTGCCATAGAGCAAAAACTGCAAAAACATTCCTTGCAAAAAGACACATAGGGTCAATGTCATGGCATAGGGTCAATGTCAATGAGCAGATCTGATTTGATGCAGGTGTTAATTTGGGGGATGAAAATTTACAGGGTGATTCCATAATTTTTCCTCAGAATTGAGTGATTCCATATTTTTTTCCTCTGCTTGGTCTAAAAAAGTAACCGTTACTGACTGCCACAACCTTTTTTTCTTGATTTCTTATAGTGTTTCTTAAAGCCAGAAAGTTGCCATTTGAAATGATTTTAGTTTTGTGTCATGTCTATAATCTGCTTTTTTTCTACAAAATTAAACAACTGAATGAACATCCTCTGAGGCCGGTGATTCCATAATTTTTGCCAGGGGTTGTATGTTCTCTGCCTCCCCGCCCAGGGCATAGATGAGGGTGCTAACCTGAACCTCCTCATCTTCTTGATCTAGCTTTGTAGCCGTCCGGTAACGCATGAAGGGTTTTTTAAGGGTTTAAAGTGCATTGCATTTCAGATAGCTTTGACCTCTTTAATAAAGATGCTGTCATCTAGTGGGCTCAGAAAAAACAGCCAATGGTTCATGAGGTCTCATTTGGCCAACACTTTGTGTAGGCAAGACACTTGATAATCACATCCACATCCCAGCCCAGGTAAGCAAATAGATATTCCTGCAAAACCAGACCTGACTGCTTTAGATAAGAGTACAGTACAGGCTACTATAGGCAAACTGAATATCCACTATAGTCTCAGGTGAACTGAACATAATTAAAAACAAACAAACAAAAACATCCAAAAACAGCTAGGCACCCAAGCAGTCTGATATTTGCCACTGCAGTAGTTCAGCTGCAACTCTCCACTTTTGCAGCAGCAGAACATTCAGGTATGATAGTCTGGATACCAGCTATTACAACTCAGTAACCTTAGATTATATGTAAACACAGTTACACAGGCAGATCCGCCTTCGTGCATCATCCCGATGCTGCAGCCTCTAACATTCTACCTTCATCACAAAGCCATCAATAATTCACCATCCTTCCACTGCACACAGTAATATACGTTCTCAGGAATTAAAAACACAGCAAGATATGAGCACAGGTGACTGAAGAGCTTCAGTAGTGTCAGACTGGAGACTTGTGGATTGCATTGCAGCTGATTAGAAAACAAATCTTACAGTTGGCACAACTAAATCCAAACTCAACCCCCAAAAGCATCAACATCATCATCAACATCATCACCACCTGCGGTGCTTTATGCACCAGCACATGCTATTATGCAGAGCAGATGTTTGAGCTTTGTAACATCTGGCTGCATAAAATATGCAACGCTGCGGCACTACAGACAGAAAGCATTCAACAGGGATATGCTCTGACACAAACAGGTTACGTTATATAGTTATATATTTTTTTTTAAAAAGTGCATTTTTTGTTGTTTACCGCTGAGTGAAAGTCAACAGTTTGTTAGAAGATGGATCCACACTGTTCATGTCCCCATGCGATGTCAGTCCAGTGGTCAGGACAGCAAACAGGCGTCTTTTTTTTTTCTTTCTCTTTCTGTCTGCTTCTATTTTTCTCTAAGAGCACAAGAACATCCCTGCAGTGCGCCGTCTCTTTCTGTCTGAGCGCAACTGGTCACAGTGCAGCGGCTTTTCCATAGACCTGAACTGAATATGTATGATTCTCTCTCTCTCTCTCTCTCTCTCTCTCTCTCTCTCTCTCTCGCTCTCTCTCTCTCTCTCTCTCTCTCTCAATAAGGGAGAACAGGCTTCAGCCTTTTTGTTAGCAGCTCTGCACCATTCGCAGCTGCTCTAGACGCGTGAAAAGCGTGACGTCACCACCAATTATCCCCTTGTTACTATCCTGGACCACTTTGTGACATCACACCCGCTTGCATGAGGTTCAAACAAAATGAAACTTTAAAAATACCTTACAGATAAAAAAAAAGAAATAATAATAAAAATAATAATAATAATAATAATTTTGAAAAAATAAAATTTAGCTTCTTCATAAAAAACCAAATTGTTACAAAAATGAGTCAGTGTTTTCATGATGACACTTAAAAAGCATGTTAATACTTCAATTTTTGTTGCAATAATTTACAATGTTTTTAATGTTAACACATACAGCAGTAAAGTGTTAACAGATTTCTATGTCTTAGAACATCTCAGTCCTTGTCACAGTCAATGGGTTGCTTCAGGAAGATAGATAGACAGATAGATAGACAGACAGACAGAAGTCCATCCCCTCTTGATAATATGATAATTCAAAAACTGTCAGGGATGGAGCTGAGAACAGGCTCGTCCTGAGCCCCGTGAACACAGCATTCTATGCACACCTGTTACTAATCAGCTTGTCATTATTTAAACAAGATCTCACACCCCGTTATCTTCTTGGATTATTGTCCAAAACGTCCTATGCGATCCACAACAGAAGATCACTGCCATGTCTCCATGTTCCTTGAGAGTATCTCAAGTTTTTCAAAGCCACTAAAAGAAACACAGAACTCAGAAACTCTGGGCGTCATCTTCTTCATCACTAAAGTCAAGGACAGCCAGGCAAGAAGACGCTGCACAAAGTGCTTCTTCATAGAGTTGACTCAAAACCAGACAAGGTCCAGAACCTGTCATTGTCCATGGACTGTTTTCAGTGCTGTTGCTGCTGGACCTAATTCTCTTTGTTATTAACCGTCTCATCTTTTGACTTTAGAGTCTTTTTTAGAGGCTTTTTTAAGTCAGGACAATCCAAGCAGAACAGCTGAAAGGAGAGCCACTCTCCACCAAATGGCGACAGACATCCCCAACTCGTTACTATATTTACTGTATTTCGTTTTGTATAACTTGTACATATGCTGTTCATTTGCAATTGTCCATTAAATGTCTTGTTTGTTTTTTTTTGTTTTTTTTGCCCACATCTGCTCTATCTCATGGTTCATGGATAGACATCTGTGGTTTCTAGCAAAAACAATGCTTTCATTTTGTAAGTCTCCAAATTAAAAGGTCACATAATGTGGATAAAGTGACTAAATTTGGTGAACTTTATAGCAACAGATGAATCAAACAAACAACTATTGTTTTGCTGATTCAATATACATGTACAGCCCTTCCCGTGTTTCATGATGAACTCATAATGCATAAAGGGGTGGAGCGTGAGTGGCTCAGTGTGTGATGAAAGAAATCTGAATAGTACACCCCTCTCATCAAGTCCGAAACAGATAAGAGGCTAGCCTTGGTTAGGGTGTTTATTAAATCATATTTTTGGGGACTTCTCCCAATGGTTTGCTTTGGTGTGGACATTAAAAGTTAGCTGCTTATGTTCTCAGCAATCGTGCATTAAGTGGACCTAATGGATCCAGGTTCCGACAGCTACGAAAAAGTGCTAACACCATTAGCATACAACATTAAATAAGACAAGAGTTCCACTCAGCGCAAATATTGCAGTATCTTAGAATAGCCGTAGGACATTTCACCACACAATAAATCAGATTATTCCAGGTGTTTAAACTAACAAGTTAAAAAAAAATGAATTCACCCATGTATAGTTGAGAGGGACCATATCTATAGAGTCTAAAACCGTTTTTTGTACCAAGCTGTAAACATGTTTAGTTGTGGTTTAAAGCTGGACATTTTAAGATGGAATAGAGTCTTTTAGGGTCTCATCATGGGAGGTGATGGACTAGTGGTTAAGTGTTGGGTTTGAGACCAGAGGATCCTCGGTTCAAATCCCAGCCTGACTGGAAAATCATTAAGGGCCCTTGGGCAAGGTCCTTTATCTCCTAGTTTCTCCCGGTTTGTAGTAAGCGTCTTGCATGGCAGCAGCCTGACAACGGGGTGAATATGAGGCATTATTGTAAACGCTTTGAGCGTCTGTTGCAGATGGAAAAGCGCTATACAAATGCAGTCCATTTACCATTCTCATCATCCTATGTGTGCTTGGGGTGCCAGTTCGACTCCCCAGTTGTAAGCAATGAAAACGGCATCACTGCTCATCACACATGAGGAAAAGAAATGCAAACCAACATGAACTCCAGCCACTGAAAGCATTCAAATGGAAGTTAAGTGTATATATAGATTTTTCCTTTTTTAAAAATTTTTCTTAAAATTTTTTTTTAAATCTCAAGATGAATCACATCCAGGTTATGTGCCATTGATATTCCCCTTCCAGAAGGTCCTTAATTTCCCGATAACTGTGAGAAAACAACAAATCTCCACGGGACACCATGTTAGCGCGAAACCAGAACCACTCCACATGCACAAGGGACCATGGGACCCTGAAATCGGGAACTGAGTCTGAACCTCTTTGCTTTTGTGATACAGTAAATCAAGCTGAACTCAGGCCAATTCAAAAAAGCCTGCCCTCTTCAGGAGAGGACAGTGCTGAAAGCACTACTGTGATGCATATTTTGCAGCATAAATGAACATCCTTAAAGATACAGTAATGATAATAGAGAGTGAAAAAATTATAAATAGATAATATATGTAACCATTTTTTACCATAATTTATAAAAGGTATTTGCAGACCTACAAATAAGTCAGTTTTTTATTTTGTTTTATTTTTTATCACTTGAAAATGTCTCATTGGACTGTAACAAATTATTTTTCTATTTTCTTATATTTTGTACGATTAAAATAATTAATTGCTTTATCATAAAAGAACAGATTAACTGATAATAAAGTAATCTGTTGTTGCAGTTGGACATTTGTGACACTTTACTGCCATGTTAATGAGCCTGGAGTTATTAAGTGGATTCAAAAGGACAGAGGAGAATAACAAAAAAAATGCACGATAGTAAGGGTGCAGAAAATGGATCAGAAAGGATGATTCTCTCATAGCACAGACACAGACAGGTGAAACGTGAGCTGAGGTAAATCCGATACCTTCACATTAATGTCTCCATCTCAGTATGCACCCAACAACATGAAAGAGCGCCGGAATGCCCGGCTCAGGCTACACAGCACTCAGCTGTTCATCCATTTTTAATCATCAGAAACCCCCTCTGTATGGCAGGCCGGGTCACAGGAAAACACCCAAAGCTCCCAGCAGACACGGCCTGCTGCTTTTCTGTAAAAATAACTCACCCTGAAAAGTAACTCTAACCTGCCGCAGCCCGAAGTCTCCTAAAACAGCCCCTGAAATAAAGAGACATCTTTACTGTCTCCCGTCTAGGTCGAGTTACAAATAATTAGTAGACACCTAAACAACCGACTGGCCTAATTAGAGTCCTGAGGTCAATTACACTGACATACACTGTGAAATAGAATGTGTTGCAAAAAAGCATTTTCACACTGTTGCAACTTTAACCCGCACGTTCTTTGAATGAAGCCTTCTAATTTATACCAGTGGCCTTTAAAACCAGGCTGTAATACAAAAAGTAAAAAAAAAAAGGAAGGTGGGGGGGGGGGGGGGGGTCAATTCAGCAGTTTTAGTGTGAGCACTGCATTCTATAAGAGCTCAGATATAAAACCATCATTCAGATCTGATCTCTCAAAAGTAAGTCCCTTCGGCTGCTCCCTTGTTTGCACTCGGGGTCGCCACAGCAAATCCAAGGTGGATCTGCATGTTGATTTGGCACAGGTTTTACGCCGGATGCCCTTCCTCACGCAACTCCACATTACATGGAGAAATGTGGCAGGGGTGGGATTTGAACCCAGAACCTTCCGAACTGAAACCAAGCGCATTAACCACTTGGCCACCACCCCCAGATCTGATCTCTCAAATGGTGTAAAAATAAGGTTCCTTTGTTTTCTCCCTTTTTTCTCCACAGCAGATTTGACATGAACGTTGATTAGGCACAACTTTTACACATCCTCTTCCTGATGCAACTCCACATTAGAAGGAGAATAGACACGGGTGGTCTTGAACCAGGAACATGCCATGAACAAGTCATGTGAAGCTTATGGGTTGAAGGTCAAGGTGAAATCAGAGATCATCAACTACTGTCTGCGTAAATATCTACAATATGCAACAAGCAATTTTAATCAAACATGGTGGATAAACTCAATGAACCATCCATCCACTTGCAATAGAGGTCATGTGAAGGTTATAGGTCTCAGATCAAGGTCAAA
Source organism: Thalassophryne amazonica (assembly GCF_902500255.1). NCBI lineage: Eukaryota > Metazoa > Chordata > Actinopteri > Batrachoidiformes > Batrachoididae > Thalassophryne > Thalassophryne amazonica. The sequence goes on from NC_047119.1 coordinate 15,619,482, forward strand.
TCAGAATTCATCATCTACTGTCCACGGCAATATCTTCAACAAGCAATGAGCAATTTCAATCAAACATGGTGGATAAACTCAATGAACCATCCATCCGCTTACAATAGAGGTCATGAGAAGGTTACAGTTCTCAGGTCAAAGTAAAATCAAAATTCATCATCTACTGTCCACAGCAATATCTTCAACAAGCAATGAGCAATTTCAATCAAACATAGTGGATAAACTCAATGAACCATCCATCTGCTTACAATAGAGTTTATGTGAAGGTTATAGGTCTCAGATCAAGGTCAAATCAAAATTCATCATCTACTGTCCACAGCAATATCTTCAACAAGCAATGCGCAATTTCAATCAAACATGGTGGATAAACTCAATGAACCATCCATCCGCTTACAATAGAGGTCATGTGAAGGTTACAGATCTCAGGTCAAAGTCAAATCAAAATTCATCATCTACTGTCCACAGCAATATCTTCAACAAGCAATGAGCAATTTCAATCAAACATGGTGGATAAACTCAATGAACCATCCATCCGCTTACAATAGAGGTCATGAGAAGGTTACAGTTCTCAGGTCAAAGTCAAATCAAAATTCATCATCTACTGTCCACAGCAATATCTTCAACAAGCAATGAGCAATTTCAATCAAACATAGTGGATAAACTCAATGAACCATCCATCCTCTTGCAATAGAGGTCATGTGAAGGTTATAGGTCTCAGATCAAGGTCAAATCAAAATTCATCTACTGTCCACAGCAATATCTTCAACAAGCAATGAGCAATTTCAATCAAACATGGTGGATAAACTCAATGAACCATCCATCCGCTTACAATAGAGGTCATGAGAAGGTTACAGATCTCAGGTCAAAGTCAAATCAAAATTCATCATCTACTGTCCACGGCAATATCTTCAACAAGCAATGAGCAATTTCAATCAAATATGGTGGATAAACTCAGTGGCCCACGCTCTCTCAGCAGAAGTCATGAGAATGTTGTAGAGTGGCTCAAGTCAAGGTCAACTAGAGGTCTTGATCTACTGTCCGTGGCAATATGTTCAATATGCAATAAACAATTTCAAGCAAACTTGGTGGATAAACTCAATGAAGTCAAGGTTATAGGTCGAAGGTCAAGGTCAAATCAGAGATCAATGCTGTTGGTGGCAATACCTTCCATATACAATAAACAGTTTCAATAAATCTTGATGGATAAAGTCAGTGGATTATCCTCTTGCAGCAGAGGTCATGTGAAGGTTATAGGTCTCAGGCCAAACACAATACACAATGCCACATAGTTGGCAGGTGATGGTCTAGTGGTTAAGTGTTGGGCTTGAGATCAAAGATCCTCAGTTCAAACCACAACCAGACCCTTGGGCAAGGGCCTTAATCATTAAGTTGTTCCCAGTGTGTAGTGAGCGGCTTGCATGGCAGCACCCTGACATCGGTATGTGAGGCATCATTATAAAGCACTTTGTGCTTCTGCTTCAGATGGAAAAGTACTGTATAAACACAGTCCATTTACCATCAATAATAGTAATAATTTTAGTGCTTTGCAAACAACTGTAATGTTTAACAACATAAAACATTTCTGACACATAAATGTTTAAAATATGGTGATTAAAAGCAATTTTTAAAAAACGACTCCGTAAGAATAGTTATAGCTTACAGCATGTTACATAAATCTAAACAAAAGCTGTAACACAAAATTTATTCTATTAACACTAACTTGGTGTCAACAAAGCACGGTTTTATGAGACACAGAATTCCATTTAAATGCAGCATGCAAATCAATAGGCCTTCCATGATGTCACTGCTGAACAATATGTAACCTGCAGGAGGGAGCAGTCAGGACAGATGGCTTCATTTGATTTTATTCAACCAATGTATTCCATCTGCACTAAAATCTGGCACAGCAGGAGCAGCAAAATGCTGAGTTCACAAATTTAGCTCGTACAGTGAAATTCTCAGTTGAAATGAGCCACTGATTCAGACTACTGCGCGCGTCAGTTCTATAAAACCGTGCAACCACTCGGATTTGAAAAAGTCAGCAGTGTCTGGAACAGTTTAAGCATATACATATATTTGGAAATAGAAGTTATTTGCAGATACACACACACAAATGATTGCGTTTCAGATCCTTTGACCCTTTGTTCTAGACACCGGGTCAACCCGTGGCCTGGACAAATGCCATCAGCTCAGCCTGCAGAGCCTGATGGGGTGATGCTCTGTGCTCTGCTTAAAGAGGTAGAGGTGAATTAACCTGCGTAGTGAGCACACAGCAGGAAGCCACTCTGCTTTTTTGCATGCACGTACATCAGAATGTTGATGTTTTGCATGCAAACGCAGCGAGTTTGATTTGTATTTCTGAACAAACTCATCCAGATCAGTACAGCTCCCCAATATGTCAGGTGCCATTTGTCTATCTGTCACATCTGCACTCAACACATTATTATTGTAAATAATTGATACTATGATTAAAACCTAAATGCTTTCCTCAACTTTCTTTTCTTTCTTTCTTCCTTTAAAAAAAAAAAAAAAATCAGTTGCTCGTGCCTTTTTGTGGTCACTGTTTCTGCAGAAAGAGACTGCCCTCTTGTGGTTTCATATTTAAAGACAAGTGATCAGTGTCGGCACAAAAATATACTGTACAAACATGCTACGCATGAGTCTTGTCAAACCTGAAAGGAAAATGTCCATTCAGGGGCAAAGCAGGTTAATGACTATATTATTACATATTAGAGATATGTGTTGATTTAAAGCAACAAAACAAATTAATAATAATAAAAATTAACACCAATCATTTTTGAACTGAACCTACAAAATCCAAATTAGTCTATAGTCTCTTTTCTTTTATTACCCCAACAAGGATGTCATATTTTCAATGCTCTTTGTTTGTTGATGGCAGAGGCTGGTAAAAGAACGGCACGATTGGATCTAGCAGATGGAAAGGCAGCAGTAAAGGCAACTTGACACTTGCACGCAATTCGCCATGCCAATGCGACCCACTGTGTTCCGCTGGATGTGCCGCTGAACGCTGCATTATATAATATAATTATGTCGTAGGGAATTAATAATTTGCTCTCAGAGTTTGGCTGATGAAACCACCTTTAATTGCTTCCGGAATCACAGAGGAATTTTCTACAGCTGCAGCATTTTTCTCTCTCGTGCGCTTCATAGATAGATAGATTTATTGTCATTACAATAAGTGCAACAAAGTTAAACAAGTGCAATGAAATTATCTTCACACCCAATTACCCCAGACAAAAAAAAAAAAAATCCACAATTATTATAAGTTGAACGTAATAATGGCACACATCAGAATTAAAACAATCATACTTATACAATTGATTGTTTATGTACGCTAAACTTTAAGACAGGCCGTCATCCAAATTCAGGCAATGTGAGTGTGGGGGGGTCATAGCAGTATCCCACGCAGCCGCAAGCTCGGGGGAGCGGCAGGGCGGATGCAAGGGGGTGGGGTGGGGGGGTGGTTCGTGGAGAACGCGTTTGGAATAGTCTAAAAGGTGGTTATTGTAATATTTATATTGTAATAACTTGGTAAAACAGTTGCATGTTCATTCCTTCTTATGAGTAGCTGTAAAATTATGTTTATGATAGATTTAACATCTCGTCATAATCGTACAGATGAGCTGCGCTGTGATGAGCTGCATAGATGCAATGACTCACACGTAGTGTTTTAAAAAGCGCAATGTTCACATGAAGTTCACATAATTAATGCGTGCCAGAGATGTTGAATATTTCAACATTTTCTTTGCGTGCTTGCATGAAGCTGCGTACAGTTTCCAATAAGTTTACAAGATTACTCTCTGGCACGGTAGACTGCGTGCCAGTGCGCGGATCAAATTCGTGCAAGTGTCAAAGCACCTTATTGAAGTAACCATCTGTTGCAACCACAGTATTCAGAAGAAAATCACAAGCTCCTCTCACACCGAAGGCTTGTACGTGATGTTTAGAGGCAGCAGTCACCACTATCCACCACAAACATGCCACTACTTGCCACAAACACAGCATGCAGGGCCACATGGTTGCTAGCACTCACCAGGGTGTGACAAGTGTTTTGGTCAACTTGACCAAAACACTATTTCATTTATTTTATTAATACAGCGCCAAATCACACAACAAGCTCCTCAACTTCAATTGTCACGCAAGGATGTCCCCTTTATATGCGCCACTAATTTGATATGCACAAGCCATACACGCAGGATCTGTATGACTCCAAATCCATGGTAAAAAGGGGAGGGGGGAGGGGGAACCTAGAGACAAAGTTCCTAAAACAGACAATGTCAAACGCCACTGAACACCACACACATGCAACTGTCATACAGCTGTGCATGCAGGAGTATGACACGCCAGTTGTTGTCATGAACATGCCACACGCACGCCTTATGAGGGTAGCTTCTGAATTAGGACTGCAACAAATGATTATTTGAATCATCGATGAATCTGAATGGGTTTCGACACAATTAATCAATGAATCGGATTAGCGCGGAATTTTTAAAAAATGTGCCAGGGAAACACTTTTTCTCTCCTTCCATCACTTTATTCAACAACAGAACATTATTTGAAAACTTAAAATACTTGAAAATCAACAAATCGTCAAATGTCCCTTGGCTGTTGAAATATAAAATAATAAAGAATAAAACAGTTTATAATAAAGAACAAAAATAATTGTTTGAAATGGCATTGCTTTATCAAAGTGCTGAGTTGCCATAAAACAACATTGAAACATATAAATGTTGTAAAATGTATGGTGAAAAAGAGGTATTTTTGTTGCTGCAAATGAGCAATTAGCATAACCAGTTAACCATAAAACCTAAATAAAAACTGTAGCCTGACTCATTATATGTGCAACATTCTCTGTATAACTTGTAAACTATGTGGTCATTTCACAATGACACATGTGACTCATGTCTCTTTCTCTAAAATTGTACTGTAGTATTATTAGTTATTATTACTATTATTATTGTTGCTATTATTAATAATATATAAATAACAATAAATTAAAAAATACTATAATTTGTAATACATTTGACTCTTTTACGACAACAAACGCTGAGCCATTAATTATTATACAGAAAACAAATGCACAAACATGCTGAAATGCCAGCAGCTTAAAGCTAACTTTAACACTGAAAACGCCATAGACATGCTAACGCGTTAGGAACGGCGTTAGCATAAAATACATCTATCAACTGTTTCAGAAGACCATAACAGGCCAGTTTAACATAAAAAAAGGTAAATATTCCTCACAGACATATGCTCTTTATGGTTTTAGTGAAGAAAAATTAAGAGAAATCGAAATAAAACAAATGAAACCAACGAAGCAGCAGCTCGAAGCACTCCATTGGTTCAAGATTCAAAGCAAAGCTCGGTTGATTATATGGAAGAAACCAAACATTTGCGGTAAAACAAAGTTATTTAGCAACTAATCAATGACTAAATTAGTTGACAGCTATTTTAGTAATTGATTTTAATCAATTAACTTGATTAGTTGTTTCAGCTCTATTCTGAATGAACAACTAGCGGGCACATCGATGAAGAATTAAGTCCTAGATCAGCCCTGAGGCCCATTAGTGCCCATATTCTGTAGCATGCAGTTGATGAGCATGTACGACTCCCTCTGGATGGGGCGCCAGTCCAAAACAGGTTACTTCCTCAGCCAAGGCCGGTGTCGCCGACCGAATGGTCTGCCCCTAAAAATGTGCATGTGGCATTTGGGACCACAGCATCACGTCTGAGACAGACTCTCTACACCCAAAGCAATCAAATAGACTAATGTGATTATTAACCATCAGATGACAGATGATCTTAAACCATTCTAAAGTCAGTTTTAAGCAGAAAATGAGGTGATAATTGGTGAGTCGTTACTGACACTGTGAAATGACACAGGCTCAGCAACAGCTGCTGTGCGCTCTGATCAGTCTGCCGTCTTTTATTACAAAATAATGCTGAATTTATGTGGAAATGATTGTTGTACAAAAGCTTCAGATATCTGGCGCTGAGATAGATGATGACTGGAGTGCAGTTTGAAGCAGAAACGAGATGAGAATCGGTGAATTGCTGCTGACGCTCTGAAATGACGCATGTGCAGTGAAGGCAGGGCGGACCGATTTTTAGGGGGGACCGTTTAGTCTGCGACACCGGTAGCCAGTTACAAATGGGTGGACTGGGACAGTGCAGATGCAGTAGGTACCCTGTCTTCAAATCAAACCCAAGTCTACATATTGGTAGCACAACTCCTGGTCTGACGAGGCTTAATTTCTGCTACAACATTCAGATGGTAGAGTCAGAATTTAGTGTAAACAACACATGAACCGTTGTACCTTGAATGGCGTACTAACTGCGTGATGCTGTCACATCAATATGGATCAAAACCGCTGAGGAATATTTCCAACAACTTGTTGAATTTCGTCCATGAAGAGTTAAGGAAGCTCTGAATATAACCAACCTGGTAACAGCGAGATGTACCTCCTAAAGTGGAGGGAAAGTGTATACAAGGGACAAATGCTGTAACCTTTTGACAGGAGCTAAATGCTATTTACAACAGCCACCTCATGTGTACATGTTTTGTGTGCAGACCAACAGATAGTAACAAATTATTGCAAAAATTAGAAATAAGTAAATTAGAAATCAAACTAAAGTATTGTTACAATCGGGGGTTGGGGGGAGTCCTGACCTCTCCAATTATTAGAGGTGGGTGATACCAGGAATTTTGGTATTGATCCGATACCAAGTAAATACAGGCCCAGTATCGCCGATATCGAAACCGATACAGATACTTTTTCATATTTAAGCTTCATAGATCCAAAGGATCCAAAAGACCTAGGATAGAATTTCGCCAAACATTGTACATGACAACAAAACACTTTATTATCACAATCAACATTTTTGTTTAAAAAAATATCACTCAACACAACTTAAAACAAAATCTCCTGAGGTAGAGGGCTGACAAACCACAATACAAGGGTGCGCTGCTCCGTGTTGTGTGACACAGTGCAGCACTGCTCTCACAGACAGAAAGTAGACTTTGATGAATCTGTGTGTGGGAGAGAAAAAAGCTTGAGTATCGATCTTTTTAGACGAGGATCGTTCAATATCAATACCACTGTTAGTATCAATATTCGGATCGATCCACACACCTATACCAATTATGACTTGTACAACCCCAACCCCAATACTTTTATACATCCCTCCTACATAGAAGATTTTGTAATATGATATCAGACCCATAAAGTGGACCATACCATTTCTTAACATTAATTGAATCTTTCATCTGTTCATCTGCCTGTTATTGCAATGGCTTGTTTAAATCTATGGTCTATTGCATGGTGCAAGCCAAAGAATACACCAGGTTCATTTAAATAGCTATCTAGTTAGTTTAATGCACTTTCTTACCGTCAGAGGTTCTGAATTAAGATTGTGCCCAGCGTTTACAGAGGAATGCTAGCATTAGCAAAAGATTTTTATATATGTGATATATACAGAGATACCAGTAACACGTTACCTTTTTTTTTCTTTCTTTTTTTACTTTCACTTTTGATGCTCTGTGTGCTTCTTACCCTGTGTGCTGCTATACAATGCCGCTGGAAACTCAATTTCCCTGAGGACATCTCCCCAAGGGATCAATAAAGTTCCATCTAATCTAATCTAATCATATGGTACACCAAATTGTGAAGAAATTCATGTTTTGCAAGATGTGCGTTCACATTTCGGGAGATATTTTTTCAGTATTCAAGTTTTGCAGTTCAGGGTTTGTGGGTAATTCACAGTTGGCATCTGGTTCATGTTTTGGGGGTTAACAGGACCCATGCTGTCATTGTGTAATTCACACTGTGAGGATCATGTTAACTTTGCAGTTTTGTTCCCTGTATTGTCTGCAGGTGTTACATTTCTTCTCTTAGTTATCCAAAAGTGCTTCGCCCAACATTACTCAGAAAAGACCCTCCTATAAGGCAGCTGCACTCAGAACCATATTTAAACTTTTATATTTTTTGAAGAATGTTCCCACTTCAATCTGACCTAGGTTTTTACAACCACTGAACTTTCATGAAAGTACTCGTATACCCGTCCTGTATGTTTCCACATATATTTAGGGGTTGCGCTTTTCTCTCTCTCTCTCTCTCTCTTTTTCTTTTGCGATTTCCGTCAGTTGCTCGCTCCCTAACCAAGAAGTGGTTTGGTTGGCCTCTGCTCAAACCGCAGGACAAAAATGTACAACAGTAACCCTTCTCGGGCTCCATTTCCTCCTCCGTCTCCCCTGATTTGTTCCTTGAAGGTTATGACGAGGGCAGCGGGCTGGTGTGGAGCAACTCAGGATATACTGACTCGACACAGCACATCCACTCTGATCGTTACCGTCTGTTTCTTTGACTCTGACCGTCACTGTATCAAAGATTGAGAAACAGTTTGCAGACGTGACCTGCGGCCGGACTCCGCCTGGACACATCCCAGCCGATACCCTGCAGCTCTTTCTATGCTGGGCTTATTCCAAACGTATAATGTAAAATGTTTTTTCCAGCCTCCAAGCTTCCTGAAGTCAGCGCACAGTGCATTTTAATGTGTAGGTCTGCATTTTAAAGCCCTAAATGGAAGCAGATGTCCCGGCTGTAAAGGTTTACACAGGGTTGTAATCAAGCTAGTTATTTATTTATTTTACTTTTTTTTCTTCTTCTTCTTCTTCTTGTAATTTGAATCTATGTTTCAGTCTAAATGAGCCTGGCGTGTTGTATTGTGTGCACGGCTGAACAGTGCCGGATTATGCTGAGCTATGCAGCCACATATGGGAGTGATTACAGGCCAGTGTTTATCAGGCTGCACCGAGAATCCGAACGTACAGCCGAGCAGAACAGAACCGGCCTCGCGCGGCGTCTGTTTCGATGGAGATCACGTAATACAAGAGGTGCACGTGCTCACTCCGTGCAATCATCATCGAGACACCCTGAATCTTTCAGATTACACACTGAAATGATCTTGTTCCATGTAAGCACAGGGTGCATCACTGACTGGATCCAAAACAGGGAAGCATGTTAATTAACATATCGGTAAGTCCATCAATGCAACTCAGTGCTCGGTGGCTTTGAGAGTAATTACCTGTAATAGGATTACATAATCAACTGTACAGTTACAGGAAAAAAGACGTAATCCAATGACATTTACATTTAGCAGAACATGGATGGTTTTCTCAATTACGCAGTTTTCCTGCAAGTCAGCATAATATATAAAGTCCAGCAGATTATGTATTTGTTGCCGTTAGTGTGCTAGTTTTTTGCCAGCAGTATATCGCAAAATTGCATGTATGGAATTCAGTACAAGGCTGGCCATGGATGAAGAAACAAAACATGCCATTTTGATTTGGCTCTAAAACCAATGTGTTCTTTGAATTTTGCTCTTTGTTCTTAATTCCTTTGATTGTGATGACAGGATCAAAGCAATCAGGATTGAGATTTAGCAAACAGGATCAAAAGGCAAGACCTACCAATTCCTTTCATTCAAACAATTACCAATCAGGCTCTAACTTCAGAACTCAGGATGATAGGTCAAGATCAAAACAAATTATTAGGATCAAAGATCAAGATCAAACAGTTACACTCACAGTAACAGTTCAGGATCCAAGATGAGCAATCAGTAACGAAGACTAAATTTAAAGCTCAGCAATAAGGGTTTAGGTTTAACAATCAGGATGAAAGGTCACAATCAAAGACAAATGATCAGGATCAAACCTCAATGATGAGAATAAAGGCTTGGGATCAAAGATGAGTGATCGCTATCAAATATCAAGGACAAGTTTAAAGTTCGGGAATCAGGGTTAGAATTAGGTTTAGTAATCAGGATTAATGGTCACAAACAAGATCAAAGATGGGTGACCAAGATCAAAGGTGAGCATCAAAGATGAACAAGTAGACTTGAAGTTCAACAACCATATCAAAGATCAGAGATCTGGATCAAAGGTCAAGATCAAGGATGACTCATCAGGATCAAAGGTCAACAGTCCAGATCATCCTTCAGCAACCAAGATCAAAGCTTGGCAGTCAAGGTAAAAAATGAATGATCAGGATCAAAGACTGGAATCAAAGATGAGCAAGTATAATTTTGCCCAGATTCATATAAAAACTCAGATCTGGTGGACCAAAAAAATGTTTTTCAGAGACAGGTGTGCAACAGGAGCAGCTAGAGTCAACAAGAGGGTACTGTGGGCCTTTGGTTGTAGTATGCATATTTGAAGTGGCATTATTATTATTATTATTATTATTATTATTATTATTATTATTATTATTATTATTATTAAGGGATGTGGGAAGAAGTGGCCACCAAAAGCAGGTTTAATCCACAACCACATATGAAAATGTGATGGTGAAGATGAAAGAACATTATTTTCCTTACTTATGAGGTGTGTGTGTGTGTGTGTGTGTGTGTGTGTGTGTGTGTGTGTGTGTGTGTGTGTGTGTGTGTGTGAGAGAGAGAGTGAGAGTGACAGTGAGAGAGAGAGAGAAAGAGAGAGAATATCATACTGTAAAGCACTTTGATCATCCAATGGATTCAAAAAATCCCACAGAAATGCAGTCCATTTACCATTTATCAGGCATGGCACAAACCGAGTGGACACAAATGCAAAGACTCTCACTTGCAGACTGAGATAAGAAAAAAGATTTATTATAATAAATCAAGCAGGGATTCGGTACACAGGTGGTCCAGCAGCGAAGCAAAGGTACAGACATGCGTAAGGCTGAGGCTTGGTCCAACAAACAGGCAGTGGTTAAAAAAAACACAGCGTGGTGGCAATCAGAGGCAGAGACAAAAACATGGTCAAGGACAAAACAAGGTCAAATACCGGCAGGCTGAATACAAGGCAAAGCAAGGCAAGTTGTGAGGGCTGGAAAGTGAATAACATTCAACAATCTGACAGGGGACTGTAAGACTGTGAGGGCTTAAATAGTAGCAGGCTAATCAGGGCGTGGAACGAGGAACAGGTGTGCAGGACATTCTAGAAGGGGCGTGACTGAGAAAGAGAAGAGCAGGTGCAAGAGGATGTAGTGAGACAAAAAGCAAAGCGGACGGTGGGAAGATAAACAAATGATAGGAAAAACCAACGGTGACAAATGTCATGTGTTCAAGACAAAGAGTAAAAGATGTGAACAACACAAAGGGAGCAACCAAAGAAATAACATGACCAGCCTAAAAAGAAAGATAAGCAAATAAAGACTATAATCAGACAGAACTGATACTGGCTTAAGTATAAATGTTAATGCGATAACAGATAATAAGATGGAAAAGCAGACTACAAGCTAAGCAGAAAATAAATGACAGAAAGCAAATCCAGTGACAAAAGCATGATACAAGAAGTGAAACAATCAGAATCAAATGAAGACTGAAGTGACTAAGAGACCAAGAGTTAACAAATAAAAGGCAACACATTAAATTAAAACAATATGGCAAAACAGCTACTAAGACCACAAATAAAAGAATGATGAACAGAAACAAAACCATTGATAACTTACGCATGACCATGATGACCTGACAAGATACGAATAAAAACACTGAAGACTCAAGAGCATGGAAGGAGACATGAATCCACACTAATGGCAGATGGCCCTAAAGGGCCGGATCATGACACCATTATTATCAACTACTTGTGGTTTTAACGGTTTTGTTTGAAGATTATTTTATTCTTTTATTTTGCTGTATTGTACTTTGAAGCACTGTGCACACACAAAGTGGAAAAACGACCCTTCAGCCAACCCTTCAGTTAACGGTCAGGCGGCTCTGCCATCTGAGCTGCACTCAGCGGAGGTCAGCTTGAAGAAGATAACAAGTGTAAACATCTTTTGGCAAAACTGGAGTGTTGCTGCCAAACTCAAATTTCTTGGACTAAACACACAGTGTGAATGTGACTCATATGGACGAAGCAGTTATCCATTAACCCGAAGAGTTGCTGGTTCCATTCCAGTTTGTGTATGCAGAGGCCCTTGAGCAACAAAAAGGAGGTGAAGGAAGTGAATATGGATTCACATTACACAGTTTTTGAGAACATGTTTGAAAATGTTTTCCTTAAGAAAACAAAATACTTTCTTTTAGTGGATTTGGCAGTTTTGAAGCAGAATTTTCTCATCACAAGTAAGTAAAATATACTAAACAATTATTAAACAACTACTACTAGTAGTAGTAGTAGTAGTAATAGTAGTAGTTGTTTTTTATTCAATTCATCTTTAACAAACACAGGTTTCAAAAGCAAACAATTGTGTTCTATTGGAAACAATGGAAAAAGCATCAAACTATGATTAGCTCCCTGCTTATTAAAGCTCCACCAGGAAATTAATGTTCTGAAACAATAATTAAATCTTCCATCCACAGCATGACTCCTGATAAACTACTCAACAAATCAGCTGAATGAACGCCAGTGTTGTCATAGTTACTTTGAAAAGTTACTTTATTAGTTACTTTTTAGTTACTTTATACAGTTACTTCAATAGCAGCTTCATGCAGCTACTTTATTAGTAGCTGCCTTAATAGCTGATACATTGAGCATCAACTAATGGTTTATTAATGCTTTGTAAAGGCTTAATAATTTGTGAGGAACAAATGGAAAGACAATGAAAATATGATTTGTAAAGTATTTTTATCACTAATGAATAGTGTCTAATTTTACATTTGTAAATGATGAACTATTAATGATCAGCTTTTCTTAAATGGTTTATAGAGAATTAAAAAAATCATTTATAAATATTTTATAAAGACATTACATATTTTGTTATTAATAATTATTAAGCTGAGCAGAGCGGGCGTGTGCATTGTCATGATGGAGCTGCCAACTTTTCACTGCCCACAGATCCATCTGGTCATTTGTGGCCCACAGCATCACCAAGGGGACGTAGGACCTCCCAGTAATACTCTTTATTAATATTTTGGCCTTCTGGTGTCTACTCATCATGCGCCACCCCATGAAAGTCAAAGAAAATGGTCAACATGACTTCGACATTGCTGCCCACCTACCATGCTTTCTTTGCCCTCTGTGATGTTGGATGTTTCCACTGTGATGAGTAAAATTTTGGTTTCTGGTTCGTATCCGTAGACCCATGTCTCATTACCACTGATGACGGTGTTTAGGAGGTCCGGGTTGCTGAATGTGCATTACAGCATGTCCTGCGAGACTTTCAGATGCAATTGCTTCTGCTCCTCCATTAGCAGCTTCGGCACAAATTTACATTTACATTTCACGTACATTTAAAGAGTACTTAGAAGTATACCTTTTTACAAACTGAAAAGTAGGCCAATTTAGTCCCAAGAAGTATTGAAATACTTCTGACTGACTACGGGATCCCATGCCTGAAATTGTTGAACCACGTTTTTTTTTTTCCAAACTTTTTAAGACTTTGTTAGACTTTGTAAAAACCTTGTAACTGTTAGAATGCCTCAAGCAGAGGGTCACCCCTCTGAGTCTGGTCTGCTTGAGGTTTCTTCCTCACTATCATCAAAGGGAGTTTTTCCTTACCATTGTCGCCTGCGTGTTTGCTCTAGGGGTTGGTAAGGTTAGACTTTACTTGTGTGAAGCACCTTGAGGCAGCTTTCTTGTGATTTGGTGCTATATAAATGAAAATATATGCAAATACTCAGCCTGGTCTCATGTTTTCTTTCCGTGCCCCCTGTCACGAAAAGCGCCCACTTTCGTGACACGTTTTTTTTTTTTATTTTGCTATTTATAATCTTTCCCTTCTCCTAACTCTAGTCATAGAGTAAGTGTGTACCCTCCCCAAACGTTAATCATAATCCCCCCCAGACCCCACCCCCTTCACCCCATATTTTGTGCCCTGCATCATGAAACCAGTTGGTGCACCCGTTACGAAAAACACCCCATCATGAAACCACAGATTAATGTACTTTTCGTAACCCAATCTCACGAGACTGAGTTGAAATACTACACTTCCAAATACACTTTAAAGTGTACTTAGGAAGCAAATTTGAGGTTTACTTAAGTTTTATTTAATGAAACAAACTTTTATTTTTCATGCGGGTTGGTAGCTCGGAGGCAGAGTACGCAATCGCGGCCTTGTAGGGTGGATCAAGAGAGCAGATGTACAGATTGTGAAGACAAAAACATGTCTGACATTCAAAATGTGCTCTTCATTTACATCCTGCTTTGAAGACGGACGATAAAAGCGTCCCCAAGAGGCCCCAAGAGAACAAACCCCAATACATGTTTTTCTGCCTCTCCCTCTCTTTTTTGGGGGGGCGGTGAGAAAGATCTTAAAACTCTCTGACCCACTTGAGCCACATCTGGCTCTGGCCTCATGCTAATCTGACAACCAGCAATCTGCCACAAGTTACGGCAAAACCCCTGGCAACTGTTGTCACAACACGGTGTGGGTTTGGCGCCTGGCGAGGTTAATAAACACAGAGCTGGAGGTTTCAAAGCGAGCACACTAATAGCCTCTGAAGTGACATGCTCAGGGAGAAAAGAGGATGAGTGAGTGGCTGAAGTCTACCACAGATCTATTTTTGCTGCCGTAATGTGCAGGAGGAAAGTTCTGGCTGCTTTGGAAGGGACGGTAAACAGAGCCCAGCTGAGCACGCTGATTGATGATGGTGATCAGTTGAACGAACTCTAATTCCTGCTGTCAGAGCTCAGACCTCTTATCTCAGTGTGACGGTTAATTCTGTGTTCGAACATCAAACCAGAGCGAAGTGTTCCGAGCTTTAGTTTGGAGATAAATGGACTTCTCTGCTCATTTAGTCCAGTCAAACTGCTCCCTGTTTCAGTGCATACCTTTCCTTAAATGAACTTCAAATGATCTGTCAGGGACAGAGGAGCAAGAACAAGAACTCCACGCCGTGATGTCAGCTTCCATCGCAGCCGCTTTGTCTGACTTTGTGGCTGGATTCTTAGAAAGCAACATTTTCTTACTGATTTATCAATAAAAAGTAGATTTTCACTTCTTTGTGTGACATTGTTAGTTCAGAATGGTTGGACATGTCTGTGCTTCTTCTCTGATAATTTTGGAAAGTCATGTTTGCTCGCAAACTTGTGTTTTCTCAGCAACTTCAAGTGTCAACATGCAGCCGAAACTCCTTCACACACAAGAGCCGCATTCAAAGGTGCTATGGGCGCTGCGATATGTCGCCCATGTGCATGCACCACCAACATAGCAATATGCCTCACCGGGTATAACAAATCGCGATGCCATTTTGAATCTATGTTTAGGTAGCTGAAGTAATGCCATGGCTGAGAAACAGGTAATTAACAGTATCAGAGAGTATTTAAAACACATGAATGTTTCAACCACAGGTTACAGATAGCAGGAGCTGTTAGATTTGGAGGAGAAAGTGGACGACATTGGCTTGCCGGCGGAGAAAGACATCAATCACAAACGGGAATATGTGCAAACGAGCGACCTACCGCAGCACCCCTAACATCCTCAAATTGGCTTATTTTGACTGGACATCAGGGATCTTAAACCTGATGATTAAAACTTAATGAATCCCAATAGTGATTATGAAATACATTTAAAAATGCAGTATAGGGTTGTCACTTTACGATTGAAGGAAAATTAAAGAAAAATATGTTTCTGCCATGATGTTATCTCTGCCCTCACCTCCTGGTGTTTCTGAGTGATTCTTTCTGTTCTTTGACCCGGACGTGCATTGAGCTGAGATGTTGCATCTTCACCCACTAAGATCTTAATTTAGCTTGATGGGTTTTGTGTGGAAATGGGTGAAATGTAACGCCTTGAAGCCATCCGTGCTTCGAGAGGCCTGTTTATTTGCCGATCATTTTTTGTTTCCTTGTGTCCGATTTGCAGTCAGATGCCTAACAGTTTACACAGGCATGTCTACATTCTAATTACTTCGAAAGATTTATCAAATTTAAGTGCAGTCTTTCATTTCTGTGGGAGAAATATCCCACAGCAACAACCAGGACGTCTGAGCTCAACTGCCCAGGCCTCAAATTTTACATCCGGGTATGCGCACAAGCAACCTACCGCAGCGCCCCTAGAATTTTCGAATGCGGCTATTGGCTTTTATATAATGGCTGAGTGGATCCTTGTCATTTGATTGGTGCTTTGTATGTCACATGACATGGATTATTCATCCCATTTGTGTTGCATTACATTTAGAGTGCAATTTGGTTCCATTTAGATACAAATATGGTTCCATACATTTGGTACCATTGCACTCTGCGCACACATGCGCACATACGCACACAACTGCACTGAGGAGGTACTAAAATGTAAGTCCCTTTTCTGTTTTTTGTAAATTAATATAATATAAAATGATAAGGATCTATTTTAGCCGTTATATAAAACAAATAATGAATGTTTTTACATTCTTTCAACAGAACGAATATTTAATTCGGTGAAAGCTGGAACATACCATTCCACGAGGCATGAAATATTCATACAGTTGAACTCATAAACATTCATTTGTATAATTTTGACTGGACATCAGGGATCTTAAACTGGTGGCCCAAGGGCTAGACGCAGTCTGAGAGCCTGAACATTTGGGAAGAGATCAAACCCAAATGCAGCAATCGCAAACGCTGCATGTGCTCCAACATTATGTTATGTTTTTATTGTTGTTTGTTTGGTGGTTTGCAGAAGGGTATTACAATTTTCAGGGTTTTTTTTTTTTTTTTTTCAAATTTCAGTCACATTTGGTGTGTTGTATGGCTGGGGGGCCTGGCTGCCTTTTTGTTTCTGTCTTTTGTTTTTCCTTCCAGGTGGCTTGCATTTGGGACTGAGTGGCTGTGTTGCTGAGGTTATCAGGACCTCACCCTGATCACCTGCGGCTCGTCAGGACTCACAGCTGAGGTGCATCTATATGGATTGGAACATGGTGGCATTTAAGACTGGAGTATACAGTGTATTTGCCAGAGACTCGACCTTGTGACCAGACGGGTGAGATCGTCGTCTCGGGAGCCATCTCATCATCAGTGGATGCAGAGAATGTCCAGGGTTTGATGCACGGTCTGTGAAAGAGGTGGGGGTGAGGTCTCACGCTCGTCAGCACACTTCCTGAGGTACGTTAGATTTTGTGACTAACATTTATACAGTCAGTAAATGTGGTGTCCCTCACACCTTTTTATATTGAGCTGTATGTTAGTCATGTATCGGCTTCCACTGCAGTGGAGTTTTGTGAACTGGATGTTCCATGCCTGCAGGTTGGGAAGCTGATTAGTAATCAAGCCAGGAAGTGTTTGCTGTTTGTACACCTTTAAGTGTTCTCTCTGTGTGTAGAGTGTGGACTCACATAATGGTTCCTTCTTTCACAGACTCGGTTTGTTGCGGCCACCTGGGGGGTGTCGGCGGGGTCCTTGGGTCCGAACAGCTTCTGGCTCCGGACCGTTAGCGCTGCTGGGAGCGCACCACGCCAGACCGCACTTTCTTTTGTTATTTTTGTATCACTGTTATGTATTAAATTCAGTTAGCCTTTGTACCGTGCTCTGCTTATTTCATACTGGGTCCTTCAAACGCTGGTCGGTTCTCCGAGCTGCGTCCGACACATAACAGTAGTCTCTGGCCAAACATCACGGACCCAGCGGTAGCAGAGACGGTAACGCGCCGGGAAGGCGGCAGCAGACGTTCAGTAGTTATCCGGATCAGTTGCGGGTGCTCTCCGCCCGGATGGTGCGTGTTTGAGACCCATTGCTGAATACTGATTTGTGCTCTCTTGCAGCCGTGTTCCTGTGTTTGTGCCTTATCCGTGGGTCGTGGTGGAGTGTGACTGGCGACGGCTTTGCGTCACGCTCCGACCGGATAAGAGGTTTAAACGGGAGCTGCAAGAGTGTGTCTGTAATGGGTGCACGCGCACGGCGGAGCTCTGTGGCACGGGTCGCTGAGCTTCCTGTGTTACAGTTGTAGCCCCGTTTCCCCGGATAAAGATAACTACTGCGTCTGTTGTATCAGCTCCGGTGTTATTTAGTTGAGCACATTTTGGTTGTGTGTTGCACACAGCTGCGCACGGAGATGCAGCTCGTTTGTTTTCTGTCACCAAAGGGTTTTTTTTCATTTTTAGCACTTTGGCTCCCTCTTTTGGTGACTTAGTCACATTACCGTTAAGCTCTTAAGTTAGAACAGGTGTGTTCGATTTGTTTGAGCTTAACGGTATACGTCACTTATTTGTTTTGTGTTAGTTCATTTTGTGTGGGTGTTTTTTGAGTTGGTTTTTGTGTGGGATTTTATTTTTTGTTTTTCACTATTTAGTGTCTGGGGTCGTGACCCTGCAGTTCTGCCAAAAAAAAAAAAAAAAAAAGGACCCGAGCAACCTTATGTTAGTCTTTCTTTTTATTTATTTTTTTTTCAGTTTCACCTCCCAGGGTTTGATGGGACGGTCCCCTAGGGAGTCATGGGGGGGGGTATTTGGGTTGTTGTTTTTTCTTTCTTTTTTTTTGTTTTGTTTTTTGTTATGCCCTCTCTTCTCCTCTGACTCCAGCTGTGTGAGCCGTAGTGTCGGCGTTTCTGGAGTGGTGCAGTTAGGTTGTGCTGGGCGTTTCCCAGGTAACCTCTGCACCCGGGAGGGGAGGGGGGGGGTTTGGGGTATTTTCTTTTTGTTCCCTCTCTTCTCCTCTGGCTCCAGCCGTGTGAGCCGTAGTGTCGGCGTTGCTGGAGTGGTGCAGTGTGGTTATGCTGGGCGTTTCCCAGGTAACCTCTGCACCTGGGGGGGGGTGTTTTCCCCCCAGTTTCCGCCCTCAGGGTTTGACTGTGGTGTCCTCTGGGGGGGAAAGGGCTGTGGGTCCATCTAGCCATAGACGGCCGGGGCTGGGTCCGTTGGTCGTGAGGGGAGGCGTCTCCTGGGGTTGACGAGTGGTCCTCTGGGAGGCGCTGGGAGTCCCCGTGGGTGACGTTGGATCCCAGAGGGACCTCGGTTGTGGTTATTACTCCTGGAGCTGGCGGGAAGTCCTCTGGGGGGTGTTGGTCCCTACATGTCGTTTGGGGGGGGGGGGGTGTTTTAGCGCTTTTATTTGTAGGCTTAAGTTTGGGGTTTTTCTTTTCTCCTCATCCCGGGGTTTGATGGGACGGTCCCCTGGGGAGGGGGGGGGGGTGGTTTGGTTGTTTGTGTTTGTCTTTTTTGTTTTATGACTAATGACCGCACATGGTTGGATAAAGGCTGACCGCACAGGTTTAAGAACTCCTGGCCACACCTGTGCTAAGTGACTGACTGAAACAAAGGCAAGGATGCAGCCAGAGGAGAGGACATCAACCATTCTGTTGGAAGACGAATGCAGATGCGGTTTCCAGCCATGGTCCCTGGAGGGGGGTGTTTCTCCTGGGCCAGGTTTGTGTGGTCGCCGGGAGGCTTCCCGTGAGGGTGGGGTACTGTTGTATGGCTGGGGGGCCTGGCTGCCTTTTTGTTTCTGTCTTTTGTTTTTCCTTCCAGGTGGCTTGCATTTGGGACTGAGTGGCTGTGTTGCTGAGGTTATCAGGACCTCACCCTGATCACCTGCGGCTCGTCAGGACTCACAGCTGAGGTGCATCTATATGGATTGGAACATGGTGGCATTTAAGACTGGAGTATACAGTGTGTATTTGCCAGAGACTCGACCTTGTGACCAGACGGGTGAGATCGTCGTCTCGGGAGCCATCTCATCATCAGTGGATGCAGAGAACGTCCAGGGTTTGATGCACGGTCTGTGAAAGAGGTGGGGGTGAGGTCTCACGCTCGTCAGCACACTTCCTGAGGTACGTTAGATTTTGTGACTAACATTTATACAGTCAGTAAATGTGGTGTCCCTCACACCTTTTTATATTGAGCTGTATGTTAGTCATGTATCGGCTTCCACTGCAGTGGCGTTTTGTGAACTGGATGTTCCATGCCTGCAGGTTGGGAAGCTGATTAGTAATCAAGCCAGGAAGTGTTTGCTGTTTGTACACCTTTAAGTGTTCTCTCTGTGTGTAGAGTGTGGACTCACATAATGGTTCCTTCTTTCACAGACTCGGTTTGTTGCGGCCACCTGGGGGGTGTCGGCGGGGTCCTTGGGTCCGAACAGCTTCTGGCTCCGGACCGTTAGTGCTGCTGGGAGCGCACCACGCCAGACCGCACTTTCTTTTGTTATTTTTTGTATCACTGTTATGTATTAAATTCAGTTAGCCTTTGTACCGTGCTCTGCTTATTTCATACTGGAATCACACGTGATTCAAATCCATATGGTGTGGGGTGTGAAAATGCAAATAGGTGAGGTTTACACACGCAACACAATTTATCAAGGTCAAAAGGAAATTTAGCAGGTGCTGATACCATCTGTATTTTTCAAGTTTGAAATGCTGGCGTTAACTGATTGCTCTTGACAGACTGCTTTTCCAGCAGCACAGAAGCTGCCACCTCCTTATTCCACAGAATTAAATAACAAAATAATCATTAATTGCGAAGATTGGGCATATTTTAAGAATTAACAGTTTACTTTGTGCTTGTTTCTTTCAGAATAAAGATCTCCAGGTGGACATTGTACATTTTGGTGAGACTCAGAATCATGCTGTCTCACACAAATAAGGACACGCGCACATCTCGGGTGTCTGTGTTGGATGATGCACAGCTGTGTGTGTGCACTGTGTGCCTTATGCCAACGTGTGAACACGCTCAGTTATGTTGTACAGTTAGTGCATACGTAAGTACAAGATGCAGACTGACTGAATTTCATTTTGGGCTTACGGTCATTAACATGTGCCATAATCCTTGTTTTCATACTGCTGTCCGTGTCACATCACCACGCGCTATCAATTACACAGTTAGTAAGTCATATGCAAAACTGTCTTGACTGCTATGTGTAAAAGTTTGCTCTTCCCATGCAATTTACCACTCATTATCTTGAATCTTACTAAATCAGGCCCTAATTGTCTTAAGTAAAAATAAGTGATTAACTGTAATGGTTCACTGCGACAGAAATTAGGTACCTGTAATTGAGTAATTTACAAGGCTGTTTCTGACATTCTGCCTCATAGGTTCTATGTAAGACTACAGGTGACATAATATCCTGATCGTTGCACAATGAGGTTAATGAGGTTCAATGAGGTTATTACCTGGACACCCTCCTTCTATGGTGTTTTGATGATGGTCCCTGGACACTTCCACGGGGTTCAATGGCAACATCTGGCATCATAAAAGTGCTCCCCTGTGCTTTCACCCCTTCTACCCTTAATGCTGTTAATTTGGGGCCCAAGCACTGTCTCTCCTCTTCATCCAGAGCCACCGATTTACCCAGTAAGCAGCACTCGAGGGAACTTTGGTGATTTCCCATTGGACATGGCATCTGATCCCCATATCCTTAAACAGCTTGGCAGTTGAATTGCCCACAAAGCTTCTGCAGCAAACATCCACTGTGGAAAACCTTTGTTTTCCATCTACGAGGTCCGGCGTCATCCACCATCTTAGTGTACCTAAGGCTTTTGAATTCATAGGAGTCCTCCGCAGCATCTTCCCAGGGCACGGTGAGCTGAAGTGCAGAGGTCTAAAGAACAAGATCTACTAGTGAGTTCGGTCATGGCAATCTCTGAGCTTCTGTTCCAAGTCTGCCAGTAACCTGCAGTGTCATGCCACTCCCAACTGCCCGGTTTCAGGTTTCCGTACACAGACCTTGTTTGATTTGCACCCTTGCGGAGAAAGTCTTTAGAAAGTGCAGCAAGGGATGATGGAAGAGGCTGGGCATCTATGGATGTTTGCCTATTGTCAGAGTCGCTGCCAGGCACCTCAACACCTGGTTGTGCCGCCAGGTGCAACGGCTTTATTATATCCGCCAAGGACGTAATAAAATCATCAGCGTTTATTTATTTGTCTGTCTGTCTGTTAGCAGGATTACGTCTAAACTTCTGCATGGATTTTGACAAAATTTTCACAACAGATACGTATTAGGCCATGGAAAAATCCTTTAAGTTTTGCAGGTGATCTGATTCTGATTCTGCAGGTGATCTGATTCTGGATCAAGATTTCACTTTATATAGGCTTTGAAGGATTACATCAAAAGTACTTCACGGATTCTCACCAAATTTGCACAACAGATACATATTAGGGCACGGAAAAATCCACTGAATTTTGGAGGTGAGCTGGTGTCGCAGACCAAACGGTCCCCCTAAAAATCAGTCCCCCCGATGACGCGGTTCACGGATTAACCTAGTTTCTGTTTCAAACAGCAAACCAGTCATCATATATCTCTGCAACAGATATCTGAAGCTTTAGTACAACAATCATCAATCCAACATAAATTCAGCATTATTTCATCATAAAAGGCAGCGGAAGCGATCAGAGCGCCGTGGCTAAACAAGCTGCTAGCTGATGCATTCACTGCACGCCGGACATTTCAAAGCGTCACGGAATTTCACCTAATTTCTGCTTATAACGGCCTTGTTTCTGCTTAAGGATTCAAGGATTCAAGGAAATTTTATTGTCATATGCACAGAACAGAAGAACATCTTCCCTGCACAATGACATGTGGCTACTGCATTTAACCCATCCTATTTGCCAGTAGGAGCAGAAGTCGCCATTAGGCGCCCGGGGACCAGCTCCAGATGTACATCCCTGCCTTGGTCAACAGCAGGGCTGAGCAAACCAACACCGACCCATAACAAACAACACACACAACACACAACACATAGGCCGGCCCGGTACATAAAACATATATATGAAAGCAAAACACGAGGGAAAAGGAGAAGAAAAAAAAACCCTCATAGCTGCTGCATTACACAGCGGCAATGAGGAAAAAAAAAATCCCATCAGCACAAAAAACAATAATCACAGAGACAAAACAAGGACACAGGACGACAACCGAGATTTGAAAGGACCAGTTTATCAGAACACTCCGGAAGGCAGCCAGTTCGGCGCCGTCAACGGCCCTGTCCAACAGTCTGGAGGGGGGAGGGAACAGCCCTGCGCGGTCTGGGAAGTCCTGGACAGTTCTAACACAGTTCACGTCAGAGCTGGAGAAGCTGAGGGGAGGGGGGAAGACCAGGGAGTGAGGCTTAAGTGTTGATCTTCTGAGGAGGTTTTTATCACAGCGACCTTGAAGTGCAGCTGTATTTGGGGAAGCCAAATGAATAGCCAGATTAACAGACGCCTGAAAGATTCCACAGTTCTGAGAACAGAGTGGCTCTCAATACATCTGAATGTAGAATGTGGTCTTCACAGACGGTCATAGCGGGTTTCCAGGGCTGCGATCTTGCTCGAGATGTCTTCCAACGCGCGGTTAACCCCCGCCGACTGCGCAGCTACTGCCTTCCCAATCGAATCAATCATATAGGGCAGCCTGGAACGACCAATCAAAGCTGCTTCCACTTTCTTGATTTTCCGGTAAACCAGCAGAGTGCCCGCACCACACATCGGAAAGCCGGTCACCACCAAGCCGAATATGTACACATCTTCGACGTCCTCCACAGAAAGCATGTAAAGGCACATGACCTGCCATCTCCTCCACGAGTCCATCACGTAACCCATCACATGCGTCCCAGCAGGACAGGTCAGGTCCTCCGCTCCCGAATGTCTTGTAGAAAAAATAGTGTCAATTGCGTTCAGAGACTACTTTAACAGATCCATTTTTGTCGTTTCCAGAAGAGCAAAGCTGCAGCCTCACAGACAACACGCCACAGAAGCAGGAAAGATAAGGAGGGAGGGAGAGGAGAAAAGTGCGTCCGTCTCGGTCGAGTGCAAGCTGGCAAAAAAACCTCCTAAGACCTGGAGGTTCTCATGAAACAAAACTTAGTTTATGGACTAGACAACCAAAAATGTCATGTCCACATATGTGGATGCCAGGCCCTAGGAGGTTAAAGCTGACTTTAGAATGATTTAAGAGGTTTTACCTTTATCATCTTATGGCTCATAATCCCATTAATCCATCTGATCGCTTTGGGTGAAGAGACTCAGACGTGCTGCTGTGGTCCGAAATGACGCATGCGAAGATGCAAAAGGCGGACTGATTTTTAGGGGAGGACAGTCTGCGACACCGGATCTGGATTGGTGTACATCAGAAATCTTTGATCGCGCTTGTTTCACTCTTGTCTTGCAGACTACAAGGATTCAAAGATTCAATTTGGCTATAGCTGGACAGAGGGAGCGTGCAGGGTCTTCACCGTACCAGAGACTAAGGATGCTGGGAGATCCCAAAACATCATGTGACAATTACAATGAAACTAGTTCAAAATGCTTCTATCTCTACCTTCTCTATCTATCTTCTCTATCTTCTACCTTCTATCTAGATCCTTCCAAAAATCTTTCTGTTCTCAACTACGAGAACTTCATACTTCTCAATTCATCCACTGTCCTTATTTCACTTGAGGATCAGCCTCGGCATGAATAAAACCTAACATTCTACAAGATGTTGGTACAACTCAAAAAATAAATGAATAAATAAATAAATAAATTGATATAACTGGTTGGACTGAATTTGTAAAGTTTATGTACTCAAAATAGCATCTTATTTGTGTTAAACATATCTTACTCAGCTTACTCAGCTCAGTTTTTATGTGAGAATTCAGGCATTCTGGCAGATCTTGGGTAATTCTTATAAGCTCACAACTCTCAGTGATTTACAGTCCCTAAATGAAACGCTACACTGTGTGATGACAGTCAGGTTCCCCACTTGAATCTTGATAGGTCAGGACGAAAGCCCCTGTGCTGCATTTGCTCGTGCATTAACAGAGCACACTCAGATTTCTTCTCTTTCAAAGCTGTGACAAATGCAGATGAATGACTGTGAGAAAATGTGCACAGCAGATACACGATATTGTAACTACAAAAGCAACCACATGAAAACCACCACGGCTACAGCAGGAAACATAACTGATTCCATTCGTTCCTTCAACTTTTCTGCTTCCACCTGCTGTCAATGGGAATGTCAGCCAACTGGAAGTCTGACTTCTTTAGATAAGACTGAATCACAACGAATTAATATGTAAAACGCAGTTTGCCTTAATGATATGATGAGTTGATTCCACAATAGATTAACTTTAGAATGTAGCTTAGATAATGATAACTATTCCTTAATTTGTTAATATTTTATTACCAACCAAGTAGAACGATGGCTTAGTTATGTGTATGCAGCAGTCAAGGTATTGAGGCATAAATGGGGTTATTCTTTTCAGCCATATATACGAGGTCTATTAGAAAAGTATTCGACCTTATTATTTTTTTCAAAAACCATATGGATTTGAATCACGTGTGATTACATCAGACATGCTTGAACCCTCGTGGGCATGCAAGAGTTTTTTCACGCCTGTCGGTTACGTCATTCGCCTGTGGGCAGGCTTTGAGTGAGGAGTCGTCCACCCGCTCGTCGATTTTTTTTCATTGTTTAGGAATGGCTCAGAGACTGTTGCTTTGTTTGATAAAAATTTTTTCAAAACTGTAAGGCACAACTGAGTGGACACCGTTCAATAAATTCAGGTGGTTTTCGGTAAAAATTTTAACGGCTGATGAGAGATTTTGGTCTGGTAGTGTCGCTTTAAGGACGGTCCACGGCGCCTGACGGCAATCTGCGCTTCGAGGCGGCAGCGTCTCGCCGTTTCAAGTTGAAAACTTCCACATTTCAGGCTCTGTTGACGCAGTAAGTCGTCAGAGAACAGAGAACTTTCAGAAGAAGTCGGCATGAGGAGTTTATTCGGACATTCCATTGTTAACGGTCATTTTGTAATGAAAGAACGTGCGGGCAGAGTCGCATGTCGGGCTGGACCCGACCGCGGGGGGTCGCGGCAGGAAAAACACCTCCGTTGGAAATCTTAACGGGCAAGTTGGAACATGCCCAAGCTGTTAAACAATTTCTCAGTTACTCACTTGTTGAAAGCCATTAAAAGCCGCCTGAATTCTACAAATGGTTTTCAACACGGAGGTGTTTTTCCTGTCGCGGCGCACACAGATTTGCCAAGTCGTCACGGAAACGACTCGGCGAATTTGCGCGTACGTCTTTCATTAAAAAAATGTCCTTAAACAGTGGAATGTCCGCATAAATTCCTCATGTCGGCCTCTTCTGAATCTTCTCTGTTCTCTCACGATGTCCTGGGTGAATTAAGCCTTAAATTAGGATGTTTTAAGATCGAAACAGGCCGACGACAGCGCCTGGAAGCGCTGCAGGACGTCCCGCTCCGTGGGAAGTCCTTACACTGACAGAAACACCCCATAATCTCTCATCAGCCGTTAAACTTTTCACAGAAAACCATCTTAATTTCTCGAATAGTGTCCACTCGGATATTCCTCACAGGTCCAGAAAAAATTTTGATAAAGCAACGCGCGCCGTCTCGAGCAGCGTGTGAAACAAAGGAATTCAGCCGAGAGGGCGGGACCACATCTCAGTCAAGGCATGCCCACAGGGAAATGACGTCACCGACACGCGTGAAAAAACTCACGCATGCGCACGAGGGTTCAAGCATGATTGGTGTAATCGCATGTCATTCAAATCCATATAGTTAAAAAAAAAATAAAAGGGTCGGTTTATTATCTAAGAGACCTCGTACAGTGGGGCAAAAAAGTATTTAGTCAGCCCCTGATTGTGCAAGTTCTCCAACTTAGAAAGATGAGAGAGGTCTGTAATTTTCAACATAGGTACACTTCAACTATGAGAGACAAAATGAAAAAAAAAATATCTAGGAAATCAAATTGTAGGATTTTTTTAAAGAATTTATTTGTAAATTATGGTAGAAAATAAGTATGTGGTCAATAACAAACAAGCAAGATTTTTGGCTCTCACAGACCTGTAACTTTTTCTTTTTCTTTGTTACCTGTATTAATGGCACCTGTTTGAACTCATTATCTGTATAAAAGACACCTGTCCACAGCCTCAAACAGTCAGACTCCAAACTCAACCATGGCCAAGACAAAAGAGCTGCCGAAGGACACCAGGAAGAAAATTGTAGACCTGCACCAGACTGGGAAGAATGAGTCTACAATAGTCAAGCAGGTTGGTGTGAATAAATCAACTGTGGGAGCAATTGTAAGAAAATGGAAGACATACAAGACCATTGATAATCTCCCTCGATCTGGGGCTCCACGCAAGATGTCATCCTGTGGGGTCAAAATGATCATGAGAACGGTGAACAAAAATTCCAGATCTCCACGGAGGGACCTGATGAATGAGCTGCAGAGAGCTGGGACCAAAGTAACAAAGGCTACATACTACGCAGAGAGGGACTCAAATCTTGCAGTGCCAGGCATGTCCCCCTGCTTAAGCCAGTACATGTCCAGGCCTGTCTGAAGTTTGCCAGAGAGCATATGGATGATCCAGAAGAGGATTGGGAGAATATCATGTGGTCAGATGAAACCAAAATAGAAGTTTTTAGTAAAAACTCAACTCATTGTGTTTGGAGGAAGAAGAATGCTGAGTTGCATTCCAAGAACACCATATCTACTGTGAAGCATGGGGCTGGAAACATCAGCGCCGCTCGGCGCAAAGAAACGCCGTGATGAAGCCTCACGGGACATGTTCTGGCATGTCCAGCTCATGCATAATCACAATCGGATATTCACACGACTGGAAAGCGACCGGAATCCGTCTGAAATCCACCTTTAAGCCGTCCTGTGAGACCAATACCGAGGTGGTTTTGTCCCGCGTAATGAACGACTCCGTGGCGCGTCCCTCCGCTTTTCTTTCCATGAAAAAAACTCCTGTAACGGTGGAATGTGCCGGAAAAAGTGCTGATGTCCACATCTTCTGCCTTTTTGTGAAAGTCAGACGAGGTCCTGGATCAACAAAGCTTTCACGTTGGAAATGATCTGGTTGTTCCAGCGGGGTGTCAGCCTGTCGATGGGTGCTGGGAGCGCGCCGCACTCTCAGCAGTTGTGGGCCGTCCTTAAAGCAGCAGTAACACCCCGTAACCTGTTTAATCCCCATAAAATCGTCCCTGAAAGCCATATTAATTTTTCAAATGGTGTCCACCTGGAGGTCTCTTACAGTTTCTGGAAAAAAAATTGATGCAGCAAAGCTCCAAAGCGTTCAGACATTTATTCGCAATAAAAAATAGACGAGAGGGGTGGATCACACCTCACTCAAAGCCTGCTTACAGGCGAATGACACAACCGACAGGCATGAAAAAACTCACGCATGCGCACGAGGGTTCAAGCTTGTCTGACGCAATCACACGTGATTCAAATCCATATGGTTTTTTTAAAAAATAATAAGGTTGGATACTTTTCTAACAGACCTCGTAAATACTTTTTTACCCCACTGTATCCGTCCATGTTTGAACAAAATAATTAGTTTTGACAGATTTCGACTTGGTGGAATGATTGATTTTATTTTGTAAAAATAAAACAAATAAATAATTACAAACACTAAAGACAAGCTTAGATTGAAGGTATTTTTACCTCCACCAGCAAAGTTGGAGGAGGCTGTTTTTGCATGTTTGTTTGTTTGTATGTCTGATTGTGAACAGCCTGGAACCCACAATTTTTCATATATCGTCATGACATTTTTACTGAAGATTCATATCCTGATAGACAAGACATGATTCAATTTTCAAGGTCATAGGTCAAAATCAGGAAAAATCTTAGAAAATTGGAAAAATCCCTATCTTTAACATTGAAAAAATGTTTAAAAATTCATACCTTGTCAAAAAAATATAAACTTTCTTTCATATTTGAAAGTGTTATGTAGGACAGTATCCTTTATCAATGGACAAACTTTGATCCAGACCTGATCACACAGATTACAGATTTTGTGGCCATTTAAATTTAATGTCAAAACCTCCATTTCATGTATATTTAACATTATATGTATCTTAATCAAACATGCTCCAATCACTTTCATATTTGAAAGTGAGATACAGACTGACACTCACTATCAACTAACAAAGTTTGATCTGGATCAGGACTCATGTACAAAGACTTGTGTGGACCTCTACTAAAAAATGGCATACGCCATATTCAGATGAACGAAAGTGTGCGTAGGCATGAATTCACACACGTTCCGTTTGTACATCCCACTGAACATGGAACTGAGCGTAGAACCAAACTCCTCCCTGGCCATGCCGCATTTAAATACACAATTTCGTGTAAATAAGCCCTTTGAGCAGGGATTCCCCACAACGTCACATCAGACAACATGAACACAGGAAAGAAATTATAATATAGATGACTGGAAATTACGTGAAGACATGCAGGGACAATTTATTCAGTGCGCTGTTAAACGGATTCATCATGAAACTGGAAAAATGTTCATGGGAGCTACGAAGCGTGTGTGTGTATAAGGCCGTACAGTAGTGTTCAGAATAATAGTAGTGCTATGTGACTAAAAAGATTAATCCAGGTTTTGAGTATATTTCTTATTGTTACATGGGAAACAAGGTACCAGTAGATTCAGTAGATTCTCACAAATCCAACAAGACCAAGCATTCATGATATGCACACTCTTAAGGCTAAGAAATTGGGCTATTAGTAAAAAAAAAAGTAGAAAAGGGGGTGTTCACAATAACAGTAGCATCTGCTGTTGACTCTACAAACTCAAAACTATTATGTTCAAACTGCTTTTCTAGCAATACTGTGAATCACTAAACTAGTATTTAGTTGTATAACCACAGTTTTTCATGATTTCTTCACATCTGCGAGGCATTAATTTTGTTGGTTTGGAACCAAGATTTTGCTCGTTTACTAGTGTGCTTGGGGTCATTGTCTTGTTGAAACACCCATTTCAAGGGCATGTCCTCTTCAGCATAAGGCAACATGACCTCTTCAAGTATTTTGACATATCCAAACTGATCCATGATTCCTGGTATGCGATATATAGGCCCAACACCATAGTAGGAGAAACATGCCCATATCATGATGCTTGCACCACCATGCTTCACTGTCTTCACTGTGAACTGTGGCTTGAATTCAGAGTTTGGGGGTCGTCTCACAAATTGTCTGCGGCCCTTGGACCCAAAAAGAACAATTTTACTCTCATCAGTCCACAAAATATTCCTCCATTTCTCTTTAGGCCAGTTGATGTGTTCTTTGGCAAATTGTAACCTCTTCTGCATGTCTTTTATTTAACAGAGGGACTTTGCGGGGGATTCTTGCAAATAAATTAGCTTCACACAGGCATCTTCTGTCACAGCACTTACAGGTAACTCCAGACTGTCTTTGATCATCCTGGAGCTGATCAATTTGCCATTCTGGTTATTTTTCTATCCATTTTGATGGTTGTTTTCCATTTTCTTCCACGTGTCTGTTTTTTTTTTTTTTTGTCCATTTTAAAGCATTGGAGATCATTGTAGATGAACAGCCTATAATTTTTTGCACCTGCGTATAAGTTTTCCCCTCTCCAATCAACTTTTTAATCAAACTACGCTGTTCTTCTGAACAATGTCTTGAACGTCCCATTTTCCTCAGGCTTTCAAAGAGAAAAGCATGTTCAACAGGTGCTGGCTTCATCCTTAAATGGGGACACCTGATTCACACCTGTTTGTTCCACAAAATTGACGAACTCACTGACTGAATGCCACACTACTATTATTGTGAACACCCCCTTTTCTACTTTTTTTTTTACTAATAGCCCAATTTCATAGCCTTAAGAGTGTGCATATCATGAATGCTTGGTCTTGTTGGATTTGTGAGAATCTACTGAATCTACTGGTACCTTGTTTCCCATGTAACAATAAGAAATATACTCAAAATCTGGATTAATCTTTTTAGTCACATAGCACTACTATTATTCTGAACACTACTGTAGAACAGCGGGCGCAAACTGACATTAAAAAGGTGAGGCACGCCTCTGCTGACAGTGTGATATTCACAATTTACACGCGTTTATTGACAAATACTGAACACAGGAAGCATGTTAAGAAGCTCTGCAGCTCACCATCAAGCAAAAATAAAAAATACATTAATAATTACAATAAAAACATATTTGAATGTGCACATGCCCAAATGTGTCCATGCTTGTTTTCGTTTGGAACAATTACACAAACTATTTAAACACAATCACACACCGTCGCTTCCACATAAGATTTGAACATTCATCATGTGATAGCGTCTCTATAGCAAAATGTGTGCAGTTAGTAGCTCTGATTACATTCGGGAAACCGGCCACGCTGCAAAATGCGCTGTAATGTTGGAATGTACCTGGATGACATTTGGATGATTGCGGCTCGGCGCAAGGTTGACTGGCACACACCTATCCGATCAGCCAGCTCACGCTGGAATGCCCCTGATGCCAGGATGCCCAGCGTGGTCAGCACGTGTGTGCACACGGACAACCCCTGGGTCCTCGCCGTATTGCACTCTGGGGCAGTGTCACAGACCGAACAGTCCGCCCCTAAAAATCGGTCCACCTTTTGCATCTGCGCATGCGCCGTTTCGGACCACAGCAGCACATCTGAGATGGAGTCTCTTCACCCAAAGCAATCAAATGGATTAATGGGATTATTAACCATCAGATGATAAAGGTAAACCTCTTAAATCATTCTAAAGTCAGTTATAAGCAGAAAAGAGGGGGAAATTCCGTGGTGCTTTGAAATGTCCGATGCGCAGTGAACGCATCAGCTAGCAGCTCATTTAGCCGCGGTGCTCTGATCACTTCCGTCACCTTTTCTTACGAAATAATGCTGAATTTATGTGGAAATGATTGTTGTACAACAGCTTCAGATATCTGTCGCTGAGATAGATGATGACTGGAGTGCAGTTTGAAGCAGAAACGAGGTGTTAATCAGCGGGGACTATATAAGCCTATATAAAGTGAAACCTGATCCAGAATCCGGATCCGGATCTAGAGCACCTTCAAAATTGTATGGAGTCTTCCCTGGCTGAATATGTATATTTGGTGAAAATTTGGTGAGAATCTGTGCAGTAATTCTGATGTAATCCTGCTAAAAGTAATCCTTCAAAGCCTATATAAAGTGAAACTTGATCCGGATCACCTCCAAAATATAACGGAGTCATCCTTGGCCTAATATGTATCTGTGGTGAAACTTTTGTCAAAATCCGTGCAGTAGTTTTTACATAATCTTGCTAACAGACAGACAGACAAATAAATAAACACCGATTATTTTATTACATCCTTGGCGGACATAATAAAAGACAGCACCCTTAATTTTTGTGGAGATCCCCATCTGTCCCCATCACAATGATCTCATAGAGCAGATCTTGGCAGATGTGAGATGCATGTGCCTTCAGCTTTCATTAAACTCATTAAGGATCCTCTCTAGGATAAAGATGATACATCTGATATACATCAACAGTACACGTGGAAGCCAGCGTGCACGTGTGATCATGCAACAACAACAAAAAAAAGCCTGATGCATACAGGCAGCTTCCTTATATAATATAATCCAACATCATGTTGTGTGGACAACATAATGAATTGTCCAGAGACTTTGTCTTCTCAGTAGACTTGATAATCTTTCATATCCCCTCAGAATTGCAGAGAATCTATTTCCTTGTGCAGCGGCACTTGAAGCTCGGCTTTGACTGATTGTCTGTTAAACGGCTCGTGTCTGAGAGATACTCTGCCAGGAACATTTTCAATCTGCCCCCAGGTCTGCAACCTGCAGAAGGCAAACAGAGTCCTTCACTACGGAGCATAAATCAAGCTCATTAGTAAGGAGGTGTAATTTGAAAGTAAATGTTGAGTCCAAGGCTGGCCAAATCTCACCCCCACACGCACCGTGCATCCTGGATGTAAAAACACACGTCTGTTTGGGAAGTGAGATACAGCAGCATGGAGATGTCTCCAACACACGTCCCACTACCATGTACAACTCGCATACTGGGACAAAGTTATCAGCTATAAGAGAGCAATAGAAAGAACACTCATCAGTAAGTGTACTTCTGCACTCCCCCTGCAGACCGTCTGAAATAGCAGGAAATTCAAGTGGGAGTGATATCACCCATACAATAATCTACACATAGTAGGTAATTAAAACACCTTGAAACTTCATGAAGGTAGAATGCTTCATAAAATGGGGCTGGAACTTATGATTGAGCTTATTATCATCTACAAAAGTACTCTGAGTTTTTTTTTTTAAACCCCTGACAAGGATAAAGGGTCCTTTATTCCAAATAGTCATAATGCTTTGTATCTATCTTTGTGTATTTGGGACATTGACATTTCCAGAGCTAATTTTGATTGTCCATCAACAGATATAAAATCTCAAATCTGGCACTGTGGTCCTCTAATACTTAGGTCAGTATGAAAGTAAGTCCTTATTGGCCCATCGATCCGGTGCTTATCCAAGAGTCCATGAATCGCATTGGACGGGACGTCAGTCCATCGCAGGTTACATCCAAGCAAATTTTCCAACCCGTTTGGTATGCTTATGTATTTTGGGTCAAGAATGAATGCTGCGAAAACGGAAAGTTGATAGGACTAATATTTATGGAGAAATGAGCAATTTTAGCTAACCAGTAAACAATGGACATTATGCTGCAATGCACCATGGGAATGTGGGGTTTTAAATGTTGTTATTGTGGTCATGTTAGTTTAACAGTGTTGTTAGTGTTATTAATTCATTGTGTTTTTGTAGTTCAATTGGTTTAATCAGTTAAGTTAAGTGTTATGTTGTCATTACCATGAGTGAAAAGAGTATTGCTTTTGATGTCTTGTGTCACTGGCTCTGTTTGGGCATGTGTAAAAATTAAAAGCACCTGCTTGCTGCAGAATGCAGAAAAATCAAAAAGCTCTGTGTGCGTACAACAGGGGAGAGCTGACATTTGCCATTTGGTATGCTTATGTATTTTGAGTCAAGGATGAACAGTGCCAAAAATGAATTTTGATAAGACTAATATTTTTGGAGAAGCTATGGATATTAGCTAGCGTTGCTAATTACATTGTGGACTAACACACCATTCCAGCACGGGGCAGTAAATCAGCTTTATGTTAAAAGTGTGAGTGCCTGATTTTATTTAGTAAGTACAGTGTAAGTACATAATATGATTGTAAATATGTTAAAATATATGGATGACACAAGAAAGTGAAAACACTTATTTCCATTGTGGTCTATTTAAAAATCAAATGACAAACTAGAAGTAATAATAAAATATAGTGTGTATATGAGAGCAAAACCCTAAACATTTATAAATACATTAAGACGTTCCAGTTTTTTTGTGATAAATAACTTAAACAATTAGATGTTTCAGCATTATGGAGCTTCTCTGCGGTTGAAAAGGTTTTTGGGATACAACTCAGATTACAGTAATTTTATAGAGGCACAAAATTGGAGCTATTACATCATAATTTAGATAGAAAAAAAACACGACAAAGAAAAAAAAATCCCATTTGGAAGTATTTTGGAAAGCAAGCGATTGTGTAAGAAGAAAGATGTTAGTTGACATTAGAAAGAGTGGAAGGTTGTACCAGCTATTTAGGAGTGGATTCAACAGTTGGACCCCTCAGAGACGGGGTCAGGGGAGTTTTCATTAAAGAGGTCAAAGAGTTCATCACAACAAACAAATCCACTGTTGTCACGATTAACTCTGCAAAAGTCAGCGACTGGGTCTGGGAAGAGTTACTGCCCCAAGTAGAGGAGTTCAAGTATCTCTGGGTCTTGTTCACAAGTGGGGGTACGATGGAGCATGATGGCATGATAGATGGATTGGGGGCAGTGTCTCAGGTCCTACGGATGCCATACTGGACTGTCATGGTGAAGAATGAGCCGAGCTGGAAGGCAAGGCTCTCAGTCAGTTTACCCTCCTATCCTCACCTATGGTCATGAGCTTTGGGTACTGACCAAAAGAACAAGGTCACGGATACAAGCTGCGGAAATGAGATTCCTCTGTCGGGTATCTGGGCTTACCTTCAGTGACAGGGTGAGAAACTCAAATATCTGAGAGGGACTCAAAATACAGCTGCTGCTTCTTCATGTTGAAAGTTGAGGTGGTTTGGACATCTGGTGAGGATGCCCCCTAGTTGTCTCCCTAGGGAGGTCTTCGAGGCATGTCCACCTAGGAGGACACTCCGGGGAAGACCTCCACCAGGAAGACTTAGAGGACTTGGCCAAGGATAGGGATGTGTGGACTGAGCTGCTTGGGCTACTGCCACCAAGACAGAAAATGAATGAATGAATGATTTCTACAGTTAGTAGACTTGTAGTGGACAAACAAGAAAAATAAACTTGACAACAATATGGTACAGGTCACCTAAACAGCAGGGAGGGAGCCGTCCATGGGAGACAATGTATATCACTAAACTCCAAGAGCTACAACCAAATGTGTAGCTAGAGGTGTATTTGGAGGGTTGAGTCCCTCTGTAATATTGCGCACATCGTGATGCAAAAACAGGTTTAAAAACAAAAAACGCTTAACTAAATAAACAAAATGCTTCAAAAGATGATCGAGTATCTCAAAATAATTGAATCAATTTAAAAAAATACTCAGGTTTAAAATACTCAAAACACTCACGAAGAACAATCACTTCAGGAAAATCACTATTTTTGACAGGTTTAAAGCAAGAATTGACACAACTGCTTCAGAAAGGCATTTTGTTATGAAACGCTCACAGCACAATTAAAGAATCGCTTCAGAAAAATATAAATTACTGATGACATGCAGGCAGCATGGTGCCTTAGCAGTTAGCACTGCTGCCTCACAGCAAGAAAGTCATAGGTTTAATTCCCACCTGGGCATGTTCTCCCCGTGTTTGCATCCAAAAACATGCATGTTAGGTGAATTGGAAACTTGAAGTTGACTGCAGATGTGCATGTGGGTGTGACTGAGTTTGTCTGTCTATATATGGCGGCCTGTCCAGGGTGTGCACCCCGCCTCACACCGAGTACCCCGCCTCACACTGTGCACCCCGCCTCACACTGTGTACCCCGCCTCACACTGAGTACCCCGCATCACACTGTGTACCCCGCCTCACACTGTGCACCCCGCATCACACTGTGTACCCCGCCTCATACTGTGTACCCCGCCTCACACTGTGTACCCCGCCTCACACTGAGTACCCCGCCTCACACTGTGCACCCCGCATCACACTGTGTACCCCGCCTCATACTGTGTACCCCGCCTCACACTGTGTACCCCGCCTCACACTGAGTACCCCGCCTCACACTGTGCACCCCGCCTCACACTGTGTACCCCGCCTCACACTGAGTACCCCGCCTCACACTGAGTACCCCGCCTCACACTGTGCACCCCGCATCACACTGTGTACCCCGCCTCACACTGTGTACCCCGCCTCACACTGTGTACCCCGCCTCACACTGAGTACCCCGCCTCACACTGTGCACCCCGCCTCACACTGTGTACCCCGCCTCACACTGAGTACCCCGCCTCACACTGAGTACCCCGCCTCACACTGTGCACCCCGCATCACACTGTGTACCCCGCCTCATACTGTGTACCCCGCCTCACACTGTATACCCCGCATCACACTGTGTACCCCGCCTCACACTGTGCACCCCACATCACACTGTGTACCCCGCCTCACACTGTGCACCCCGCCTCACACTGTGTACCCCGCCTCACACTGAGTACCCCGCCTCACACTGAGTACCCCGCCTTACACTGTGCACCCCCGCCTCACACCGAGTACCCCGCCTCACACTGTGCACCCCGCATCACACTGTGTACCCCGCCTCATACTGTGCACCCCGCCTCACACTGAGTACCCCGCCTCACACTGTGCACCCCGCCTCACACTGTGCACCCCGCCTCACACTGTGTACCCCGCCTCACACGGTGCAACCCACCTCACACTGAGTACCCCACCTCACACTGAGTACCCCGCCTCACACTGTGTACCCCGCCTCACACGGTGCACCCCGCCTCACACTGAGTACCCCGCCTCACACTGTGCACCCCGCCTCACACTGTGTACCCCGCCTCACACTGAGTACCCCACCTCACACTGAGTACCCCGCCTCACACTGTGTACCCCGCCTCACACTGTGCACCCCACCTCACACTGAGTACCCCGCCTCACACTGTGCACCCCGCCTCACACTGTGTACCCCGCCTCACACTGAGTACTCCGCCTCACACTGTGCACCTCACACTGTGTACCCTGCCTCACACTGTGTATCCCGCCTCACACTGTGTACCCCACTTCACACTGTACACCCCGCCTCACACTGTGCACCCCGCCTCACACTGTGTACCCCGCCTCACACTGTGCACCCCGCCTCACACTGTGTATCCCGCCTCACACTGTGCACCCCGCCTCACACTGAGTACCCCGCCTCACATTGCGTACCCCGCCTCACACTGTGTACCCTGCCTCACACTGTGTATCCTGCCTCACACTGTGTACCCCACTTCACACTGTACACCCCGCCTCACACTGTGTACCCCACTTCACACTGTACACCCCGCCTCACACTGTGCACCCCGCCTCACACTGTGTACCCCGCCTCACACTGTGCACCCCGCCTCACACTGTGTATCCCGCCTCACACTGTGCACCCTGCCTCACACTGAGTACCCCGCCTCACATTGCGTACCCCGCCTCACACTGTGTACCCTGCCTCATGCCCTATGCTTGCTGGCACAGGCTCCAGCCCCTCCTGTGAACCTTAACTAGAGTAAGCATGTATTGAAAATGGTTTCAGAAAATAGTCACTGCTGTGACCTCCTTAAACAATAAATTAACCAAATAAAAGATACACCTGCTTCAGAAAATTACAAACTCCTCGAAACACTAAAGGATTTATTTACTGTCCTCAACTGCGTGAAACAACAAATGAAGCAATTGCTTCATGATGTATTAATTATCCTGAAACACTAAATGAAACAATTGCTTCATGAAGTATTCATTATCTTGAAACATTAAATAAAACACATGCTTCATAAAGTATTCCTTATCATGAAACACTACATGAAACAATTACTTCATGAAGTATTCCTTATCGTGAAACACTACATGAAACAACTACTTAATGAAGTATTCCTTATACTGAAATGCTAAATGAAGCATTTGATCATGAAGTATTAATTATTGTGAAACACTAAATGAAACAATTACTTCATGAAGTATTTCTTATCCTGAAACATGAAATGAAACAATTACTTCATGAAGTATTGCTTATCGTAAAACACTAAATGAAACAATTGCTTCATGAAATATTCATTATCCTAAAACACTATGAAACACCTGCTTCATGAAATATTCCTTATCCTGAAATGCTAAATGAAACAATTGCTTCATGAAGTATTCCTTATCCTGAAACACTAAATGAAACAATTGCTTCATGAAGTATTCCTTATCCTGAAATGCTAAATGAAATAACTGCTTCATGAAGTATTCCTTATCCTGAAAAGCGAAATGAAACAACTGCTTCATGAAGTATTCCTTATCCTGAAAAACTAAATGAAACAATTGCTTCATGAAGTATTCCTTATCCTGAAATGCTAAATGAAACCATTGCTTCATGAAGTATTCCTTATCCTGAAACACTAAATGAAACAACTGCTTCATGATGTATTAATTATCCTGAAACACTAAATGAAACAATTGCTTCATGAAGTATTCCTTATCTTGAAACATTAAATAAAACACATGCTTCATAAAGTATTCCTTATCATGAAACACTACATGAAACAATTACTTCATGAAGTATTCCTTATCGTGAAACACTACATGAAACAACTACTTAATGAAGTATTCCTTATACTGAAATGCTAAATGAAGCATTTGATCATGAAGTATTAATTATTGTGAAACACTAAATGAAACAATTACTTCATGAAGTATTTCTTATCCTGAAACATGAAATGAAACAATTACTTCATGAAGTATTGCTTATCGTAAAACACTAAATGAAACAATTGCTTCATGAAATATTCATTATCCTAAAACACTATGAAACAACTGCTTCATGAAATATTCCTTATCCTGAAATGCTAAATGAAACAATTGCTTCATGAAGTATTCCTTATCCTGAAACACTAAATGAAACAATTGCTTCATGAAGTATTCCTTATCCTGAAATGCTAAATGAAATAACTGCTTCATGAAGT
The DNA here is from genome assembly GCF_902500255.1 of Thalassophryne amazonica. Classification (NCBI taxonomy): domain Eukaryota; kingdom Metazoa; phylum Chordata; class Actinopteri; order Batrachoidiformes; family Batrachoididae; genus Thalassophryne; species Thalassophryne amazonica. Next base: position 15,658,323 of record NC_047119.1, read on the forward strand.
ATTCCTTATCCTGAAAAGCGAAATGAAACAACTGCTTCATGAAGTATTCCTTATCCTGAAAAACTAAATGAAACAATTGCTTCATGAAGTATTCCTTATCCTGAAATGCTAAATGAAACCATTGCTTCATGAAGTATTCCTTATCCTGAAACACTAAATGAAACAACTGCTTCATGAAGTATTCCTTATCCTGAAATGCTAAATGAAACAACTGCTTCATGAAGTATTCCTTATCCTGAAACGCTAAATGAAACAACTGCTTCATGAAGTATTCCTTATCCTGTAATGCTAAATGAAACAACTGCTTCATGAAGTATTTCTTATCCTGAAATGCTAAATGAAACAACTGCTTCATGAAGTATTTCTTATCCTGAAACACTAAATGAAACAATTACTTCATGAAGTATTCCTTATCCTGAAATGCTAAATGAAACAATTATTTCATTAAATATTCCTTATCCTGAAATGCTAAATGAAACAATTACTTCATGAAGCATTCCTTATCCTGAAATGCTAAATGAAACAACTGCTTCATGAAGTATTCCTTATCCTGAAACACTAAATGAAACAACTGCTTCATGAAATATTCCTTATCCTGAAATGCTAAATGAAACAACTGCTTCATGAAGTATTCCTTATCCTGAAACACTAAATGAAACAACTGCTTCATGAAGTATTCCTTATCCTGAAATGCTAAATGAAACAATTATTTCATTAAATATTCCTTATCCTGAAATGCTAAATGAAACAATTGCTTCATGAAGTATTCCTTATCCTGAAATGCTAAATGAAACAACTGCTTCATGAAGTATTCCTTATCCTGAAACGCTAAATGAAACAATTGCTTCATGAAGTATTCCTTATCCTGAAATGCTAAATGAAACAATTGCTTCATGAAGTATTCCTTATCCTGAAATGCTAAATGAAACAATTGCTTCATGAAGTATTCCTTATCCTGAAACACTAAATGAAACAATTGCTTAATGAAGTATTCCTTATCCTGAAATGCTAAATGAAACAACTGCTTCATGAAGTATTTCTTATCCTGAAACGCTAAATGAAACAACTGCTTCATGAAGTATTTCTTATCCTGAAACACTAAATGAAACAATTACTTCATGAAGTATTCCTTATCCTGAAATGCTAAATGAAACAACTGCTTCATGAAGTATTCCTTATCCTGAAACACTAAATGAAACAACTGCTTCATGAAATATTCCTTATCCTGAAATGCTAAATGAAACAACTGCTTCATGAAGTATTCCTTATCCTGAAACACTAAATGAAACAACTGCTTCATGAAGTATTCCTTATCCTGAAATGCTAAATGAAACAACTGCTTCATGAAGTATTCCTTATCCTGAAATGCTAAATGAAACAACTGCTTCATGAAGTATTCCTTATCCTGAAACACTAAATGAAACAACTGCTTCATGAAGTATTCCTTATCCTGAAATGCTAAATGAAACAACTGCTTCATGAAGTATTCCTTATCCTGAAACACTAAATGAAAGAACTGCTTCATGAAGTATTCCTTATCCTGAAATGCTAAATTAAACAACTGCTTCATGAAGTATCCCTTATCCTGAAATGCTAAATGAAACAACTGCTTCATGAAGTATTCCTTATCCTGAAATGCTAAATGAAACAACTGCTTCATGAAGTATCCCTTATCCTGAAATGCTAAATGAAACAACTGCTTCATGAAGTATTCCTTATCCTGAAATGCTAAATGAAACAACTGCTTCATGAAGTATCCCTTATCCTGAAATGCTAAATGAAACAACTGCTTCATGAAGTATCCCTTATCCTGAAACACTAAATGAAACAACTGCTTCATGAAGTATTCCTTATCCTGAAACACTAAATGAAACAATTACTTCATGAAGTATGTATTATCCAGAAACACTAAATGAAACAACTGCTTCACTAAGTGTTCATTATCCTGAAACACTAAATGAAACAATTGCTTTATCATTTCATCAAACTTTTCAAAACTCTAAGGGTAATATTTGGGGATGGGACCCCTTGAACACACGTTCCTGGCTACACCCCTGTTTAAAATCAGTCTCAAGTGCAGTCAGATCATTTCAAAGGTCAGGTGGTTTGTGTGTCACAAAGACCTCAAAGGGTCTGGGCTTTTCCTCTAAAAACAAGCTGCTGATGTTTTTTCTAAAAAATCCAAATCAAAGAGTACAAAAGGTCATGTCAGCCCAACAAAAGAACACAACCGCTCACTTCATGTTGTATTACACATTGTTACCGCTCTATGGCGCACGGAATGTATTGCTAGAGGGCACTCCGGTCGTTGAAGACCCCAGACAACATCTGGTTTTGGAATATTAAAAGAAAGCTGGCGGCGTCCCGCTGAGCAGTAGTGTCAACATTGCGGAGTCAGGTGCAGACGAAACGTACTCGCGCGTAATGCATCGCCACAGCGCCATCGGTACCGAGAACGCACGGTGCGAGACGCAAATGAACAACAGGATGAACAAAAGCCCATCGAGGCTGAATTATTAAAGGCTTGCTCACGTGAACGCGCAGCTCCAGGGCCGATCGAGCTTCTGATCGTCTGATCAATGCGCAAAAACATTTTGGCTGAAATATTCATCCACAATGGACACACAGCAAAAACAAAAACCACTCATTATCTCGCCTCGTGTAAAGTAGAGAAGTGTAGTTCCTTTTTTTTTTTTTTCCACACACACACACACACACACACACACACACACACACACACACACACACACACACACACACACACACACACACACACACACACACACACACACACACACACAAACGCGCACGGTCCCTGGTCCTACCTGGTGATCTCGAAGCTGCAACCTTTCCGGAGCAGCAGGGCTCTCTTCCGCATGATGCCCGCGTCTCTGCCCAGGTACACATTTTTATCTGAATTCATGGGTGCTGTTGGAGGACACCGCGGCGCTTTCTTTCCAAGAAAAGTCCAAAATCGACGAGAGGCGGAAGAGAGGGAGAGAAAGAGGTAGAAGGGGGAGCGGGAAAATCCCTTTTGACGCGCGCCTCACCTCCGCGTAGCGACAAGCAAAGTGATCTTGCAGACTTTTCGTCCCTCTTCCGCACCTTCAGGCTAAATGGAGCAGAGGACTGTTGGAATCTCCATGAAGCTCGGATAGCTCCGGAGATCCCGTCCTGTGGAGCCCACAGCGCTCCTACTGAAGGACAGCTCAGAGAAAACAGAGAGAGAGAGAGAGAGAGAGAGAGAGAGAGAGCGAGAGAGAGAGAGAGAGAGAGAGGAAGGGGAGGGGGGGACTTGAAGATTATAAATTGAGAGGGGGCATTTGACATCCATAAGAGTAGAATTGCTGAGCTTCCAGAAAGTATTCACAGCTCTACGCTCTTTCCACATTTTATGTTACAGCCTTATTCCAAAATGGATGAAATTAATTTTTTTCCTCAAAATTCTACACACAATACCCCATAATAACAATGTGAGAAAAGTTTTTTTTAAGCTTTTTGCAAATTTATTAAAAATAAAAACTCTAAGAAATCACATGTACATTCACAGCCTTTGCCGTGAAGCTCAAAACTGAGTTCAGGTGCATCGTGTTTCCACGGATCATCCTTGAGATGTTTCTACAGCTTAATTGGAGTCCACCTGGGGTAAATTCCATTGATTGGACATGATTTGTACCTGTCTACATATAAGGTCCCACAGTTGACAGTGCATGTCAGAGCACAAACCAAGCATGAAGTCAAAGGAATTGTCTAGACCTCTGAGACAGGATTGTCTCAAGGCACAAATCTGGGGAAGGGTCCAGAAACATTTCTGCTGCTTTGACGGTCCCAATGAGCACAGTGGCCTCCATCATCTGGAAATGGAAGAAGTTAGGATCCTCCAGGAGTCTTCCTAGAGCTGACTGCCCGTCTAAACTGAGTGATCAGGGGAGAAGGTCCTTAGTCAGGGATGTGATCAAGAACCTGATGGTCACTCTATCAGAATTACTATAGTTGAGTTAACACGGTTTTAAAAAGGAATAGTTTGGACCATGTATCATCCTTACTTATCACGTTACGGGGTAACATATGTCACATGTCATAGAATCCAACAGACGTAGACCTTGTTTGACCTTTACTTTGGAGACCAAACATTCAACACTGTCAACACTATTCCATTTATTAATCCTATTAGCTCAACCAATAATTTGCATCACTTTTTACCAAAATTGGAGCAACTTTAACTTTTGACCCCTGTACAAAATGACACTGACGTTTGTCACCATTCTTGCTGTTTTTATCCTGTAACTCCATAGAATTCAGTCACAGATAGTCCAAACTATACCTTTTTGGAATCTTTATGATCAGGCAAATAATGTAGTATATTTTTCAATATGATTGGAGCATCTTTTAATTTTGACCTCTGTGTAATTCTTCAGTTGACCCCTACTTGACCACCGATTAAAAAGTCAAGTGGCCAATCGTTTTTTTTTTTCAAAAGAGGAGCATCTAAGGAGTATTTCTGCCAAATCTGATGCTTTTATCACCATTTGCATGATTGTTTCACTTATCTGCTGCACTATCAAGACATATTCTGAAGAAGACTGGCTGTAAAAGTGATGATTTTTTGTTTTATCCTTACAATTGTCCAAATACTTACAGGCTGTCAAAAATACTGTGTATACAAATGATGAATGCAATATTTTTGTTAAACCTCTTAAATTAAAGGTGAAGCTCGACACTACCAGCACATCTTGGTTGTTTCTTTTAAATTCTATTGTCATGGTGTTCAGAGACCCCCCCACCCCCATCCCCAAAAAGTATGACTGTCCAAATACTTATGAGCCTGACTCTACATGCAGAAAATCTGGTTGTCTGGTATGATTAACCACATTAAAAGATGTATCCTCATATCATCAGGGAAAATTCTGTCCGAATTGCTCCTTTAAATGGAAAATTTGCACAAAAAGAAAGAAAGAAAGAAAGAAAAGAAGGCTCATTAGTTAAATCAGCAGGACATAATGTCCCTGCTGTGGCGTCTTATGAACAGATGGCAGATGGCTTGTTATTACTTATAATGAAATCATAATGTTATTGGGTTGGTGATACAATTTGTGCAAAAAGTATGTTGTAACAGAAGAGGGGAAAATCTCATCTATTATATTAATATACAACCCCAAATCGGAAAAAAATTAGGATGATGTGAAAAATGCAAATATGATTTTGAAAAACAGTGATCCTTACATTTAAATTAACTTCTATTTCATTACGCCCGCCAAGGACATAATAAAATTATTGGTGTTTATTTATATATTTGTCTGTCTGTCTGTTAACAAGATTACGTCAAAACTACTGCACCGATTTAGACAAAATTTTCTCCACAAATTAGGCCATTGAAGACTCCATTAAATTTTGGAGGTTATCCAGATTCAGATCCGGATTCTGAATCAAGATCTCACTTTATGTAGGCTTTGAAGGACTACTTCACAGATTCTCACCAAATTTTCAACACCGATAGATGTTAGGGCATGGAAGACTCCACTGAATTTTTGAGGTGATCCAGATCCAGATCAGGATTTTGGATCCAGATCCAGATGCGGATTCTGGATCAATATTTCACTTCATATAGGCTTTGAAGGATTACGTCAAACTACTCCACAGATTCTCACCAAATTTGCACCACAGATAGATATTAGGCCATTGGAAGACTCCATTGAATTTTGAAGGTGATCCGGATTAGGATCCGGATTCTGGATCAAGATTTCATTTTATATAGGCTTTGAAGGACTACTTCACAGATTCTCACCAAATTTTCAACACCGATAGATGTTAGGGCATGGAAGACTCCACTGAATTTTTGAGGTGATCCAGATCCAGATCAGGATTTTGGATCCAGATCCAGATGCGGATTCTGGATCAATATTTCACTTCATATAGGCTTTGAAGGATTACGTCAAACTACTCCACAGATTCTCACCAAATTTGCACCACAGATAGATAGTAGGCCATGAAAGACTCCACTGAATTTTGGAGGTGATCTGGATCTGGATTGGCATACATCAGAAATCTCTGATTGCTCTTGTTGCATATAGTATATGAACCCAAGATATTTTATATTTTGCATGGTCAACTTAATTTCATTAATTAATATACATTAATTCCTGCATTTCAAGCGTGCAACACATTTTTAAAAATGTTGGGACGGGACAATTTAGTGATAGTGATAAAGTTAAAAATATAACCAGTGATGTCATTTCAAATAGGTGATGCCATCAGATACTTGTCGAAAACATTTGGTACAAAAGCCGTGTCCACTGAAGGCTGAGTCTTTGACGAGAAAAGATGGGCAGAGGATCTTAAGTTTGTCAACTAATGTGTGAGAAAATTATTAAACAGTTTAAAAACAATGTTTCTGAAAGAAGGGAAGGGATTTGAATATTTCTCCCTCCATAGTATGTAATCCTACATATAAAGTGCCTTGAGAGTGTGTGTGCGTGCGTGCGCAAAGAGATGGTGCACGGTCCTGACCTGACCCCAGTAGAAATCATGCGTAAAATTTTTGACGGAGTTGCACATCTCAAGATGTGTTTGCAGGAAGAATCAAAGTAACACCTGAAACACATCGCTTGTATCCTCAACGCCAAAACATGTTTTAAGTGTTGCGCGATGGAATAGCAACATTAGAAAAACGGGAAATGCTTTTGCATCCCAACTTTTTCTGCCTCGATTAAATTAACAATCAGAACCTTAACATGCAATAACTCATCATGAGAATATTCAAAGTGTAAATGTGTGTTTCACCTTTTTTTTTCTTGAAATAATGATGAAATGTAGTCGGAGTCTTTATATCACGAGTCTCACCTTTTCCATCGAATAGGCGGTGAAACAATCAGAATCGTCCCACAATTGCATACATACAGGACACACACAGAACCAGTCAAAGAGTCGCTCTGCCTGGTGTGTTGAGCAGCTGTTTACATGAGGAATTCTCTCAGCGTGACTCAGACTGCTTTCAAATAAAGCCTCGTCCGTATTTGTACGATCGCTCAGACTTCAGTTTTGTTGCTCAAACCCTCTGAGTCACTGTGATTCAGCTGCCGTTTAAAGTAACTGATCTGCCACAAACATGCCGGAAATAAACACATACATTTGATTCTCTGACATGTGACTTATACAGACTTTAAAGGGGTCATATTATGCACATTTTCAGCAAACAGATAAAGGTGTCTTAAAAATAGATACACTAAAAAATGGCTCTTTGGTTGAACTCAATTCAATTATGTCCAGGATTTCCATCTAATAAATATATGTTGCCCCAACTCAAATAAAACACATCCATGCAAGATAATGTCATTTAAGTGAGTTGAGACTACATATATTCATTATATGGAATCCAATCCAATGAGTCAGTTTTTTTGAGTGTATCACACAAACAAATGACTCACTGAATGAACTCAATTCAATTATGTCCAGGATTTCCATCTAATAAATATATGTTGCCCCAACTCAAATAAAACACATCCATGCAAGATAATGTAATTTAAGTGAGTTGAGACTACATATATTCATTATATGGAATCCAATCCAATGAGTCAGTTTTTTTGAGTGTATCACACAAACAAATGACTCATTAGATGAACTCAATTCAATTATGTCCAGGATTTCCATTGAATAAATATATGTTGCCCCAACTCAAATAAAACACATCCATGCAAGATAATGTAATTTAATTGAGTTAAGACTACATATATTCATTATATGGAATCCAATCCAATGAGCCAGTTTTTTTTTTGAGTGTATCACACAAACAAATGACTCATTGGATGAACTCAATTCAATTACGTCCAGGATTTCCATCTAATAAATACATGTTGCCCCAACTCAAATAAAACACATCCATGCAAGATAATGTAATTTAATTGAGTTGAGACTACATATATTCATTATATGGAATCCAATCCAATGAGTCAGTTTTTTGAGTGTATCACACAAATGACTCATTGGATGAACTCAGTTCAATTATGAACAGGATTTTCATCTAATAAATATATGTAGTCCCAACTACACTAATTGAAATTAAATTATGTTGCATGGATGTGCTTTATTTGAGTTGGGGCTACATATATTTATTAGATGGAAATCCTGTTCATAATTGAATTGAGTTCATCCAATGCATCATTTTTTTTTTGAGTGTATGAACATGTTACAATAAAATATTTCATAGACACTGAGGTGTAACTTCGTATGAAAACATTTTCAAGTTCATAAGAAGTGACATGTTTCTGTTCCTGTTGCTTTAAATGGAAAGAAGCTGCTGTTTGCCCCACCTGCTTTTGGAAGAGCGGAGGAGCAGGAGCAATATTACGAAGGCAATAGAAAGCAGTCTTAGTGATTCCTCTAATGTTTAGGTCAGTGGACATAACTTTGCGATAGGTGGGTGTGTTTAGGCTTCAACTGTCCCACCTCGGTCATACCAGTCTTGCCCATGCTCCACCCCTTTACCCATTTATGGGTTTGTTGGGAATTAGGTGGACCAAGATGGCAACTTCCAAAACTACAAGTTTCACTTGAACATCAAACCTGCTCTTCAGAGACCTACAGCTGACATCGAGTTTTGTCTAGTATATATCCAGACTATATTATTATGTTGCTCCTGCTCCGCCTCCATGCAGTGTGTGGGCGTGGCCAGCAACAATGTTCTCCTTTTCAATCAACAGACACAAAAACAAGCTGTTTCAGAAAGACCTGACTTATTTTAAAGACATTGCCTCACTGTCACTATAGTATTATTGGCTCATATATTAATATCTATTTTAATACACTTGGTGAGTTTATTAACTTGCTGTGAGTGAGTCCTGGCTGTTTATATGATTGTCTTACAAGTTACTGAAAGAGAAGACTCAGACAGAGCTTTAAAAATGATGGATGATTTTACAGAGTCATTTACATTTTAATGGAAAATTAAAGGTTTAATATGCAAACATCTGTTGATGCCACACTAATGATGACATGTTTCTGCTGGCACACAAGAAAAGACTGATTTGGCATAATCATGACTTACATTGGGTTTTTTTCTTTTTTGGTTTGTTTTTTTTTGTACTGACAATGTTCTGGAAAGAGACTCATAAATAGAGGCAGGTATGTTTGCAAGAACATACCTGATAGAGCAAGAAGTAACCTCCGAGGTTGGAAAATGAAGTAAATTGGGAAAGTGCCAAATCGTGCAGTTCCTTAAATGGCCACTTGGGGCTGGCTCCAAAACAGAGGCACTCCCCCGTGTTAAAATTAGCAACTTTGAAGCATAACGTTTTAGTGCGGAAGGTTTCTGGTTCAAACCTCACCTGCCACATTCTTCCATGTAATGCAGAGTTGCATCAGGAAGGGCATCCGGTGTAAAACTTGTGCCAAATCAACATGCAGATCCACATCAGATTTGCTGTGGTGACCCTGAGTGCAAACAAGAGAGCAGCTAAAGGGTCTTACTTTTACAGCATAAATAAACATGTTATTGTAGGTTTATCTACGCTATTATACTTTATACACTAATTACCATTTTTGTTTATCTTGTTAGCTTTCTAGGTACAGTTGGCTTATTAAGGGCTAATTTAGCTCTTCTAACTAGAACTAGCTTATTTTCGTTATTTACAATTTTATTTTAAATGGTGTAGATTTTTAATGATTCATCAGTTTATGTGTTCTTTTTAAAGATATCAACATATAGTACCTTAGTTCTTAGGTTTCCATTTGATAGCATATAGATCAGACCTGGGCAAACTGCGGCCCGGGGGCCACATGCGGCCCTTTGCATGTCTCTGTCCGGCCCTCATGAGGTCTGTGATTATTATTACATATATTAAAAATGTCAAGCTTGTGTGTTGCAAATCATTAGAGAGGTTTATTTAGGTATATTTAAATATTTACATAGGTAATTTTTTGTAAAATTTGTAATGGGAGACAGCCGAGTTATTGATGGTGTGGCCCTCGGACATAATTCAGGTTCCCTATGTGGCCCCTTGTAAAAATTAATTGCCCACCCCTGATATAGATTATACTTTTTATTTTCCTATAGTATGCTAGCAGTTACTTTAGATAGATAACAATACACATTACATCATACCTTCTGTTTCTATAATGAAATACCATGACCAAATCTCCTGTATTAATCTCCTGTATTAATATTTAGGTTTTAGTACCTACTCCTATATATTATATAGTACCATATTTATTGTATATATTGTTTATTACCCTTAATATTTAAATATAGTTATATATATATGATGTCTTATCTTTCTTATGTCTTATTATTTATTATTATATATACTTTTTCTTGAGCCACTTGGGTGGGTAGGGAGAGTTCCCATGGGATAAAAAAGCTTTTCAATCTACCATCCCTGGTTCTCAAGACCAGGCACCTAAGTGGCTCTCCTCTACTCTTTTCTACTCTTCTATTTTACGCTTCCTTTCTAGATATATAGACATACCTTAGTTTACTAGCATACTTCCACCTTAGAATTGGAATATACGTATATACGTATATATGATATACCTTACTGAATTTTCATGTTTACAGCCTGGTACAATAAACCATTTTTGGTATCTATAGCTAGCAGTGTTACCACAGTTACTTTGAAAGTTACTTTATACAGTTACTTTATTAGAAGCTGCGGACAAGTTGCAACTAATAAGAAACGTAACTAAAAGAGTAGTTAGTAATCTAACTTGGTTACCCTTAAGATTGAGTAATTAGCAAAGTACTCCATCTTAAAAATAACCAAGTTAGATCACAAGTTATTTTATTGGTTACATTCAGCAGCTGCCAATAAGTTTTTTCCTTCTTTTTTGTGACACCACCTCAAAATGTATTACATTTTTGTGATGCAGTCAAGTTTTGGTCACTAATTTTAACCCTAACCATAACCATACCCCAAATTTCGTGATACAATCACAAAATAATTTCAAATTTCATATAATTGTATAATTTATCACTGTAAGCTGTTTTAAGTCATAAATATGAATAATAATTATGGGAGTGGTTGATTTGCGCGACAACTAATGTCCTGACAAGTCCAGACCCGCTAGCAACAGCTGCTATCTGCTGTGGGCATCGCTGAGTTTGTGGCATTTAATTAAAAATATGTGAAATAACATGGCTTACTGTCAGGTTAATTGTACTAACAGACCATCTAAGAAATCGGTGCTTCAGTATTTTTGTTATTTGAAATTTTAATATTATTTAATTTGTATGTTAGTGGCATTATCACTAATTAGCATTTATTGATAGCTTGGTGATTGTACCACAGTTATTAGACTGACACAATCTACTGCATACGGGGCAGTGCAGACTTTAACACCCACAACCAACCCAGCTGGTATGAAAACCACTGCCCAGTTTTCCAACCAACATTAGCCCGTTAGCTCATTTGCTAACTTTGAGAGCGAGGCCAAGTTTGGGCTGGTTTTGTCAAAGCAGTGAGCTTCGATGGCCTCAAATGAAGCCCACTGGAAGAAGTTGCAGTTCCTTGACTGGGCCCTAGAACCTGGCTCCAAACACGAGAAGGTTCCATTTAATCAATGTTAAAATGTACAACTTTTAGAGCAGAAATAAACGCTGACCTGACAATAGTATGCAGGGTGAATTCTTTTCGAACTTCTTAGTTTACGACAGTTTTAAGAAATAACATTATGCATAATTAGGGGCGTGATCGCTCTGCGTGACAGCGGCTGAGCCAAGTCCAACTCTCATGGCGTCGCTCGCTCAGAGGCCGCTCGATGTGGCAGCTAGCTGTTGTGGAGCACTGTGTCTGTTGTTGAGCATTTTGAATAATATTGTTTGTTGTGTGGTGAAATGTCTTAACAGATCAACTCAGTAGTCCTTGCTGCAAAATTCACACTAAGCGAAATTCTTGTCTTATTTAATGTTGTATGCAAAGAGGATGGTCCACTGGTCCTAGGGTCCACTGGTCCTGGGGTCCACTGGTCCTGGGGTCCACTGGTCCTAACCTCTTTATATTTCTTGATGGTGTATATTACAATCCCAAACTGATTTTAAAGTTCACAAATAAATGTAATACTTTCAAATAGCTAAAAACCAGATCCAGTTTTATTCAATTTGCAATTATTAAAAAAAATAGGATTCTGTTGACATACGCCATTAATCACCTGTAACTGTACTGTTGTCTGTTGTTGTCTGGCTCTGCGACAGACTGGTGTCCTGTCCAGGGTGTGAAATTGTTTTTTTTTTTGTTTAGTTTTTTTTAAAATTGTCACACTATTGTAACATTACTTATCCTACTTTAGTGGAACATATAGCCTACCATAAATGTAAAAACAACTTCAACATGCTCTCCTTAATACTAGGACTAGGACTAGTGGACTCTAGGATGAGTGGGAAGTTCCAGTATGCTAATGTCATCAGCACTTTTAGCAGCTGTCAATAGCTTCATCTGTTAGGTCTTGCTAATGCACAATTACTGAGAAAATAAGCAGCTCATAACTTTTAATGCTTACATCTAAGCAAACCATTATGAGAACCACTGCACAGTCCCCAAAAGTATGATTAAATAAACACCTGAACCAAGGTTAGCCTGTTAGCCTAGTTGGTTCAGACTCAAAGATAGGGCAGCTTTCAGTTTTGCTTGGTGGCCATCACTTATTTCTCCTTTCTTCTCTTTGTGAAGCTGGCAGAGTTTTGAAAAGGTGAATTCACTTTTGATAAATAAATGACAGGAATTAAAGAGACCATACAAATGCAAAGAGATGAATTTCACCTAGTTGAAGGTTATGGTTATGGACAATCTGCATCAGTATGAATCCAGCCCATCTGAATAAATCAGGCAGAGGGAAGCTTGTGTTCCACTAGTGGTACATCATCGCTGTGACGTCAAGAGAAATAATTTCATATGACCAGTTCCTTCTGTACTGCAGCTGATGAGCACAACAAGGAGAAAAGCGCAACCTGTCAACGTGAATATGGAGCTTCCTGTATCGCTCTGCTCCTCACGTCTCAGATGCCTGTAAATGGAAAGATTCAACTGATTCATCTGTGTCTCACAGACCTGGGCAATAAACAAAGAGAAAGTAGGACCGCACAGCCTCAACATGTCAATGACGCTGGACCTGATGGCAGGAGACGACAGCGTCCAAAAATATAGCGTGCTGGCATTTAGTCGAGTGAGGACAGCATCGCATGTCTCAGATTTGAGGGATTTTTATTTTGAGGGGGTGGAGGGTCGTTGGCTTTCTGGCAGCGAGGGCACGAGTGTCAGCAGCCTGTCATGCCCCTCGAGGAGATCTGAGGAGGAGCAGAGACGTGGACGCCAAATGTCACTGCAGAAATCATTTTGTCAATAATGACAAAGAAAGAGAAGCCGGTTACATTTCCAGCTGCTTTGCTGTCAATTCAGGGTTTCTTTTTTCCCCCACTGTTAGCAGCTGCGATCGTTTTACAATACATTTCATAACGTGCTGTATTGTTTTTTGTTTTTTGTTTTTTTACTATAAATATAACATTAGATTAGATAATTAAATTTCAACTTATTTTCATTTATCATTTTCATTTAACAAGGTTGCCTCAAGGCGCTTCACACAAGTAAGGTCTAACCTTACCAACCCCCAGAGCAACAGTGGTAAGGAAAAACTCCCTCTGAGGAAGAAACCTCAAGCAGACCAGACTCAAAGGGGTGACCCTCTGCTTGGGCCATGCTACAGACACAAATTACAAAACAATTCACAAAACGAACATACAGGAAATGTTGCCGGTGTTGGGAAAGTGTAATGACACGGACCCACAACAGGGGGCGTAAATGAACGGACAATAGATGAGCCAAAAATACAACACTTTACTGTTGTGAAATGTGCACAACGAGAATACAGACAAACATAGAATTTGGATCACAATCAAAATATACAAGGTGACGTGTGGGTAGGCTCGAGGATAGGAGACGTCCGTCCAGAGTAGAACCGGATCCCACACGATTTCCACTGCCACTGAACCCGAAGGATACTGGAGCCACCAAGTCCTGAGTCCCCAGGTGGTCACCATCTCCGACTGTCGGATCTGGTACTGCTGGCAGGAAGCAGAAGAACAGATGTAATGAGTGTGTGAAAACACACCCAGTAAACAGTCAGCAACTTCTTCTTTTAATAGTCAGGTGGGAAAAACACCTCCACCTTAACACCAGATCACAGTGCAGAATCAATTTCCTATTTTTACGTGGTTCGGAGTGAGGAGTGAAAACCATTCACTGCTCGTCAATCCACGAACCCCCAGCCTCCCGCTGTAAATAGTGAGTTGAATCTCCTGCAAAAGATCACAAAAAAAAACAGAACAGCTAGCACGTGCGTAGGCACAATCACGGCTGAGAATTTACCTTAGAGGTAGACGATATCTCGGCGATGAGGTGGAGATGTCCGGCTTTTGTGTGTGTGTGTGATGACCTGGTGATTGGTGACAGCTGTCATAGTTGATGAGTGACAGCTGTCACCCCGGCTGTTCCTGTGAGGCGGCAGCGCCCTCTCGTGCCTGAAGCCCGCACTTCAAGCAGGGCGCCCTTTGGTAGTGGGCCAGCAGTACCTCCTCTTCAGCGGCTCACACAACAGGACCCCCCCCCCAGCGGGTGCCTCCTGGCGCCCGACCTGGCTTGTCGGGATGGCGATGGTAGAAATCGGCCAGGTGGGCCGGATCCAGGATGAAGCTCCACTTCACCCAGGAGTGTTCTTCAGGTCCATAACCCTCCCAGTCCACCAGGTACTGGAAACCCCGGCCCTTACGACGGACGTCCAGGAGCCGACGTACAGTCCAAGCCGGCTCCCCATCGATGATCCGGGCAGGAGGCAGCGCCGGTCTGGGAGCACAGAGGGGTGAGGTGTGATATGGTTTCACTCTGGAGACATGAAAAACCGGGTGGATCCGCAGTGAAGCTGGGAGCTGGAGCTTCACTGCGGCAGGACTGATGACTTTGAGGATCTTAAACGGTCCAATGTATCTGTCTTTGAGTTTTGGGGAGTCCACTTGTAGAGGAACGTCTTTCGTGGAAAGCCATACCTCCTGCCCGGGCTGGTATGCATGGGCTGGGGAACGCCGGCGATCTGCATGGGCTTTGGCCCTCATCCAGGCTTTCAACAAGGCAGAACGGGCGGTGCGCCACACCCGACGGCACCTCCGCAGGTGGGCCTGGACCGAGGGCACACCGACCTCTCCCTCCACCACAGGAAACAATGAGGGCTGGTACCCCAGACACACCTCAAACGAGGAGAGGCCGGTGGCAGAGGACACCTGGCTGTTATGCGTGTACTCGATCCAGGCCAGATGTTCACTCCAGGCCGTCGGGTGCGCGGATGTCACACAGCGCAGGGCTTGCTCCAGTTCTTGGTTGGCCCATTCTGCCTGTCTGTTGGTCTGTGGGTGATACCCGGACGAGAGGCTCACGGTGGCCCCCAGTTCTTGGCAGAAACTCCTCCAGACTTGAGAGGAGAACTGGGGACCTCGATCTGAGATGATGTCCATGGGTATCCCATGCAGACGCACGACGTGGTGGACCAGGAGGTCTGCTGTCTCCTGGGCCATAGGGCCACGAAGTGGGCCGCCTTGGAGAATCGGTCCACTATCGTGAGGATGGTAGTCATGTCCCGGGACGGCGGGAGGTCCGTAACAAAGTCCAGGCCGATGTGGGACCAGGGGCAATGGGGCACAGGTAACGGCTGGAGGAGTCCCTGTGCCCGTTGGTGGTCTGCTTTTCCCCTGGCACAGGTGGTGCAGGCCTGGACATAGTCCCGGACGTCGGCTTCCGTGGACGCCCACCAGAAGCGCTGTCGGACCACTGCCACGGTCCTTCGCACCCCTGGATGACAGGAGAGTTTGGAACCGTGACAGAAGTCCAGGACGGCAGCTCTGGCCTCTGGTGGGACGTAGAGGCAGTTCTTCGGTCCGTTACCTGGGTCCGGGTTCCATGCCAGGGCCTCCCGGACGGTCTTCTCCACGTCCCAGGTGAGGGTGGCCACGATAGTGGACTCAGGTAGGATGGATTCCGGCGGATCCGACAGCTCAGTTTTGACTTCGACTTTGTGAACCCGGGACAGGGCATCCGATCTTTGGTTCTTGGTCCCGGGGCAGTAGGTGATCCGGAAGTCAAAACGCCTGAAGAACAATGACCAGCAGGCTTGCCTGGGGTTCAGCCGCTTGGCGGTCCTGATATACTCCAGGTTCCGGTGGTCCGTGAAAACCGTAAATGGTACCGCGGCTCCCTCTAACAGATGTCTCCACTCCTCAAGAGCCTCTTTCACCGCGAGGAGTTCCCGATTGCCCACGTCATAGTTCCGCTCAGCTGGGGTGAACCTGCGTGAAAAATAGGCACAAGGATGGAGAATCTGATCGGACTCCCCGCTCTGGGACAGCACGGCTCCTATCCCTGAGTCCGAGGCATCCACTTCTACCACAAACTGGCGGCTAGGATCGGGTTGCACCAGAACTGGTGCATTCGAAAACCGGCGTTTCAACTCCCTAAACGCGGCCTCGCACCGATCCGACCAGGTAAATTGTACTTTGGAGGAGGTCAGAGCTGTCAGGGGGCTAACTACCTGACTGTAGCCCTTAATGAACCTCCTGTAGAAATTTGCAAAGCCGAGGAACTGTTGCAGCTTCCTACGGCTTGTCGGTTGGGGCCAGTCTCTCACTGCCGCAACCTTGGCTGGATCAGGGGCGACGGAGTTGGAGGAGATTATGAACCCCAGGAAGGACAAAGAAGTGCAGTGGAACTCGCACTTCTCGCCCTTTACAAACAGCCGGTTCTCCAACAACCGCTGCAGGACCTGACGTACATGCTGGACATGGGTCTCAGGATCCGGGGAAAAGATGAGAATATCGTCTAGGTATACGAAGATGAATTGGTGCAGGAAGTCCCGCAATACGTCATTTACCAAAGCATGAAACGTCGCGGGGGCGTTGGTGAGGCCGAACGGCATGACCAGGTACTCAAAGTGACCTAATGGGGTGTTAAATGCCGTCTTCCACTCGTCTCCGTTCCGGATCCGAACCAGGTGGTACGCATTCCTAAGATCGAGTTTTGTGAATATTTGGGCTCCATGCAGGGGCGTGAACACCGAATCTAACAGGGGCAGAGGGTACCGGTTGCGAACCATGATCTCGTTCAGACCCCTGTAGTCAATGCATGGACGGAGGCCGCCGTCTTTCTTGCCCACAAAAAAGAAACCTGCACCCATCGGGGAGGTGGAGTTCCGGATCAGCCCGGCAGCTAATGAGTCCCGGATGTAGGTCTCCATTGATTCGCGTTCCGGACGTGAGAGGTTGTACAGCCGGCTGAACGGGTACTCAGTGCCCGGCATCAAATCAATGTCGCAATCGTACGGACGGTGTGGGGGAAGAGTGAGTGCCAGATCTTTGCTGAAGACGTCAGCGAGATCGTGGTACTCCTCAGGCACTGCCGCAAGATTGGGAGGGACTTTAACCTCCTCATTAGCAGTCAAACCGGGTGGAACCGAGGATCCTAGACATTCCCGGTGACAGATTTCGCTCCACTGAGCCACAACCCCAGACGGCCAATCAATCCGGGGATTGTGTTTGATCATCCATGGGAAGCCCAAAATCACGCGGGAGGTAGAAGGAGTCACAAAAAACTCAATCTCCTCCCGTTGATTCCCAGACACCACCAGAGTCACAGGTAGTGTCTTGTGTGTGATTAAAGGGAGAAGGGTGCCATCTAGTGCCCGCACCTTCAATGGCGAAGGAAGCGCCACCAGAGGGAGCCCTACCTCCCTTGCCCATCTGCTGTCCAGCAGATTCCCTTCTGACCCCGTGTCCACCTGTGCAGGGGCCTGGAGGGTTAGAGCCCCACTCAGGATTGTAACAGTCGTGCAGAAAGACGGGTTTGTCCCACGTGAATTTCTTGGCCCACCCTTAGCCCAGTTTCTAAGAGCGGGCGTTGGTGTTTAACTGTTTGGGGCAGTCTCTCTGCTGATGCTCGCTTGAGCCGCAGATAAAGCACTCTCCGTGGGCCAGCCTCCTTTGTCTGTTAGTGGCTCTGACTTTAGCCCTGCTCGTGTCCATAGCTTCGTCAGCAGGGGGAGCTGTTGCCACACGGAGCGCTCAGGCAGTGGAGCGTGGGGAGGGCGGTACCTTTTCGGACCCGGAAGGGAGAGGGACGGCGCGTACCCGACCACGCCCCTCGTCTCGCTCCCGACGGCATTCCTCTAGCCGATTGTCCAATCGTATGACCAGATCAATAAGCCCATCTAAATCCCGCGGCTCATCCTTAGCCACCAGATGCTCCTTCAGGACTGACGACAGTCCGTTTACGAAGGCGGCGAGAAGTGCAGCAGTATTCCAGCCGGACCTCGCAGCCGCGATGTGGAAGTCGACCGCATACTCAGCTGCACTCCGACGCCCCTGTCTCATTGACAGCAGCGCTGTTGAAGCAGTCTCACCTCTGTTTGGGTGATCAAATACTGTTCTGAACTCCCTCACAAACCCAGTATAAGAGATAAGGAGCCGTGAATTCTGCTCCCAGAGCGTCGTAGCCCAGGCGCGTGCCTCGCCTCGAAGCAAATTAATTACATAAGCCACCCTACTGGCGTCTGACGCGTACATCACGGGACGCTGTAAAAAGCAGAGCCAACACTGCATTAAAAAGTCCGCGCACATCTCCACACAACCCCCGTACGACTCTGGGGGATTTATGTACGAGGTCTATTAGAAAAGTATCCGACCTTATTATTTTTTTCAAAAACCATATGGATTTGAATCACGTGTGATTACATCAGACATGCTTGAACCCTCGTGGGCATGCAAGAGTTTTTTCACGCCTGTCGGTTACGTCATTCGCCTGTGGGCAGTCTTTGAGTGAGGAGTCGTCCACCCGCTCGTCGATTTTTTTCATTGTTTAGGAATGGCTCAGAGACTGTTGCTTTGTTTGATAAAATTTTTTTCAAAACTGTAAGGCACAACTGAGTGGACACCATTCAATAAATTCAGCTGGTTTTCGGTAAAAATTTTAACGGCTGATGAGAGATTTTGGTCTGGTAGTGTCGCTTTAAGGACGGTCCACGGCGCCTGACGGCGATCTGCGCTTCGAGGCGGCAGCGTCTCGCCGTTTCAAGTTGAAAACTTCCACATTTCAGGCTCTGTTGACGCAGTAAGTCGTCAGAGAACAGAGAACTTTCAGAAGAAGACGGCATGAGGAGTTTATTCGGACATTCCATTGTTAACGGTCATTTTGTAATGAAAGAACGTGCGGGCAGAGTCGCATGTCGGGCTGGACCCGACCGCGGGGGGTCGCGGCAGGAAAAACACCTCCGTTGGAAATCTTAACGGGCAAGTTGGAACATGCCCAAGCTGTTAAACAATTTCTCAGTTACTCACTTGTTGAAAGCCATTAAAAGCCGCCTGAATTCTACAAATGGTTTTCAACACGGAGGTGTTTTTCCTGTCGCGGCGCACACAGATTTGCCGAGTCGTCACGGAAACGACTCGGCGAATTTGCGCGTACGTCTTTCATTAAAAAAATGTCCTTAAACAGTGGAATGTCCGCATAAATTCCTCATGCCGGCCTCTTCTGAATCTTCTCTGTTCTCTCACGATGTCCTGGGTGAATTAAGCCTTAAATTAGGATGTTTTCAGCTCGAAACAGGCCGACGACAGCGCCTGGAAGCGCTGCAGGACGTCCCGCTCCGTGGGAAGTCCTTACACCGACAGAAACACCCCATAATCTCTCATCAGCCGTTAAACTTTTCACAGAAAACCAGCTTAATTTCTCGAATAGTGTCCACTCGGATATTCCTCACAGGTCCAGAAAAAATTTTGATAAAGCAACGCGCGCCGTCTCGAGCAGCGTGTGAAACAAAGGAATTCAGCCGAGAGGGCGGGACCACATCTCACTCAAGGCCTGCCCACAGGGAAATGACGTCACCGACACGCGTGAAAAAACTCACGCATGCGCACGAGGGTTCAAGCATGATTGGTGTAATCGCATGTCATTCAAATCCATATAGTTAAAAAAAAAAATAAAAGGGTCGGTTTATTATCTAAGAGACCTTGTATGCTTCAGGGGATGGTGGGGGGGGTCATTGAATGACCAGTGGAATGTCTATATTCGGCACCGGGTCAGCAGGAGGAGGAGCTGCAGCAGCGCCCTGAGTGCGCGCTTCCACCTGCGCGGTGAGAGCCTCCATCCTGCGATTGAGGATGATGTTCTGCTCGGTCATTACATCCAACCAAGCAGTAAAGGCAGTGAGGATTTGCTGCAACTCACCAATCACGCCTCCTGCAGACGCCTGTGCACCCTGCTCTTCCATTGGCTGTCCAACAGATGGTTGACGCCCCTCGGGATCCATGACGATGGCCGAGATATCCTGTTGGGAAAGTGTAATGACACGGACCCACAACAGGGGGCGTAAATGAATGGACAATAGATGAGCCAAAAATACACTTTACTGTTGTGAAATGTGCACAACGTGAATACAGACAAACATAGAATTTGGAACACAATCAAAATATACAAGGTGACGTGTGGGTAGGCTCGAGGATAGGAGACGTCCGTCCCGAGTAGAACCGGATCCCACACGATTTCCACGGCCACCGAACCCGAAGGATACTGGAGCCACCAAGTCCTGAGTCCCCAGGTGGTCACCGTCTCCAACTGTCAGATCTGGTACTGCTGGCAGGAAGCAGAAGAACAGATGTAATGAGTGTGTGAAAACACACCCAGTAAACAGTCAGCAAGTTCTTCTTTTAATAGTCAGGTGGGAAAAACACCTCCACCTTAACACCAGATCACAGTGCAGAATCAATCTCCTATTTTTATGTGGTTCGGAGTGAGGAGTGAAAACCATTCACTGCTCGTCAATCCACGAACCCCCAGTCTCCCGCTGTAAATAGCGAGTTGAATCTCCTGCAAAAGATCACAAAAAAACCAGAACAGCTAGCACGTGCGTAGGCACAATCACGGCTGAGAATTTACCTTAGAGGTAGACGATATCTCGGCGACGAGGTGGAGATGTCGTCCGGCTTTTGTGTGTGTGTGTGTTGACCTGGTGATTGGTGACAGCTGTCATAGTTGATGAGTGACAGCTGTCACCCCGGCTGTTCCTGTGAGGCGGCAGCGCCCTCTCATGCCTGAAGCCCGCACTTCAGGCAGGGCGCCCTTTGGTAGTGGGCCAGCAGTACCTCCTCGTCAGCGGCCCACACAACAGCCGGTGCACAGTATGGTTTCCAGAACAAATACCACACCCATCTCTGGGTGGAGCCGCACCTCAAACAGAGAGCAAAGAAAAAAGCAGAATCAAGCATCAGAAAGACAAATATAGTGTAATTTGTCAGCATTAAACAAGAAAAACAGAAGAAATACTAAGGTGATCGCCGGCCACTAGCCCTAAACTTCACTAAAAGACCCAGAATTTAGATAAAGTTGAGGCCGTGACAAGCTCCGTTTCCTAATAAAATGAATTAACCCTCTGGAGCTGACGCTGTCGTATACAACGGCTGAGACCAAGCTTTACTAAATTAGAAATAACTTTTCAATGATATGAGATAGAAACTTACTTTTTTGCTGAAAAGTTAACTCCGCGGACTTTCGAGCCACTGTCCACCATCTTTGTACTCCTCATAGAAGCTATGTGATGATGTGTGTAATGTGAGTGTCCAATTGGAATTTGTTCACCATCACATGGTTTTCCACAATCCAATCATAGGGCAGATTCACCTCACGTGACACACCAAAGATTGTTTTTAGGAGTAATGTGTTACTAGTTGCCCCGTTTGAATAGCCCCCTGGCTGCTCCAATGCGCCCTGCGCTATTACGCACAGCAAAACTGAAAGGGAGCAGACAGAGCAGACGGAGAGCCACCGATACAATCTCACATGCTCAAACACAGTGTGTGAGTATCAGGACTGTTCAACTAGTTTTCCTGTGAATGTTACTGGATAAGCCTGTGGCAAGCTCTCTCGCTCCGGCGTAAAGCACTGTTTACCATATCAATGGAGCAAGGGGGGAGGGGCTGCTCCTCAAACTGAATGAGCCTCGAAGTGTGAATCTTGCTTCAGAGCAAGAGAGAACACACAGTAAAATTCACAGTAGAAGTTTGTGATGTGACCTTTGTGTAATAGCAGAAATTGCTTTGAGATGAAGACAAACAAAACGCATAGACCATTTTGTATATATTGTTCAAAATGTGCATTTGTTTACTGTTTGAACCTTTTTGTTGTACATTCTTTCACACAAGAGCCCAAATGACCTTTATAAAGTGTCAAAACAGTTGTTTATTATAGTTTGCTATGTGTTTTGGATAAATGTGTGTGGAAAATGATTTGCCCCTTTACTTTTTCCTTTCTTATTTCTGAGTGTAAACCTTTATTACACTTATAAAACACAACTATAGCATATATATATTTTGAAAGTACAGGTTGTCCTGAAAAAAGAGACATAAAACTTGATTGTGGGATGGAGGGAGAGCTGTTAACAGCAATAATAAAACATTTATGCCAGTTGAGTGAACTGTCCAAAAAATACCCTCGGACCCCAGAGGGTTAAAAGAGTAAAAAGCATAGAAACATACTATGCCAGTATGCTAACCATACAAAAGGGAAAATAAGTGTGTCTTAAGTCTGGACTTGAAAGTCTCTACAGAATCTGACTGTTTTATTGATGCCGGGAGATAAATCCACAGAACAGGGGCACAATAAGAGAAAGCTCTGTGACCTACAGACGTTTTATTCACCTTTGGGACACAAAGTAGATAGAAATTTATTGATCTCTTGGGAAGACTTCCTCAAGGAAATTGAGGTTCCAGCAGCATTGTATAGCAGCACACAGGGTAAGAAGCATACAGAGTATCAAAAGTGAAAGTAAAAAAATAAAATAAAATAATAAACAGTTTGCAAATATAAATATAAATACATAAATATAAATACCAGTCTTACTGATCAACAATGGTTTACTGGCTACTACTGTTCCTCTCCTTTCTATTTATCCAAATATCCTTAAAAAATTTTTCTCTTCTAAAGATGAAGTGGTAATATGTCATGTGTATGATCAGGTGCTTGGTTCTGACCCTGTGCATTCAGCGTGAGAAAAGCATTTGTAGAGTAATGAAGGAGGACCTTTGTTTACAACCGTTTCATTCTATACCGCCGGGAGCTTAAAACGCTCGCACAGACACACAATCACAGACTTGAATCATGATCACAAGGGAAACTGTTTCAGAGGGAATCTGCTAAATAGAAGCCATTATGTGCTGAAGTTGCCCATTACGGAAATTCTCGCTATTCTGGAGTCGAATAAATTTACTCAAAAAAAACAAAAAAAAAAACAAAACCTTCCATTACGCCCTCATTCTGTCTGATTGCAAGACGGCACAAAGTAGATGCAAAACAGTCAATCAGCCACAATAAAACATTTGAATGGTGATGTCAGGGTGGTAACGTCCTCTGAAATAGGTGTTTGGGAACAATCACAGCATGTCGGCGGCTCCACTGACAGGCCATTTTGTGGCCATTATCAGCAGGAAGGGTAAAGATGATAAAAAAAATCTCCACAAAAATGTCAAAAAGAATAACTCTGTGTGTCTTCGGTCTGATTCTGGATGTTTCCTCTGCACCGATTCTCCCGCTGTGTAAATGTGCAGCAGCTGTTTCATACAGTAACAGTTAAGAAGCAGCAGCCATCATGTCCTCATGTCCGTTTGTTGGAACATGACCGCTACAGTCACACGCACAAACACGCATATTCCCATCATGCATCACTTCTTATTGTTTGGATGAATCAGCTGTCCCTGTTGTTAGTTCATAATGTCCCCGTCCGTCTGTTTAGTCTCCGTTTGTTCCCATTCAGAAATGTAATTACTGAGAAACGCTGTGGATTCTGCCTCTCTGTGATATTTATCAGCCTGACTGAAGCCAGCTGTCTTTAAGTTGTACCTTTTTACCCAGAGTCCTTGTTTGTTCTGACACTAATCCTCAAATCTCTTTGTGCTTCAGCATTTCCAAGCCTTTCATTCACAGTTTTGGCCCACCTACTGATAAATCTGTGTTTGATCTGTGTCAACTTTATCTAAAGTCTGGGTCTGTTAGTGGAGCTTAGGGCCAGTGGCTGGCGATCACCTTAGAATTTTTTCTGCCTTCTTGTTGCTTATTGCTGATGAATTGTACCTTAAGGCCCGGTCATACGGCACACGGCGTTTGGGGGAACGAAAGGGAAAAAAGTCACAAAGCCACAAATCATCGAGAAAAGTGGACGAATGAGCCGGTACTTCTCCCATCACCAAAAATCCAGCACAAATAAAAGACCAAAACAAAATTACCATACGACGACCTTGATGCTGTGATCATTTCTGCAGCAAGTCTGTGCTCTCCAGTAGAGGTGGGCGATACCAGGAATTTTGGTATTGATCCAATACCAAGTAAATACAGGCCCAGTATCGCCGATATCGATACTAATACTGATAGGTTTTCATATTTAAGTTTCATACATCCAAAGGATCCAAAAGACCTAAGATAGAATTTCGCCAAACATTGTATGTGACAACAAAATACTTTATTATCACAATCAACATTTTTGTAAAAAAAAAAAAAAATCACTCAACACAACTTAAAACAAAATCTCCTGAGGTAGAGGGCTGACAAACCACAATACAAGGGTGCGCTGCTCCGTGTTGTGTGACACAGCGCAGCACTGCTCTTACAGACAGAGAGTAGACTTTGATGAATCTGCGTGCACAGCAGTCAATGCGTGCGGGAGAGAAAAAAAGCTTGAGCATCGATCTTTTTACACGAGTAAAAAGTAAGTCCCTTCGGCTGCTCCCTTGTTTGCACTTGGGGTCGCCACAGCAAATGCAAGGTGGATCTGCATGTTGAATTGGCACAAGTTTTACGCCGGATGCCCTTCCTGACACAACTCCACATTACATGGAGAAATGTGGCAGGGGTGGGATTTGAACCCGGAACCTTCTGAACTGAAACCAAGCACATTAACCACTTGGCCACCACCCCTGTGATCTTTTACACGAGGATCGTTCAATATCAATACCAGCATTGGTATCGATATTATCGATATTAGGATCGATCTGCCCACCTCTACTCTCCACCTGCAGCTGTGCTGTACGTAAATAGTTAATAGTTAAGTAGTTAATCAAACATTCTTGCCGCTATTGTTTCTGTATGAAAACGTTGCTTTATGTCCCACACATGGACGAGTCACGTTCAGCTCGTCGGATCTTTAGTTACTGATCTGTTCAGATATCGTCAATGTGCGTGCAAGATATCGGAATTGGGAGGTTGGACGAAGTTTATTACAATCAAACAGAACAATGATGGTACGGGAACTACGCAAATGATGAGGAACCGTCAAGACAGAAAGCAAAACGGAATCGGACGAATTGAGGTGGTTGTCGGGATTCGTTCACATTTTTCAACAGTTTGAAAATTCTGACGAAGCACCAGCTACAGGAACGATACTGGATAATGGTTAAACGATGTCTCCGAAAGTCAACGTAAATCCAGATTTCTTGTTCTGTTTTGGCTTCGGTGTCCTTTGTTAGTGGCATGTGACTGGGTCTTTAAGTGTAGTTTTTCAGGCCGACTGATTCTCTTTTCCTTTTCTCTCTGTCCGAGATGCGGCTGGATCCATGTGCATTGGATGAGTGCCTCAATGACCCCCCCACCGGTGGTGGACTAGGGTCAATTGTTGTGTTGTGTTCTGTACTGTAAACCTTTTTGGTAGCATGGCTCAAGCAGAGGGTCCCCCCTCTGAGTCTGATCTGCTTGAGGTTTCTTCCTCAATATCATCAGAGAGAGTTTTTCCTTACCACTGTCACCTGTGTGCTTGCACTAGGGGTTGGTAAGGTTAGACCTTACTCATGTGAAGTGCCTTGAGTCCGCTTTGTTATGATTTGGTGCTATATAAACTAAATAAATTTAAGTGAATTGTTTTCCTGACAAAATCTAAATAAAACCTGAGCAGTAAAGTTCTACACAGGGGATCTTTTAAAGCAGAGTGTTATGTATTTACACACTCAGGCACTCTGAGACTTCATCAATAAGTAGAGGAAGAGAAAACAGCACCTAGATGTTGTGGTCACAGATTTAATGACTATGGATCAACGGCGGTTCTAGATCAATTCAAACGTGGGCGGTTAGACTTCATTAGTTCTGAATTGTTTGGTTAAAAAAACAAGTTTTTATTGATTTTGTAATGCAGCCCTTTCACAGACATGTTGCAAAACAAACAAGCAAATAATATATTCCAGACAGTTAGTTACCCTCACTGTAAGTCCCTTCGGCTTCTCCCTTGTTTGCACTCGGGGTCGCCACAGCAAATCCAAGGTGGATCTGCATGTTGATTTGGCACAGGTTTTACGCCGGATGCCCTTCCTGACGCAACTCCACATTACATGGACAAATGTGGCAGGGGTGGGATTTGAACCCAGAACCTTCCGAACTGAAACCAAGCGCATTAACCACTTGGCCACCACCCCTGCTTGGATAAAATCATGTGTGTCTGTGTACATTTGTCTCATTCACTCAGGTAGTAAAATGTCATGGAGAGAAATTCATTGATTTTGGATGACAGATGTGTTTGATATTTCTGTAAGAGTCCAAACTCAATAGTTAGCCTTTTTTAAAACCTGCATCACTTTTCATATACACAACCTGCAGAATCCGGGCTTGTGCCACACACCTCACATCTCCCAAGAAAGAGCAGACAAACTATTTTCGAGGCACATTCACTTAGATTGGGCAAATGTTCAATAAATAACATTTTAATTTAAAATGTGTGTTTGTCTTATTTTCGACAAATAAATGTAATACTTTCATATAGCTAAAAAAACCAGATCCAGCTTTGTTCAGTTTACAAAAATAAAACATATGATTCTGTTGACATACACCCTTAATCACCATTAATTTTACCATTGTCTATAAACCTGATGAACTGAAAATCAACAAATAATGGTAATTCACCATAATTAATTGTTTTTTTGTTTTGTTTTGTTTTTAATTTGTCACACTTTTGTAAGCCTACCATAAATGTAAAAACAACTTCAACATGCTCTCCTTAATACTAGGACTAGGACTAGTGGGAAGTTCCCATTGTATGAAGGTAGAATCAAGGCAGAGAAAGTAGCAGCAACAACTGTCAATCACAAAAGAGAAACTGTTTTTGAGAATCATACCACCAGAAAAAAAGGCAGATTCGGCAAGTTCTAAAACCAGAGTAAACATCGGTGTTGCTTTGCAACCGTGGCAACATGTTGGGGAAAGTGAGGAACACGGACCCACAAAAGGGGGCGCAAATGAACGGACAATGAAGAAAGTCAAATAACAAGGTTTTATTGTTGTGAACACGCACAACAAACACAACAGATCACAATTGTGAAATAAACCAATTCCAACGGTGTCGTGTGGGCAGGCTCGACGATAGGAGACGTCCGTCTGAGTCGAACCGGAACCACCCGATTTCCTCTGCCACCGAACCCCGGGAATACTGGAGCCGCCAAGTCCCGAACTCCCAGGTGGCCACTGCCTCCGCTCATCGGATCCGGTACTGCTGGCGAGGAACAGAAACAGTCAGATGTGGGTGCGGCTGCACCCAGCAACACGTAGGGTGGAAACACCACCTCCACCTCTCGTCAGGAAAATACTGATAAGTGCAGGAATGTGAGTACTTATCCAAAACAAGTCCAACACAGTCTCCAGCTGTAGTATTCACTATCTGTACACAAGCAACAAAGGATTACTGTCAAGAAGACAACACAATTGGCTGAGTACGTTACCTTCCTAGTAGAACGATATCTCGGCAATGAGATGGAGATGCCGTCCAGCTGATATACCCCTCAGCTGATGGATGTCAGCTGTTTCAGTTGATAAGTGACGGCTGTCACCTGGGCTGCTCCTGTGAGGCAGCAGCGCCCTCTGGTGCCTGGAGCCCGCACTCCAGGCGGGGCGCCCTCTGGTGGTGGTGGGCCAGCAGTACCTCCTCTTCAGTGGCCCACACAACAGGACCCCCCCCTCAACGGGCACCTCCTGGCGCCCGACCGGGCTTGTCCGGGTGGCGGCGGTAGAAGTCGGCCAGGAGGGCCGGGTCCAGGATGAAGCTCCTCTTCACCCAGGAGCGTTCTTCGGGGCCGTACCCCTGCCAGTCCACTAGGTATTGAAAGCCCCAGCCCATCTCTCGGACATCCAGAAGCCGGCGCACAGTCCAAGCCGGCTCGCCATCGATGATCCGGGCAGGAGGTGGCGCCGGACCGGGAGCACAGAGGGGCGAAGTGTGATACGGTTTGAGTCTTGACACATGGAACACAGGATGGATCCGCAGTGAGGCTGGAAGCCGAAGCCTCACTGCGGCGGGATTGACGATTTGGAGGATCTTGTACGGTCCTATGTATCGGTCCTTCAGTTTCGGGGAGGCCACTTGTAGTGGAATGTCCTTGGTGGAGAGCCACACTTCCTGCCCGGGGCGATACGTAGGGGCCGGGGTCCGCCGCCGGTCTGCATGGGTCTTAGCCCTCGTCCGGGCCCTCAACAAAGCAGAACGGGCGGCACGCCACACCCGACGGCACTTCCGCAGGTGGGCCTGGACCGAGGGCACACCGACCTCTCCCTCAACCACCGGAAACAATGGGGGCTGATACCCCAAACATACCTCAAAAGGGGAGAGGCCGGTGGCTGACGACACTTGACTGTTGTGGGCGTACTCGATCCAGGCCAGATGAGTACTCCAGGCCGCCGGGTGCACGGCTGTCACACAACGTAGTGTCTGCTCCATCTCTTGATTGGCCCGTTCTGCTTGCCCGTTGGTTTGGGGGTGATACCCGGACGAGAGACTGACCGTGGCCCCCAGTTCCCGGCAAAAACTCCTCCAGACATGCGAGGAGAACTGGGGGCCGCGATCGGAGACGATGTCTGATGGTATCCCATGCAGCCGGACGACGTGGTGGACCAGGAGGTCCGCTGTCTCCTGGGCCGTTGGGAGCTTCAGGAGGGCCACGAAGTGGGCCGCCTTGGAGAATCGGTCCACTATCGTAAGGATGACGGTGTTTCCCTGGGACGGCGGGAGGCCCGTGACAAAATCCAGGCTGATGTAAGACCAGGGGCGATGAGGTATGGGCAGCGGCTGTAGCAATCCCGAGGACTTGCGGTGGTCGGCTTTGCCCCTGGCGCAGGTGGTACAGGCCTGGATATAGTCCCTGACGTCGGTCTCCAGGGATGCCCACCAGAAGCGCTGCCGGACGACTGCCATGGTTCTTCGCACCCCAGGATGACAGGAGAGCTTAGAACCGTGACAGAAGTCCAGGACCGCAGCCCTGGCTTCTGGTGGGACGTAGAGCCTGTTCTTCGGCCCGGTTCCGGGGTCCGGGCTTCGTGCCAGGGCCTCCCGGACAGTCTTCTCCACGTCCCAGGTGAGGGTGGCCACGATAGTGGACTCCGGGATGATGGGATCCGGGGGATCCGACAGCTCCGTTTTGACTTCGTCTTCATGTACCCGGGACAAGGCATCCGATCTCTGGTTTTTGGTCCCGGGACGGTAGGTGATCCAGAAGTCAAAACGTCCGAAGAACAGTGACCAGCGGGCTTGCCTGAGATTCAGCTGCTTGGCGGTCCTGATATACTCCAGGTTCCGGTGGTCAGTGAAAACCGTGAATGGCACGGACGTTCCCTCCAACAGATGTCTCCACTCTTCAAGAGCCTCTTTCACCGCAAGGAGTTCTCGATTGCCGACGTCATAGTTCCGTTTGGCCGGGGTCAACCTGCGGGAAAAATAGGCACACGGGTGAAGGACCTTATCGGTCTTCCCGCTCTGGGACAGCACGGCTCCTATCCCTGAGTCCGAGGCGTCCACTTCAACCACTAACTGGCGACTAGGATCGGGCTGCACCAGAACGGGTGCAGACGAGAACCGGCGTTTCAACTCCTTGAACGCGGCATCGCAACGATCCGACCAGGTGAAGGGAACTTTTGGCGAGGTCAGGGCTGTCAGGGGGCTAACTACCTGACTGTAGCCCTTAATGAACCTCCTATAGAAATTAGCGAAGCCGAGGAACTGTTGCAGCTTCCTACGGCTTGTGGGTTGGGGCCAGTCTGTCACCGCCGCAACCTTGGCCGGATCGGGAGCGACAGAGTTGGAGGAGATGATGAACCCCAGGAAGGACAGAGACGTGCGGTGGAACTCACACTTCTCGCCCTTCACAAACAGCCGGTTCTCCAACAACCGCTGTAGGACCTGACGTACATGTCGGACATGGGTCTCAGGATCCGGAGAAAAGATGAGTATGTCGTCAAGATATACGAAGACGAATCGGTGCAGGAAGTCCCGCAAGACATCATTAACCAATGCTTGGAACGTCGCGGGAGCATTTGTAAGACCGAACGGCATGACCAGGTACTCAAAATGACCTAACGGGGTGTTAAATGCCGTCTTCCACTCGTCTCCCTTCCGGATCCGAACCAGGTGATACGCATTCCTAAGATCAAGCTTGGTGAATATCTTAGCTCCATGCAGGGGCGTGAACACCGAATCCAACAAGGGTAAGGGGTATCGGTTACGAACCGTGATTTCGTTCAGCCCCCTGTAATCGATGCATGGACGTAATCCGCCATCCTTTTTCCCCACAAAAAAGAAACCCGCACCCATCGGGGAGGTGGAATTCCGGATCAGCCCAGCGGCCAAAGAGTCCCGGATGTAGGTCTCCATTGATTCGCGTTCAGGTCGTGAGAAGTTGTACAGCCTGCTGGACGGGAACCCAACACCTGGAACCAAATCAATGGCACAATCATACGGGCGGTGCGGGGGAAGGGTGAGCGCCAGATCCTTGCTAAACACCTCCGCAAGGTCATGGTACTGCACCGGAACCGACCCTAGATTGGGCGGGGCTCTGACCTCCTCCCTGGCCTGGGAACCGGGAGGAACCAAGGAACCTAAACATACCCGATGGCAGGTCTCGCTCCACTGAACCACTACCCCGGACGGCCAATCGATCCGGGGATTGTGTTTCAACATCCAAGGGAATCCTAAAATCACACGGGAGGTGGCCGGAGTCACAAAAATCTCGATCTCCTCCCGGTGATTCCCCGACACCACCAGAGTTACTGGTGGTGTCTTGTGAGTGATTGGAGGGAGTAGGGAGCCATCTAGCGCTCGTACCTGCACAGGCGAGGTAAGCGCCACCAGAGGGAACCCTATCTCCCTGGCCCATTTGCTGTCTAGCAAATTCCCTTCAGAGCCCGTGTCCACCAGTGCTGGGGCCTTCAGGGTTAAATCCTCATACAGGATGGTAACTGGGAGTCGTGTGGTGATGTGGGTGTGTCCCACGTGAATGTCTCGGCCCACCCTTAGCCCAGTTTCTAGGAGCGGGCGTTGGTGTTTAACCGCTCGGGGCAGTCTCTTAATTGATGCTCAATCGAGCCACAAACAAAACACACCCCGTGGGCCAGCCTCCTTTGTGTAACCGGTGCCCTAAATGTTGCCCTACTCGTGTCCATAGCTTCGTCAGCAGGGGGGGCTGTAACCGCACGGAGCGCAGGGGCCGTGGAGCGTGGGGAGGGCGGAACGCGGTCGGAACCGGAAGGGAGAGGGATGACACGTGCCCGGCCACGCCCTTCGTCTCGTTCCCGACGGCGCTCTTCTAACCGATTGTCTAATCGTATGACAAGATCGATGAGCCCATCTAAATCCCGCGGTTCGTCCTTAGCCACCAGGTGCTCCTTGAGAACCAACGACAGTCCATTTACAAAGGCGGCGCGGAGGGCAGTGCTATTCCAGCCGGACCTCGCAGCCGCGATGCGGAAGTCGACTGCATAGGCAGCTGCGCTCCGGCGCCCCTGTCTCATTGACAGCAGCACGGCTGAAGCAGTCTCTCCTCTATTTGGATGATCGAACACTGTTCTGAACTCCCTCACAAACCCATCATATGTCTGAAGGAGCCGTGAATTTTGCTCCCAGAGCGCTGTAGCCCAAGCGCGTGCCTCACCACGAAGCAGATTTATCACATAAGCTATTTTGCTAGCGTCAGTCGCGTACATGACGGGACGCTGTGCGAAGACGAGCGAACACTGCATAAGAAAATACGCGCACGTCTCCACACAGCCTCCGTACGGCTCTGGGGGGCTTATGTATGCTTCAGGGGAAGGTGGGAGGGGTCGTTGAACGACCAGTGGAACGTCGCTGTTACGCACAGGGTCGACGGGAGGGAGAGCCACAGCGGCGCCCGGAGGGCGCGCTTCCACCTGCGCGGCGAGAGCCTCCACCCTGCGGTTCAGGAGGACGTTCTGCTCGGTCATCAAATCCAACCGAGTCGTGAAAGCGGTGAGGATCCGCTGCAACTCACCGATCACCCCTCCTGCGGACGCCTGTGCACCCTGTTCTTCCATTGGCCGTTCAACAGCCGGTTGACGCCCCTCGGGATCCATGACGCTGGCCGAGATATCCTGTTGGGGAAAGTGAGGAACACGGACCCACAACAGGGGGCGCAAATGAACGGACAATGAAGAAAGTCAAATAACAAGGTTTTACTGTTGTGAACACGCACAACAAACACAACAGATCACAATTGTGAAATAAACCAATTCCAACGGTGTCGTGTGGGCAGGCTCGACGATAGGAGACGTCCATCTGAGTCGAACCGGAACCACCCGATTTCCTCTGCCACCGAACCCCGGGAATACTGGAGCCGCCAAGTCCCGAACTCCCAGGTGGCCACTGCCTCCGCTCGTCGGATCCGGTACTGCTGGCGAGGAACAGAAACAGTCAGATGTGGGTGCGGCTGCACCCAGCAACACGTAGGGTGGAAACATCACCTCCACCTCTCGTCAGGAAAATACTGATAAGTGCAGGAATGTGAGTACTTATCCAAAACAAGTCCAACACAGTCTCCAGCTGTAGTATTCACTATCTGTACACAAGCAACAAAGGATTACTGTCAAGAAGACAACACAATTGGCTGAGTACGTTACCTTCCTAGTAGAACGATATCTCGGCAATGAGATGGAGATGCCGTCCAGCTGATATACCCCTCAGCTGATGGATGTCAGCTGTTTCAGTTGATAAGTGACGGCTGTCACCTGGGCTGCTCCTGTGAGGCGGCAGCGCCCTCTGGTGCCTGGAGCCCGCACTCCAGGCGGGGCGCCCTCTGGTGGTGGTGGGCCAGCAGTACCTCCTCTTCAGCGGCCCACACAACACAACAACTCATTTCATCCGCACCCTGAACTCAAGGCAATCCACTCTGACTGTCGGCTTGGGAGGCCCCGGGGGAGAAGGTGTGCCTCTGCACTGACCTCGCCATGTCCCGGGCCCGTGGACCAGAAAGGCCTGCAAAGTGATGCAATGGTGGTCTTATTTCTGTCATCATGTTGGTATTATTTTGGTATATTAGCTTTGAATGGGTCGAGTGGGGATGTCGGTTATTTCGGTGCTTTGTAGTTATTAGAAGAATGTATCCACTTCTGTGTACCTGCAAGCAGGGAATGCACATTCTTATTATATTTGGAGGCAGGACTGAAAGAAAAGACTTGAACTTTTTTGACTGTATTTTCAAAGTCTTACTGTTTTTGTAGGATCATCTTCTAGAATTTTAAAAAATAACGCAATCCGCCCTCTTCAGGTTTCAAATCCCGCAAGACCTCAGAGAGGTCGCTGCGGTGCGAGATCTCAGTAACATTGAGAACTGCATTGAGACGCTCTGAGCACACTGCACTTTAACCGCTGCACACAGACAACACCATTAACATTGCAACATAAAACTATTTTTATATTGCGCCTAAAACTCTCATGAATATATTCTCTGGGTTTATAGACGTTGTTATTGCATTTGTTTTATGTAAACATGCGAGAATCACAGGCTGTCTCTCCGTTATTTTCAATGGGAGCTGCTGTGAGAC
This sequence comes from Thalassophryne amazonica, assembly GCF_902500255.1. Lineage (NCBI taxonomy): Eukaryota > Metazoa > Chordata > Actinopteri > Batrachoidiformes > Batrachoididae > Thalassophryne > Thalassophryne amazonica. Next base: position 15,692,177 of record NC_047119.1, read on the forward strand.
ACGCTTGCTTCCTGATCATGTTGTTCTGGGGGAAAGTGAAGTTTGCTCTTTAACGTCTTGATTACTGTTCTCTACAACACTGTTTGTCCTCTTTGTTTCAGACTAATATATATAATATGTCTGAAATTCAGTTTGCATTTATTAAATTCCACGCAGATTAAACGTAACAGACACGGATTATTTGTTATAATTGTTTTAGCAAGTTTTCAGGGTATCATGCAGCAGTCTCTTATTAATGTGATGAAAAGCATAAAAAATGCATTTTGTAGTATAATATTAATTTACAATTGTCATCATGTGGATTCTCTATATGTTGTTTGACTGCAGCGACTCTCTGGCACGCAAGGGATTATGGGATACATGAAAACCCTGGATCCAAAAATATCCTCGGCTGTATGAGCATTGTCTTCTTTATAATTTGCAGTTGTTTAATTCATTTTTGAGATCCTGTTGTCTTACGTACAATTTGCACATGTTCAATAAAGCCCCTCCATCAATCAATCATAAACAATATTTACGTTTTAACGGCGTTTGAGGAGGGCATGCATGTATGTGTACATGAGCTTTTGACAAGAATTTTTTTGACAAGTTAGCAGGCATTAGCATGCATGCTGACATCCGCAAATTGTCTTGTAAATGAGTCCAGAGGTATTATCAGGTTAAAAAACAGCATTTTCAGTTTTAGCTAGCTTTAACATAATATATGAGAAAGATGTTCTCTTTAGGGAAAAACAAAGCGACATTAGCAACTAGTGACACAAGGAAGTTAAGTCTCCACGTTAAGGTCTGCGAGATCATGCCATAAAAATAGGAATCAAATATGACATTTTATCCTCTCTGTGTCCCAAGGATGGTCCCTGTAAATTTGAAGACTCTGGCAGTAATAGGACTGGACTTATGTTGAGCACGGACGGACGGACGGACGGACGCAAAGGCTTCACAGTACTCGATGGCCATATTTGATGGTCTTGGGTAAAAATACAAACAGTGTGGTGCTGTATAGTAAATCTGACTAGTTGTTTTCAAAAAGTGACTGTGGAAGAGGGCAGCACGGTGGCTTAGTGGGTAGCACTGTTAGCACACAACGAGAAGGTCCCAGGCTCACGTTCAACCTGGTTCTTTCTGTGTGGTGTTTGCATGTTCTCCCCGTGTTTGTGTGAGTTTCCTCCGGGTTCTCCAGCTTTCTGCTGCTTCCAAAGACATCCAGGTTATGTGAACTGGTGACTTGTAATTGACCACAGGTGTGAGTGAGAAGATGTTTGTCTGTCAGTATGTGGCTCCAGGATAGACCAATGGCATTTCCAAGGTGAACCACATCTCTTGGCCAGTGGCTACTTGGACAACCTCCAGTCGTCCAGTCGTCGACTACCCCGTGACCCTTACTGGGAATAAGTGAGTTTAGAAAATGGATGAATGGACTGTGCAAATACTGAAGGAGAACCTATGACTTCTCAAACCTCTTTTATTACTCGAGGCCAAAATATGGCCATCAGGTATTGCAAGGGCTTTGCGCCCGTCCATCCGACCGTACATCTGTCTGCACTCAGCATAACTCCAGACCTATTACTGCCAGGGTTTTTAAATTTACAGGGAACATTCTTGGGACACAGACCTTGGACAAGTTCAAAGAATGGCTACCACTGACCTATTTTAAGAGGTCAAAAAGGTCACATTCTGTTTCCTATATTTATGCTCATACGGCCAAGGGTATTTTAGCATTGTGTTGTATTTTTTCATTTTCAAGAAGATGTGAAATTTTGACAATAGTTTCCCAGAAAGTACATTGGAGACTAATGTCTTGATTTAATCCAAATTCTTGTATGATCGATCTTCTTTGGTCCAGTTCATCATGAAGCTATGACTGGCCACACCTGACAAAAGTTGCATCGTGTCAACTTTCTACCAGTCGCAAAAAATCCATCCATCCATCCATCCATCCATTTTCTTTCGCTTTATCCGGAGTCGGGTCGCGGGGGCAGCAGCTCAAGCAAAGCTGCCCAGACCTCCCAATCCACACACACTTCCCCCAGCTCCTCTGGGGGAACCCCAAGGCATTCCCAAGCCAGCCGAGAGATGTAGTCCCTCCAGCATGTCCTGAGTCTTCCCCGGGGCCTCCTCCCAGTGGGACGTGCCCGGAACACCTCTCCAGCGAGGCGTCCAGGGGGCATCCAGAAAAGATGTCCGAGCCACCTCAACTGACTCCTTTCGACGTCGAGGAGCAGCGGCTCGACTCCGAGCTCCTCCCGAGTGACCGAGTGACCAACCCAGCTCTCCACAATTTCTCTTATACTCACTCGACTGGTAAGCCACTGAAAGCCAAGATAGGCATGTCCGAACTTGTCCTCTGACACTCCAAAACAGAGGTGTTCTTTGTCTCGCTCCATCAGCGAATCCGTCGTGACGCGCAAAGCCTATGCGCAGCTTTCCATGACAAAATCTCTTGTTAAAAGTGAAATCTGCCGGAAAATGGTTGATGTCCAGCTCTTGTGATAACCAGAGAAATTGCACACGATGGTCCTGGAGCCATACAGCCATCCGTTTAGAAATGAAATGGTCATTTCTGCCTGTCGATCGCGGCTCGGAGCGCGGCGCGCCGTGCGCCATTGTGGGCCGTCCTTAAAGTGGTAGTAACACTCCTTAATCTCTGTGAAGCCCAAACAATTTTCACTGAAAGCCAAATGAATTTTCTGAATGGTTTCCAGCTGCCTGTTTCTAACAGTTTCTGAAAAAATTCTGATGGAGCAAAGCCCAAATCATTCCGCCATTTCCTCGCAATGAAAAACGACGAGAGGGGTGGACCAGTGCTCACTCAAAGCCTGCCCACAGGTGAATGACGCAACCAACAGGCGTGAAAAAAACTCACGCATGCGCATGAAGGTTCAAGCTTGGCTGACGTAAAAACATATGAATCAAATCCATATATTTTTTGCATAAAATAAAAAGGTCCGTTACTTTTCTAACAGACCTCATATAATGGATTTGGTTGCAGATCTGCATGTGGTGTGAGAGGTATGTACCCTCTAAGTGTAATTAATGGGTTCTTTGCCATTTTGTCTTCTTTTTCTCATGATGCATCTAATCCTACATATGTACAAAAACTGCATGAAATTATTCCGAGCAAATGAATCATCTGAGCATGGTGGGTGGGCGAAATATATTTGATTATTTGGCTGGTTTTGGGCTTGTAGATTGAAAGACAAGCCACACCTACCCAGTACCTGTGTGTTACCTGTGCGTCCCCAAACACAGTTCTACAGAATGTAAACAAATCAATAAATTACCTCCAAACTCAGATAAGTATAAGAACTGTTTTACACATTAGATTTTTTTTCATGGGCCAGATGTAGTCAACATAACATTTTGTTATGTTACAACCTTATTCCAAACTGGAGTAAGTTCATTTTTCCCCCTCAAAATTCTACACACAATACTCCATAATGACAACATGAAATTTTTTTTTTGCAAATTTATTAATAATAATAATAATTAAAAAAAAAACTAAGAAATCACATGTACATAAGTATTCACGCCCTTTGCTCAATACTTTGTTGATGCACCTTTGGCAGCAATTACAGCCTCAGGTATATGATGCCACAAGCTTGACGCAGCTATCTTTGGGCAGTTTTGCCCATTCCTCTTTGCAGCACCTCTTAAGCTCCATCAGATTGGATGGGGAGGGTTGAGGCACAACCATTTTCAGATCTCTCAGAGATGTTCAATCAGATTCAGGTCTGGGTTCTGGCTGGGCCACTCAAGGACATTTACAGGGTTGTTGTGATGCCATTTCTTGGCTGTGTGCTTAGGGTCATTGTCCTGCTGAAAGGTGAACCGTTGCCTCAGTCTGAGGTTGAGAGCACTCTGGCGCAGGTTTTCATCCAGAATGCCTCTGTACATTGCTGCATTCATCTTTCCCTCAATCCTGACTAGTCTCCCAGTTCTTGATGCTGAAAAACATCCCCACACCATGCTTCACTATAGGGATGGAGCCTGGATTCCTCCAAATATGAAGTCTGGCATTCATGACAAAGTTCAATCTTTGTCTCATCAAACCAGAAAATTTTGTTTCTCATGGTCTGAGAGTCCTTCAGGTGCATTTTGGCAAACTCCAGGTGGGCTGCCATGTGCCTTTTACTAAGGAGTGGCTTCTGTCTGGTCACTCTACCATACAGGCCTGATTAGTGGATTGCTGCAGAGATGGTTGTCCTTCTGGAAGGTTCTCCTTTCTTCACAGAGGAATGCTGGAGCTCTGACACAGTGACCATCAGGTTCTTGGTCAACACCCTGACTGAGGTCCTTCTCCCCTGATTGCTCAGTTCAGACGGGTGGCCAGCTCTAGGAAGAGTCCTGGGGCATCCAAACTTCTTCCATTTATGGATGATGGAGGCCACTGTGCTCACCGAGACCTTCAAAGCAGCAGAAATGTTTCTGTACCCTTCCCCAGATTTGTGCCTCAAGGCAATCTTGTCTCTGGGGCCTACAGACAATTCCTTTGACTTCATACCTGGTTTGTGCTCTGACATGCACTGTCAACTGTGGGACCTTATATGTAGACAGGTGTGTGTCTTTCCAAATCATGTCCAATCAACTGAATTTACCACAGGTGGACTCCTATTAAGCTGTAGAAACATCTCAAGGATGATCAGTGGAAACAGGATGCACCTGAGCTCAATCTTGAGTTTCATGACAAAAGCTGTGAATACTTATGTACATGTGATTTCTTAGTTGTTTTATTTTTTATAAATTTGCAAAAAAAAAAAGTTTTTTTCACAGTCATTATGGGGTATTGTGTGTAGAATTTTGAGGAAAAATATGAATTTCACCCATTTTGTAATATGGCTGTAACATAAAATATGGAAAAAGTGAAGTGCTGTGAATAGTTTCCAGATGCACTGTATATGGCTGACAATAAGCATTCATAGTTCAGAATCTAAATGTCAATTTCAGTTGTAAATTGTTTGTGCCCTCAGAGGACCCCTGCTAATACTAGCCTGGGTCAACACCTGTTTTCACAGCAGTTTTGGTATGTCAGGACCATGTGTACCTGGGATTAATAAAGGCAGGCAGAGGTGTAACTTCATCCAAATGAAGTCCTCCAAACTAAATGGAAAATGATGCAAAAGCAGTCTCTGCTGACTCACTCCTCATACCTACTGCACAGTCATAACTCATCCAGATGAAGGCGATCACAACAGGCACAGGCTAAAAATCATCAACTCTCACCTTTTACCTCTCATGTCATCAGAAGAGGAGTGGTTGTGAATGAATCGGGTTTGTGTTTTCCATCTCCTCCAGTGGACACTTGCAAAATACACAGATGCACCGGCGAGAATGATGCCTGCGGGATATTTGATTGAACTCACTGCAGAAGAAATGTCAAAAACAGACTCATTAGAGGAATAAATAGAAATGGAACAAAAGAGCACATAAATAATTAAAATCTTCCACTCTGAATAAAACAGGTGCACAAATGTTAAGTGAGGTGTCATGTTTCCACACAGGAAATACCTCAGATGGAGTCACGATGACTAACAGCTTTTCTTTTAGGCACAGTAACTTGTTACATAAGCGTTAATGTCGGTGCATGCTTAAATGGAGTGATTCTTCATGATTGCAACTTACAAAAACACGCTTGCAAATCAGTTTCTCTTCTTTTTTGCATGGCTGTAGAGGATCACCGAAACAGCTGTTAGTTATTCACAAGTAGTCCAAGAGTTTTAGCATTTAAAATATAACGTAATGCTAAATTAACCTTGTCCATATGAGCATTGTGTTCTTTATATTTTACAGTTATTTAATTAATTATTAAGATCTATTTGTCTTATATACAATTTGTACATGTTCAAATCAATTTATCATTTGTTCATGTTGTGCAAATCAAGGAATATCTGTAGATTACCTTCTGTGCATTTGCAGTTATTAGTGAGACAAATGTAACTCCATAGGAAGTTAGCTTTGAGTTAGCGAAAGTTAGCGTGCAAGCTGACATCTACAAAAACAGCATTTTCAGTTTTAGAAGTGTTTATTTCTTGCTAGCTTTTACATAATATATGAGAAAGGTGTTATATTTAGGCAAAATCAAAGCGAAGTTAGCAGCTAGCGACACCAGGACGTGATATCACCACGCTAACGTCCGTGAGGTCATACCATAAAAATAGGAACCAAACGTGACTTTTTAACCTTTTAATATTCCTCTTGAAATAGGTCATGTTTATTTCTTTCTAGCTTTTACATAACACCAGAAACAAAGCTGTTAGCAAGTAGGTACACCAGGAAGTGATGTTACCATGCTAACCTCGGCGAAATGTCTTGTAAATAAGTTCAGAGGTGTTATTAGGTTCTAAAAACAGCATTTTCAGTTACAGAAGTGTTTATTTCTTGCTAGCATTTACATAATATATGAGAACCCTGTATATAAAAACACTAAAAGTGGTTTTGAAAGAGACCAGCGACTGATGTCATGGTGCAGCTCTACTCTGATTGGCTGTCACCCGCGTCACTCAAAAACAAAACGGATCAGATTGAAACAGAATGTGACTTTTTAACCTGTTAAAATACATCAAGGTAACCATCTTTGAACTTGTCCAAGGTCTACGTCCCAAGAATGTTCCCTGTGAATTTCAAGAGACTGGCAGTAATAGGACTGGACTTATGCTGAACACAGACAGACGGATGGATGGACGAAAAGCCTTCGCAATACCCGATGGTCATATTTGATGGCCTCAGGAAAAAAAGGCTAATTTTGAGGAACAAATTGAAATTTATAGGATAGGTCCAGAAAAGCATTGAATCACATCATAAAAGTCATCAAAAATCACCATTGTGGTTTTTCAAAATCCAATGGCATCCAAAATCTCTCCCCCCGGTGGGAGCACGTTGTTCTATCATGTTTGCTGTGGCCGTGGGGCTGCATCTCATTTGTGCACGAAGCAACTCCTGACAGACATTGACATTATCACACATCTGTCTTTATCTTTCACATGTGGAACATCGATTCAGATATTTCCCACATACACAGGCACAAGTACACTGAAGGCCTGATTTACTAATGTTTGCCTGTGTAAAAATGTGCACAAAAACTGTAGCTCTCGCAAAAAAAAAAACCCACAAAAAAAAAAAAAAAAAAAAAAAAACACGTTTGCTGATTTATTCACGGTGCACACTGTGGATTGCATCTTTCCAATGCACAAAATAGCCCAGAATGTCAATTTAAAGCCCCCGTCAGACACATAGCAAGTATGTGCAGGAACTAGGCCGAAACGGCCAAAATTGCCATCATCGGACACAGTCAGGAGGAAAAGAGGCGTGGTCAGCTGTGTCAGAACACATCCAGACTACCTCATACACACATGCAGGATGAAATCCAAAGCGTATGTGGACAACAGGTAGATGACACAGACTGCCATCAGACGGCCATAAAAGGCGCTGAAGAATGCCTGATGTCCAGATATCTGGATGGTAATCACGAGACCGGCATGGAAGGGAGAGCTGTGTTCCTCTGTTTGCACAGTCCCTGCCGGTATTGAACACTGGAGTACAACCAACATATGGACCAGACTCATGCCAAATGTGTCAATGCTGCATCTGCCGCATGATGTGACTACTTGGCCCACTGCCAGCAAACCTTCAGCGTGCATGTGCCCCACATGTGCAGGTGTGTGTGCAGTGCATGTGCAGGGCGCACACACACGTGCGGGGCTGGAATAATCACTCAGCTCAGTATGTGTGTGTGTGTGTGTGTGTGTGCGTGTGTTCATAATGGCTGCATGAGCCACTAAGCATGCGCACGGGGCGCACGTGCCACTGGACACCTTTGCTGGAAGTTTGCATAAGTGTCACACCATGCGTCAGATGCAGCCTTTCCAGTGAACTTTCTTTCTTTTTTCTTTTTTGCTTACTTCAGGAGCACAACACAACTCTATACACCATGGATTGTCACATGGGATTTAATTTTTGCGGTGGTTATTTGCAGCACACAGCAGCTGGGTAAAGCTTTTCACCACAGGCTGTGGTTTGGATCCGGTGTGCTCTGCGCTGTTCTGGTCCTGTGCTGGAGGTGAGTTTCATGTTTAATAACATCGTCACGGCCTGGCGATACAGTTCCACATCACACCTCCTACAGAGTTTAGATGGTGATCAGGTAATAATATGTATATTACAGCGGTGAGATCCATTCAGCTCCGTGCCTGATGTGTTCTATGACGCATTACTGCTGATTGTGCACTGTTCACACCCACTGTACATGATGAATGAGTGCCACACACGTTATTAAATATCAATATTTCCTTTGCATATCATATGTGGCACAACATACTGGCGGCTTTGCTGTGACCGATCGATCTCAGAGCTCAATCAACCGCGATCAGATCATTTCAGATGCTGTTTTGATGCCCTCAGAATATGAAGACTGAGATCAGATGATGCAAAAATTGCACATAGACCGCCATCAGATGTGCGTTCCATTTCAATGGTGCCAAGAGTGTTTTGAACATGTGCAACACACTTGGGACAGCTGAGAGAATGGGACCAAACATGTAGACTGCTCAGAGACTGCCGTCCGTTAGAAATGTGAACGGGTTGGCGGTGTACACGGGGCTTCTGTTTAGGGCTACGCTTCCTCCTCACAGTCACCCAGTCGGCCTGCTTTCCCGGCTGCTCGTGATCTGCCAGAGGGAAACTAACTGCGGCTAAGCTACCTTGGTCCGCACCGACTACAGGGGCCTGGCTAGCTGTAGAATTTTCCACTGTGCGGAGCTGAGTCGCCAATTCGCCCAGCCTGGCCTCCAAAGCTACGAATAAGCTACACTTATTACAAGTACCATTACCGCTAAAGGAGGCCGAGGAATAACTAAACATTTCACACCCAGAGCAGAAAAGTGCGGGAGAGACAGGAGAAGCCGCCATGCTAAACTGGCTAAGAGCTAGTAGCTGTGCTAAGCTAGCGGATTCCTAAAAACACGCAAAGTGAATAACGTGTAAATAATTTAGAGGTGATTCAGCAGAGGGAGTGCTTTAGTTACGGCACGTGAAGATAACACTGTGAAACAAATCGTTATCTAGTTATCTAGATCAATCTAACTGCGCAGATTAAACAGCTAACAGATACAGCAAAACACCGCTGTGCTCCGGAACAGGAAGTGATACAATACCGCAGTGAGAGCCAACCACCAGTCCACCAACAACCACACACAAGAATAGTCCTTTTAAATAGTCATTTTCTGAGTAAATGTGGGGAATTTATGGACATATGAAAATGGCTTAAGGAATGACACCAGCAATATCAATATCAATTTAAAAAAAAAATGGTAGTAATAATAATAATAGAAACAAAAAAAATTTTTTTGATTGACAATAATTATTGTCATTATTACTGTCTATTATGGTGGGAATTGTTTTTATCATTATTATTATTATTATTATTATTATTATTATTATTATTATAGATACTCATCACTAATATATGATATCAATTACATAGTAATAAAAAAGGAATATTGTCACACTCGGTAGTCGTAATAACGTATGGGTATTTGGGGGTGGGATTAAATAAATTCGTCTTCATCCCACCCCTTTTTGGGTTAAGTGCACGGGTATGTATACATGTATGTTTGTATCTCCTGTTCTTTTCAACCCAATGTGGGTAAATGTAGATGTCAAAGAAATGCTTATTTTGTAAAACTCAAAATAAATGATCAATCAGTCAATATGTATGTATATGTACGTGTATATGTGTGTGTATATATGTATATGCATATATGTAGTATGTATGTGTATATATGTATAGATGTATATGTGTGTGTGTGTATATATATGTGTATATGTGTAGGGGTATGTATATGTATGTGTAGGTATGAATGTATGTATGTGTATATATATGTAGTATATATTTATTTATGTGTTAGTGGGTATGTACGAGGTCTATTAGATAAGAAACCGACACTTTTTTTTTTAACTATATGGATTTGAATGACGTGCGATTCCACCAATCATGCTTGAACCCTCGTGCGCATGCGTGAGTTTTTTCACGCCTGTCGGTGACGTCATTTCCCTGTGGGCAGGCCTTGAGTGAGATGTGGTCCCGCCCTCTCGGCTGAATTCCTTTGTTTCACACGCTGCTCGAGATGGCGCGCGTTGCTTTATCAAAATTTTTTCTGGACCTGTGAGGAATATCCGAGTGGACACTATTCGAGAAATTTAGCTGGTTTTCTGTGAAAAGTTTAACGGCTGATGAGAGATTATGGGGTGTTTCTGTCGCTGTAAGGACTTCCCACGGAGCGGGACGTCGCGCAGTGCTTTCAGGCGCCGTCGTCAGCCTGTTTCGACCTGAAAACATCCTAATTTAAGGCTTAATTCACCCAGGACGTCATGAGAGAACAGAGAAGATTCAGAAGAGGCCGGCATGAGGACTTTATGTGGACATTCCACTGTTTAAGGACATTTTTTAATGAAAGATGTGCGTGCAAATTCACCGAGTCGTTTCCGTGACGACTCGGTGAATCTGTGAGCCGCGACAGGAAAAACACCTCCGTGTTGAAAACCATTTGTAAAATTCAGGCGGCTTTTGATGGCTTTCAACAAGTGAGTAACTGAGAAATTGTTTAACAGCTTGGGCATGTTCCAACTTGCCCGTTAAGGTTTCCAACGGAGGTGTTTTTCCTGTCGCGACCCCCCGCGGTCGGGTCCGGCCCGACATGCGACTCTGCCCGCACGTTCTTTCATTACAAAATGTCCGTTAACAATGGAAAGTCCGAATAAACTCCTCATGCCGACTTCTTCTGAAAGTTCTCTGTTCTCTGACGACTGACTGGGTCAACAGAGCCTGAAATGTGGAAGTTTTCAACTTGAAACGGCGAGACGCTGCCGCCTCGAAGCGCAGATCGCCGTCAGGCGCCGTGGGCCGTCCTTACGGCGACACTACCAGACCAAAATCTCTCATCAGCCGTTAAAATTTTTACCAAAAACCAGCTGAATTTATCGAATGATGTCCACTTAGTTGTGCCTTACAGTTTTGAAAAAATTTGTTCAAACAAAGCAGCAGTCTCTGAGCCATTCCTAAACAATGAAAAAAATCGACGAGAGGGTGGGCGACTCCTCACTCAAAGACTGCCCACAGGCGAATGATGTAACTGACAGGCGTGAAAAAACTCTCACTCTCATGCCCACGAGGGTTCAAGCATGTCTGATGTAATCACACGTGATTCAAATCCATATGGTTTTTGAAAAAAAATAATAAGGTCGGATACTTTTCTAACAGACCTTGTATATAGGTATATATGTGAGTGTGTATATGTGTGTGTATAAGTATATATATATATATATATATATATATATATATATATATATATATATATAAAATGTGTGTGTACGTATGTACGTATACAGGTATATATGCACGGCCCAAGCAGAGGGTCACCCCCTAGAGCCTGGTCTGCTTGAGGTTTCTTCCTAAGAGGGAGTTTTTCCTCACCACAGTTGCCTAGTGCTTGCTCTGGGGGTCGGCAGGGTTAATATGGAGTGACATGGGCAAAGTTTGTTGTGATTTGGCACTTTATACATAACATACTTATACATGAATTGAAATGTAATTGAATACTGAAGTGTATGTCTGTGTTGATATGTAGTGTGTTGTGAATTTGTGTATATGTTGTTATGACTGTTATAATTGTTGGACTCATTCTAGCAGGGGTGGGCGTTGATAAGCTTTGCTTCTGCCCACACCCTTTCGGACTCACAGGCTTGTTTATATAACATTCATATTATTGGTATGTTTCTGTTCTTTCGGATTTGTGTGTGTGCCGAATAAATCCATTCATTAATTTATAGAGGAATATAAATCAATGCTCCTCAGCTCCATACACACTTTGGCCTCTTTGTGTCACTGTGTGCACTCGTGTGTGTGTGTGTGTGTGTGTGCCTGCGTGTGCGTGTGTCCCTTTGTGACAGGTAGGAGACTGAGCGCTGCAAATGAGACAGGATGTTTGGCCGCTTTGCGTCCTTCCAGAGAGGGGCGCACATGCTGCTTCAGCATCAATCCAATCAATTTGTCACTGTATAATCTGATTCATCTCCACGAGGGAGACAGTAATTCATAAGAGGGACAGAGGGGAGAGCTGTGGTTTTAAAATGCTTTCTTCAAGAAAAAAAAAATTGTCACATGTCTGACAGTTTCATGCAAATTCATGATTCAGTGATACCAAAATATATGGTTTCATGTGACACATAAATAGATCCTGAGATCTTTGTCATTTGATTGGTGGATGTATGTCATGTGACATTCATTATGACATTTCCACTTTTTTATTCCCGGGGGAAATTGCATTTGTTCCATGTGCTCAGTACAAAATAGCAAGTAGGAGAATAAAGAAGACAGAAAAATAGAAATAGAATTTTAAATACACAACAGTACATATACAGTAGTGTTCAGAATAATAGTAGTACTATGTGACTAAAAAGATTAATCCAGGTTTTGAGTATATTTCTTATTGTTACATGGGAAACAAGGTACCAGTAGATTCAGTAGATTCTCACAAATCCAACAAGACCAAGCATTCATGATATGCACACTCTTAAGGCTATGAAATTGGGCTATTAATAAAAAAGTAGAAAAAGGGGTGTTCACAATAATAGTAGTGTGGCATTCAGTCAGTGAGTTTGTCAGTTTTGTGGAACAAACAGGTGTGAATCAGGTGTCCCCTATTTAAGGATGAAGCCAGCACCTGTTGAACATGCTTTTCTCTTTGAAAGCCTGAGGAAAATGGGACGTTCAAGACATTGTACAGAAGAACAGCGTAGTTTGATTAAAAAGTTGATTGGAGAGGGGAAAACTTATACGTAGGTGCAAAAAATTATAGGCTGTTCATCTACAATGATCTCCAATGCTTTAAAATGGACAAAAAAACTAGAGACGCGTGGAAGAAAACGGAAAACAACCATCAAAATGGATAGAAGAATAAGCAGAATGGCAAAGGCTCACCCACTGATCAGCTCCAGGATGATCAAAGACAGTCTGGAGTTACCTGTAAGTGCTGTGATGCCTGTGTGAAGCAAATTTATTTGCAAGAATAAATTAAGAATAAAATTGTTCTTTTTGGGTCCAAGGACCACAGACAGTTTGTGAGACGACCCCCAAATTCTGAATTCAAGCCACAGTTCACAGTGAAGACAGAGAAGCATGGTGGTGCAAGCATCATGATATGGGCATGTTTCTCCTACTATGGTGTTGGGCCTATATATCGCATACCAGGTATCATGGATCAGTTTGGATATGTCAAAATACTTGAAGAGGTCATGTTGCCTTATGCTGAAGAGGACATGCCCTTGAAATGGGTGTTTCAACAAGACAGTGACCCCAACCACACTAGTAAACAAGCAAAATCTTGGTTCCAAACCAACAAAATTAATGCCTTGCAGATGTGAAGAAATCATGAAAAACTGTGGTTATACAACTAAATACTAGTTTAGTGATTCACAGGATTGCTAAAAAAGCAGTTTGAACATAATAGTTTTGAGTTTGTAGCATCAACAGCAGATGCTACTATTATTGTGAACACCCCCTTTCTATTTTTTTTTTTTTTTTTTTTTTTTTTTTTTTTTACTAATAGCCCAATTTCATAGCCTTAAGAGTGTGCATATCATGAATGCTTGGTCTTGTTGGATTTGTGAGAATCTACTGAATCTACTGGTATCTTGTTTCCCATGTAACAGTAAGAAATATACTCAAAATCTGGATTAATCTTTTTAGTCACATAGCACTACTATTATTCTGAACACTACTGTACAATATAATCAAGAAATATAGAATATACAGTGGGGCAAAAAAGTATTTCGTCAGCCCCTGATTGTGCAAATTCTCTGACTTAGAAAGATAGGAGAGGTCTGTAATTTTCATCATAGGCACACTGCAATTATGAGAGACAAAATGAGAAAAAAAAAAATCCAGGAAATCAAATTGTAGGATTTTTAAAGAATTTATTTGTAAATTATGGTGGAAAATAAATATTTGGTTACCCACAAACAAGCAAGATTTCTGGCTCTCACAGACCTGTAGCTTCTTCTTTAAGAAGCTCTTCTGTCCTCCACCTGTTACCTGTATTAATGGCATCTGCTTGAACTCATCTGTATAAAAGACACCTGTCCACAGCTTCAAACAGTCAGACTCCAAACTCAACCATGGCAAAGACCAAAGAGCTGTCGAAGGACACCAGGAAGAAAATTGTAGATGTGCACCAGGCTGGGAAAAGTGAATCTACAATAGTCAAGCAAGTTGGTGTGAATAAATCAACTGTGAGAGCAATTGTAAGAAAATGGAAGACATACAAGGAGCCTGAGCTTGTGCGGGAGATTGAGAGGTACCGATTAGAGATAGTCGGGCTCACCTCCATGCACAGCTTGGGCTCTGGTACCCAACTCCTGGAGAGGGGCTGGATGCTCCACTTTTCTGGTGTTGCTCATGGGGAGAGGCGGCGAGCTGGGGTAGCATTGCTTATTGCTCCCCAGTTCAGTCGCCATGTGTTTGAGTTCACCCCGGTGAACGAGAGGGTCGTGTCCCTATGCCTTCAGGTTGGGGACAGGTTTCTCATTGTTGTCTCGGCCCATGGGCCGAGCGGCAGTGCAGAGTACCCAGCCTTCTTGGAGTCCCTGGGAGGGGTACTAAATAGTGCTCCGACTGGGGACTCTATTGTTCTCCTGGGGGACTTCAACAACCACGTGGGCAGCGACACGTGGCATCCCCGATCTGAACCCGAGTGGTGTTCAGTTGTTGTACTTCTGTGCTAGCCACAGTTTGTCCATCATGAACACCATGTTCGAGCACAAGGGTGTCCATAAGTGCATGTGGCATCAGGACACCCTGAGCCGGAGGTCGATGATCAACTTTGTAGTCGTATCATCTGACCTTTGGCCACGTGTCACAGACACTCGGGTAAAGAGAGGGGCTGAGCTGGTGACCAATCACCACCTGGTGGTGAGTTGGATCCACTGGGAGGGGAGGAAGCCGGTCAGACCTGGCAGGCCAAAATGTATCATGAGGGTCTGCTGGGAACGACTGGTGGAACCCTCTGTCAGTGAGGTCTTCAACTCCTACCTCCTTGAGAGCTTCTCCCAGATCCCGGGGGAGGTTGGAGACATGGAGTCCGAGTGGACCATGTTCTCCACCTCCATTGTCGATGTGGCCGCCCGTAGCTGTGGTCGCAAGGTCTCTGGTGCCTGTAGCAGCGGTAATCCCCAAAACCGGTGGTGGATTCCACTACTACAATAACTGTGAATTGGTCTTTGCAGTGTTGTAGTAACCACTCAACACTTTTTAACATCTTGTTTACTGTAACTTCCCCTCACATATACATATTTTATTTTATTTTACTTTGTTTTACTGTGCACTAAGATGCTATTGTTTTTATTGTTTGTGCCTTATTTATTAATGAAGGTTCACAACATACTTATTGTCCATGAATAAGGCACTATGTTATGAATAAGCTACTATGCCGTTGTCTGAGGCTCTATTGAAATTTCGTTGTTATTTATAACTGTTGTTACTATGACAATGACAATAAAGTATAAGTAAGTAAGTAAGGATGCCGGAAGTAAGGGATGCCGTCAAGCTGAAGAAGGAGTCCTACTTGTCTTTGTTGGTAAGTGGGACCCCAGAGACAGCTGACAGGTACTGGCAGGCCAAGTGTGCTGCAGCCTGTTCGGTCACAGAGGCAAAAACCCAGTTCTGGGAGGAGTTTGGGGAGGCCATGGAGGAGGACTATCGGTCGGTCTCGAAGAAATTCTGGCAAACCGTTTGACGCCTCAGGAGGCGTAAGCAGCTCTCCGCCAGCACTATCTATCATGCAGGTGGGGAGCTGTTGACCCTGACTGGGGATGTTGTCAGGCGGTGGAAGGAATACTTTGAGGATCTCCTCAATCCCATTGTCACATCTTCCAAAGAGGAAGCAGAGACTGGGGACTGAGAGGCGGACTCGTCCATCACCCAGGCCGAAGTCACCAAGGTGGTTAGAAAGCTCCTTGGTGGCAAGGCTCCTGGGGTGGATGAAATCCGTCCTGAGTACCTTAAGTCTCTGGATGTTGTGGGACTGTCCTGGTTGACACGTCTCTGCAACATCTTGTGGCAGTCAGGGACAGTGCCTATGGATTGGCAGACCGGGGTGGTGGTCCCTCTGTTTAAGAAGGGGGACGGGAGGGTGTGTCCCAACTACAGGGGAATCACACTCCTCAGCCTCCCCGGTAAGGTCTATTCCAGAGTACTGGAGAGCAGAACTCGACCAATAGTCGAACCTCAGATTCAGGAGAAGCAGTGTGGTTTTCATCCTGGTTGCAGCACACTGGACTAGCTCTACACCCTCCATCGGGTGCTCGAGGGTTCATGGGAGTTTGCCCAACCAGTCCACATGTGCTTTGTGGATCTGGAGAAGGCGTTTGACCATGTCTCTCGAGGCGCCTTGTGGGGGGGGACTCCGGGAATATGGGGTCCGGGGTCCTTTGCTAAGGGCTATCTGGTCCCTATACGACCGCAGCAGGAGCTTGGTTCGCATTGCCAGTAGTAAGTCAAACCTGTTTCCAGTGCACGTTGGCCTCTGCCAGGGCTGCCCTTTGTCACCAGTTCTGTTCATCACCGTTATGGACAGAATTTCTAGGCGCAGCCAGGGTGTAGAGGGGGTCTGGTTTGGGAACCACAGAATCTCATCTCTGCTGTTTGCGGATGATGTGGTCCTGTTGGCTTTGTCAAACCAGGATCTTCAGCGTGCACTGGGGCTGTTTGCAGTCGAGTGTGAAGCATCCAGGATGAGGATCAGCACCTCCAAATCCGAGGCCAGGGTTCTCGACCAGAAAAAGGTGCCTTGCCCTCTTCAGATCAGTGGGGTGTCCTTGCCTCAAGTGGAGGAGTTTAAGTATCTCGGGGTCTTGTTCACGAATGAGGGACGGATGGAGCGTGAGGTCGACAGACAGATCGGTGCAGCATCTGCAGTGATGCGGTCGCTGTATCGGACTGTCGTGGTGAAGAGAGAGCTGAGCAGGGGGGCAAAGCTCTCGATTTACCGATCGATCTATGTTCTGACCCTCACCTATGGTCATGAGATTTGGCTCATAACTGAAAGAACGAGATCGTGAGTACAAGCAGCCGAGATGAGTTTCCTCTGCAGGGTGGCTGGGCGCTCCCTTAGAGATAGGGTGAGGAGCTCGGTCAGTTGGGAGGAGTCGAGCTGCCAGAGAGCATATGGATGATCCAGAAGAGGATTGAGAGAATATCATGTGGTCAGATGAAACCAAAATAGAACTTTTTGGTAAAAACTCAACTCATTGTGTTTGGAGGAAGAAGAATGCTGAGTTGCATCCCAAGAACACCATACCTACTGTGAAGCATGGGGGTGGAAACATCATGCTTTGGAGCTGTTTTTCTGCAAAGGAGACAGGACGACTGATCTGTGTTAAGGGAACAATGAACAGGGCCATGTATCGTGAGATTTTAAGCCAAAACCTCCTTCCATCAGTGAGCGCATTGAAGATGCAACGTGGCTGGGTCTTCCAGCATGACAATGATCTCAAACACACCGCCTGGGCAATGAAGGATTGGCTCCGTAAAAAGCATTTCAAGGTCCTGGATGGCAGAGCCAGTCTCCAGACCACAATCCCACAGAAAATTTGTTGAGGGAGTTGAAAGTCCGTGTTGCCCAGTGACAACTCCAAAACATCACTGCTCTAGAGGAGATCTGCATGGAGGAATGGGCCAAAATACCAGCTACAGTGTGTGCAAACCTGGTGAAGACTTACAGGAAACATTTGACCTCTGTCATTACCAACAAAGATTATGTTACAAAGTATTGAGTTGAACTTTTGTTATTGACCAAATACGTGTTTTCCACCATAATTTACAAATAAATTCTTTAAAAATCCCACAATGTTATTTCCTGGATTTTTTTTCTTATTTTGTCTCTCATAGTTGAAGTATGTTCAAAATTACAGACCTCTCTCATCTTTCTAAGTAGGGGAACTTGCACAATCAGGGGCTGACTAAATACTTTTTTACCCCACAGCATGTGGAAATTAAATATTAGTCTAGTCTGTGATGTGATGTCATGTACAGTACATCTTAGTTCTATTTATTGTGCATTTTTGTCCCATACATTTCACTCTATTCGCTTTTTGGGAAAATGCTTCCATGACACAAAGAAGTTATAAATCCATTAGCCGTAGTGTTTGCAGGGACATCTTTAGTGGATGTAGTAGTAGCCTTTTCTTTTTTTTGCTGGACTGACAAACACAGGTGTGCGTTTCCACACTCTGAGCTCCGCACGGTTGCTAAATTAAGCTTAATGGTGTGTCAGTGAGTTATCTGCAGGGTGGAGTCAACTCCTGCGCAGACTCGGCTGCAGTCTGCTTCCAATTCTGAGAAGAACTAATTTTAAGCAAAATATCAAATGAGGCAGATGCATTGGTATGTATAGGCAGGTGTCATATAAAACAAATAATGAATGTTTCTTTTTCCATTTGTGCAGTGGAAAGAATATTTGCATGAGTTGAAAGGCGGAACCAAATATTCAAAGCGACACCATGCACAAGGAAACAACCCTTCCACCATGTGTAATACATATTGGCTCCAAACTGTATGAGTAAAACAAATATTACCTTGAGTTTGGCCTGCCAAAGGCACCCAAGATCAAAGGTCATGTAATCAATAGAAATTTTAACTATGGCTTCATATTAGTGTTTGATCTTAACCATGTGTGCATCTTTAGGCAATTGCCACAAACACCCCTCGATAGAATAGGACACCAAACAACAGCAAATATGGCCATATTTGGCATGACACCAAATATATTTGGCTTTTTATTAAAAATGATATCGCTTTGTCCTTTGCTGACGCAATTCCACCAATTTTTGTTAGAATAAGATCAAAACCCTAATGTTGTTCCTACATTCACAGATGCATGGGACTGTAAACAAAACTCTGCACACACTACTACCGTAGTTTATACATATTGGACAAACCTTTTGTGATGGCACTCACAGTTTTTCCGGACAGCATGTTTCAAGCTCAAATGAAACGGCTCTACATATCGCCATCATGCCCATGTCTGACTTGGCCCAACTCCAGGCCAACCCATAAATGAATAAAGAGGCAAGATCAGCTTGAGCTGGTTTGGGATGAATGAAGCCCAAATACTTGTACATGCCCATCTTGTAGTTACTAAGCAAGCTAAAGCTTACAGGTTAACTTTGGTTTTGGTGTTTAACTTATATTTTTTGCAGACAGATGTATTAAAAAGTATGCTATCAATACCTGCTAATTAGTGCTAATGGAGCTAGCATGCAAATTAAGTATCACTGAAAGGAAATACTGGAGCACAACTTCTAAAGATGGCGTGTTAGTACAATTAACCACAGAGTAATCCATATTAGTGGATATTTCTAATAAAGCACAAGCAGTTTAGTCCACAGTAGAGTAGTCCACAGTAGCGTGTAGCCACTGCTAGCCAAGCCGTCAGACTGCCAGCACACTAGCTGTCACTCCCTAATTAGATGTCCCTAATTAGCTACAGAGACCAAAACTGTTTATTGTACTAGGCTGTACACATGTTTATTCAGGGATCCACTCAGCTTTTTAAAGTAGCCATTGAAGGAACTGAAAGTGTTGGCTCTTCTGTATTAGCCTAATTTCTGGTACTTGGCTACTATACGTGAGTGTAATACAGGGGTAGACATCTCCTCTGTGCTGATTATTCCTTGTCCATGTTAAGGTGCCTTACTTGCACAAATTTGATCCATGCACTGGTACGCAATCTGCCGTGCAAAGAGTAAACTCATTGTAAACCGTATGCCTTCGTGCAACTGTGCAAAGAAAACTTTGAAATGTTCAAAATCTCTGCCATGCATTAATTATGTAAACTTCACATGAACATTGCACAAACAATTCAAAAACACTGAGTGTAAGTGCGAGTGATTGCGTCACTGCAGCGCATTACAGTGCAACTCATCTGAACAATTATGACGAGATGTTAAATCTGTCATGAACATACTTTTACAGCTACTCAGAAAAAGGAATGAACATGCAACTGCTTTACCAAGCCATGAAAATATATACATTACAAATAATTACCTTTTAGATTATCCCAAATGCATTTTCCACCTTATGAAGTGCATGAGAGAGAGAGAAAGAGAGAGATTGAAAATGATTCATCTGCTATGAAATAATTATTTTATATACGCAGTGTCCAACGGCACAAAATGTGGCATCCAGCTGTGAACACAGTGGTTGGCATTGTCATGACGAATTGCACGGAAGTGCAGGGGTTAAATGCATGCACATGTCAAGGCATCTTTAGTAAAACCATGTGGTTTTACTTTCTGTGCATGCATTTCTGGGTTTGCATGTTTCTCCTCTCTCTCTCTCTCTCTCTCTCTCTCTCTCTCTCTCTCTCTCTCTCTCTCTCTCTCTCTCTCTCTCTCTCTCTCTCTCTCTCTCTCTCTCTCTCTCTCTCTCTCTCTCTAGCTCCCTCTGGTGTCCCCTTGATGTACTGTCCCATCTATTCTTTCCCACACGTTTTGGATTATGATAATCACTATGCATCTATTTTCTATTAGTAATCTCCCCCAACACTGTATGAGTTCCTCCCTCTGCCCTTTCTGTTTTGGCTTGTGAATCCTAATTTGTATCCAGTGGTTTCCCGGCACTTCTCCTGTGTATTCTCCAATGTTCTGCATATCTTATTTCCGGACTCAAGCTCTGTGTTTTTGGACTAATTTTGGACTTTACTATTACGATAATAACAATATTTATTTTTACATCTGTGCATCCAGGTGCCTTTGTGTGTCTGCATTTGGGTTTAGTTTCAGCATTTCCTTAATACCAACCGTTAAAACATGCACATTAAATTCACTGCCCAATAGTGTTTAGTAATAGCACTGCAGTCCCTCTAAAAATATCCACCTAACTCAAAACCACATGAGGGCGGTGACTGGTGTCGTGCAAATGTGGCAACAGCAAAGATGTGGCAATCCGCCTTCTTCAGTCTGATCATGTCTGGTTGTACTGCAGTTTTTAATGCAGCTGGCCAAGAGAGTATGCAAGGACATTTAGAAAAATGAACAAAACGCAAGTATTGGAATAACTTATATATGGAATTTTTAGTCACAGCAGAATAGTAAAAGTCAGGCTTCAGTTTGCTCTGACTTCTCAGGCTGTGACGAGGTAAACTGGGGTTGAAAACAGGTTTGGAAATTGGTGTAGCAGCACAGCCGAGTGAGTGAGCTTATTGACAGCATCACTCATCTGTGTGTCGACTGTTATTACCATCAGACACACAAATGCACACGTTAAACTGAAGCATAACAGCTCATAAGAGGTGGCAGCCTCTCATCTAGTATGAGGAAGGCAAACGGCCTTAATATGCTGACTTATGCAGATCAGTCTTACAACTCAGAAAGAAGGCTCAGCACTTACAGCCTTGTCATTTGTTCAAGAGCGTCTGCAAAGTGAATTTTAATGTGAATGCATGTGCAGTGTGTTGTTGTTGCACAGCAGTGAAAAGTTTCAGGTATGGATTTGTCTCAAATTTCAAACCTGCTATCACACAATGAGGAGGAAGATTCCACAAACAGTATTAGTACTGGTTGCCCTCTGTATAAGTGGTAGCATCAGATCATGTGTCTGATTGCCAGTGGTAATCAATACTACAGTTCGCGAATGAGTACTGCTGCAAGCACTAAATTCTGCGCAGTTAATCCTCATATTAATACTCAACATCATACAAAATTGGAAGTTCCTACGTACCTTTGTTTGATAGTTACTGCCTTACAAATCTTGCAAGTATCGCAAACTCACTCATATTTTGAGATTCTCTGAATCAGAATCAGCTATACTGGCCATGTGTGTGCACACATATGGGTAAACAGCTATTTCAGAGCTTTAATAAATATGAGCGCAACAGCAGTAATTATCATGCATCATTTTCTGGAGCTGTTTTACTGATGCTTTCATCAAAAGGTAACTATCACTGACAATATATCTGAAGGGGGGAAACCATCAGCAACACTGGTACTGAAATCATGAAATACCTTCTCAACATTCCTGTTCCTTTAGCTTTGTTTTAATTTGTGTTATGACTGGTTACATACTCCTGAGAAGCCAGCATCAACGCTGTGACCAAGAATGCAATTGTTGTGTTTCCGGGGATCTCCATCACCAACAGCAACACATTCCTCATTAACACCTTCAGAAAACAACAGTGTTTTTTTCTCATTTGATGGCACAGTCGCTAATCCAGTTATCCAGGGGGGAGAAATTAAATACAAATGCAGTTGTTAAAATAACTCAATTTTGATCTTATTGGATTTATATGAGGTAAGGAAGAAGCTAAAGACATTCACAGTAAAGCACTTGCTGCTGGTACGAAACAGGCAATAATGTCATTAAGTGTGTGGTAGCATGAAAATTCAGTAAGGTATATCTTATATATTATATTCCAATTCTAAGATGGAACTATGCCAGTATATTAAGGTATATCTAAATATCTAAAAAGGAAGTGTAAAATAGGAGAGTAGAAAAGAGTAGAGTAGAGCCACTTAGGTGCCTGGTCTTGAGAACCAGGGATGGTAGGTTAAAAAGCTTTTTTATCCCATTGGAACTCTCCCTACCCACCCAAGCGGCTCAAGAAAAAGGTATATATAATATAATAAGTAATAAGACATAAGAAGGATAAGACATCACAGGAGAAGATTGTTATCAAACGCAAAGGAACCAACTATTTTGTAAGCTACGATGAACGTTGCTAAGGCCGGCTAAATAAGCTAACGTTAGCTGTTAGGTATAACTAATTGTACCCCACTCCTCCAATATTTACTTAAATATAATATATAATATAATAATGAGGATCCCTAGAACCAACCACCGCCACCAACTCTACATAGAGTGGACGAACCCTATGTGACGTCCCCCATAGGCCAGGAGAGCAGTTTTGAAACTCAAAAATTACTGCTCAGGGTGTCGCCATGTTTGCCGTCATGCTTTCTCTACCGACATCACAACCAACCCGTAAATGGGTAAAGACATGGAGTGCGGGCATGACCATGTGTGACCTGGGTGGGACGAATAAATCTCAAACACACCCCCATCTTAAAGTCCAAGAAAGCTAAGCTAACAGGCTAACCTCAATTTGGTTTTTTATTAAATCATATTTTTGGGGACTGGGTGGGGGTTTTCATAACAGTTTGCTTTGGCGTAGCCATTAAAAATTATGACCCGCTTATTTCCTCAGTCATCATGGATTAACTGGATCTAATGCCATGAAGCTTCTGATAGCTGCTAAAAGCGCTAATGCCATTAGCATACAACATGAGAATGTCATTCAGCACCAATACTGGGCCACAGATGACTGTGATGATTTGTTCAGAGAATTCACCACAACAAGCCATATTATTGTGGGCATATATGTAAGTATTTTTTTTTTAAAAAAAGACAGACACAGCAGCTCACAGACACAGCAGCTCACAGCTAGCGGTGTCTAAGCGACCGACACTCTTAAGTCTGAGCTCTCATCTCAGTGACAACACACAAGCTGTCACTTATGTCAAAATATTAACTTTGTGGGTTCAAATAGCTTAAACTAAGGATTTTTTTTGGGGGGGGGGGGTTCACATCCGTGCAGTTGTTATGGAGGAGCAAACTAGCTATAGAGACCAAAATCTTTTTTTTAAACCAAGCTTTAAAGCTCTGAAGTTGGGCATTTTAACATGGTCTTCTTTTTCAACCTATTTGCTTTTGAAGCCATTTTGGACTCATTTTGGACTTTTGAATTTTACCACTTGGGGCAAATGCAAGCCTGGCTAAGGTAAGCAGCTAACTGTAGAATCGGTCATTTTAAAAAAGTTTCTTTACATTTAGTGACGTAAATGTGGACATTTGTTTCCGTAGGGATGCTCTCTATGCTGCCAGATACTTATGACATTTTCACCTGTTCAATGGCAGCAAGAAGCGGTTTACTGCAAGTCATTTTAGTTCGCTCCACAACATTTCATTACATTGCCAGTTAGCCCGTGACAGTGTTTGTGCTCTAAATCATTATTACACTCGATAAATTCAGTGTTCTCCCATTTGAAAAGATAAACCTACAACATCTAAAAAATATAGCCCAGGTTGAAAAATGTCGAGTTCCTTTTTAAAAAGGAAATAAGTAAAGGAATATATGTTTGAGGGTAGTGCAGCTGCACTCTCAAAGTACATTTTTGAGTGCAGTGGTCAATCAAAATATAATGTACGGCACGGAGTGAACACAAGCTCGCTGCCCATCTGTGTAAAAGCTGCACTCAGCGTTTTGTCCAGATGGCACATTACAGTCAAGGTCACAAACAAATAAACACAGCATCTTAAATTAATCATTACAGGAAAAAAAAAAAAATCAAAGGACCAGTGCGTCCAGAAAGTATTCACAGTGCTTCACTTTTTCTACTTTTTGTTATGTTACAGCCTTATTTCAAAATGGAGTAAATTCTTTTTTCTCCCCCTCACAATTCTACTCACAACACCCCATAATGACAACATGAAAAAAAGCTGTTTTGAAATATTTGTAAATTTATTAGAAATAAAAAAATTAAGAACTCACATGTACATAAGTATTCACACCCTTTGCTCAATACTTTGTTGATGCACCTTTGGCAGTAATTACAGCCTCGAGTCTTCTTGAATATGATGCCACAAGCTTGGCGCATCTGTCTTTGGGTAGTTTTGCCCATTGCACCTCTCAAGCTCCATCAGGTTGGATGGGGAGCATCGGTGCACAGACATTTTCAGAACTCTCCAGAGATGGTAAATGGACTGCATTTATATAGCACTTTTTCCATCTGAATCAGAAGCTCATAGCACTTTACAATGATGCCTCACATTCACTCGTTCACACAGACACAGTCACACACCAATGTCAGGGTGCTGCCATGTAAGGTACTCACTACGCACCGGGAGCAACTTGGGGATTAAGGACCTTGCCCAAGGGCCCTTAGTGATTTTTCCGGTCACGCTGGGATTTGAACCAAGGATCCGCTGGTCTCAAACCCAACGCTTAACCACAAGACCATCACCTCCCCATGTGAAATCGGATTCAGGTCTGGGCTCTGGCTCGGTCAATCAAGGACATCCACAGAGTTGTCCTGAAGCCACTCCTTTGATATCTTGGCTGTGTGTTTAGGGTCATTGTCCTGCTTAAAGATGAACCATCACCTCAGTCTGAGGTCAAGAGCACTCTGGAGCAAGTTTACATGCAGGATGTCTCTGTACATTGCTGCATTCATCTTTGACATGCACTGTCAACTGGGGGACCTTAAATGTAGACAGGTGTGTGCTTTTCCAAATCATGTCCTGAATTTACCTCAGGTGGACTCCAATTAATCTGTAGAAACATCTCAAGGATGATCAGTGGAAGCAGGATGCACCTGAGCTCAATTTTTAGCTTCATGGCAAAGGCTGTGAATACCTATGTACATGTGATTTCTTAGTTTGTTTGTTTTTTTATTTTTAATAAATTTGCAAAAAAACTTAGAGGAAAAAAAACTCTTTTCTCACATTGTCATTATGGGGTATTGTGTGTAGAATTTTGAGGGAAAAAAATCCCCATCCAACCTGATGGAGCTTGAGAGCTCCTGCAAAGAGGAATGGGCAAAACTGCCAAAAGATAGGTGCACCAAGCTTGTGGGCATATTCAAGAAAACGTGAGGCTATAACTGCTGCCAAAGGTGCATCAACAAAGTATTGAGCAAAAGGACTGAATTCTTATGTATATGTGATTTCTTAGTTTTTTAAATCTTTAATAAATTTGAAAAAATTAAATTATAAATTAAAATTAAAAATTTCATGTTGTCATTATGGGGTACTGTATGTAGAATTTTGAGGGCAAAATGAATTTACTTAATTTTGGAGTAATGCTGTAACATAACAAAATGTGGAAAAAGTGAAGCGCTGTGAATACTTTCCAGACGCACCGTATTTCACACGTCGTGACACTTATTGTGAGTATTCTGAAATATAAAAACAGAGTGTAGGCGGATGTGTTAGGGTGGGAAGGAAGGCAGCTGAGAGCCAGTTTGAGAGAAAAGGAGCAAAACAAGGTGAAATTGGACTTTTGGCACCTGCAGGCTATCAGGGAATATGAGAAACAGGAGAGAAATGTCAACCATAATTTACACTTTTTCTACATACAAGAAAAAAATTGTTGCCAAAGCGTGGGGTTAAAGCAAAACCCTAATATCAGATTTTGCAAGATTGCTTTTTGATTTTTAGACTGAACTTAACAGTGTGGGAGCCTGTTGAAGCCTCATGTGAGAGTATGTATGATGTAGGGGAAGCCGGGGCACAGTGGATCAGAAATGTTGTTTTGTGGCAGCATAAACACATTATGCACAGGTTTAGGTCATTCTATTGTGGATTTAATGGTGCTGTTCGTTCCACCTGATTGGTTCCACTCTTTTTTTTTTTTTGCTCTTTGTCTGAGGTACTACTGCTGAGACAAGGACCAGGGAGTTGAGCTGCATACGATAACTGGGGCAACACAGAATCAAAACAATAGCCAGAAGTAGAAACTTTCCGGAATTACCTGGACTGACCTGCCATGGACCCCTTGTTGTTGTTCAAAATGTTTTACTTTTGTTTTCATGTCTCTGTTATTTGGTAGAATGGCGTAAGCAGAAGGTCACCACTCTGAGTCTGGTCTGCTTGAGGTTTCTTCCTCAAAAAAACAGAGGGAGTTTTCCTTACCACCGTTGCCTACGTGATTGAGGATGGATGGTAAAGAAGTGCCTTGAGGCAGGTTTATGGTGATTTGGTGTTATATAAATAAACTGTTCGCTTTAAACCTCTTATAGACGCTGAGACCCATTAGTGTCAGTGCTTATCTCTGAATTACATAGTGTCAAACGGAGAGTCTATGACTGGGCGGGACACCAGTTTGATGCAGTCAACCAAGGTTGGAACCCATTTACATCCTAAAGGAATAAATGAAGGATACAGAGCTCATAGATGTTGAGGTTGTTACTGATCAGGGTAGACACAGGGCTGACAGATATGAATGGCTGGTGTGGAGTGCAGTTTTAAAGTCAAAGTGTGTTAATGTGAGTGAGAGGATTACATCAAGCACTTCCTCAAACATGTTCCTTTATTTGGGTAATCACCTTGTTCTTCGGACGAGGTTACAAGGTTGTGTAAACATAAACCTTTTATTTATCAGAGTTAAAAAAATTCTCTCCTGGAAGTAAATTGTACTCAGAATGTGACAGGCTCTCACATGCCTACAAAAGGCCAAAGCTTCCAAACTAACCGGGCTCATGTTGAGTCCCTCATAACGCAGCTAATCGTCTTCACTCTTGATCTGCTCTGATGAGATACAGCACTGCTGCTTGTTGTACCAGAGAAAGGTGATGATATAATGTCATAGTCTACATACATACCTTTCATGCAAAAAATATTCTGAATCCTGCTGGGTAGTCTGTTTTCAACAAAATAAAAGCATAACTCTTTCTGCACGACCACATATATTTGGCTTCATATCTCATCATGCATCAGCTTGGGGCTAGTTCCTCTGACATATATTCTTCTGTAATAAGGCCAGAATGATTAGTTGACATAATCAGCCACGTTATCACCATATTTTTCAAATTATCAATCATGTTTATTTTTTACTTGTATGACTGGTCCTGCAAGTTATATTTTGAGTAATATGTCAAAAAATATTGCATTATTGTCTACAGACATGAAATTGCACGGTCTGTATGTGTGACAAGTTGCTACTGTATGCTGATCAGAATGTACACTTAGAACCAAAAAGTGGTAGTAATGAACCATTCAGCTGGACACCACACCATAAAACAAGATCTGAATGAATGAGGATGATATGTGTGGTGTTATAGAATAAGTGAAATTAATAAATCATGCTCTCAAATTGAAAGACCACTCTGGAATAAAGTGAGAGAATAACTTCATGCACTGTTGAATAAAGAGAGGCAATAACTTTCATACTACTTAGAAATCCACTTTTTTACTCTTTGTGGAACAGCTGGAATAGAACAAGTAGGACTGCTAGGCTAAGGTAAGGCAAACTATGTTTTAAACATGTAGAATCAATTCAACAGTTTCTTTAGGGCCCAGTCCCACTGGGGAGAGGATTAATTGCTCATGAGTTGAGTATACAAATTTTGGGTGTTCGTTGTCGTCTGCAACAAAATTGGCCAAAAATGACAAATGTCCCAGTATGAATTATGGATATATTATTAATGTATAGCGAATATATGACGAACAATCA